>NC_045426.1:8698339-9001672 GCF_902635505.1 Sarcophilus harrisii | reverse complement strand
TTTCTATAGATAGAAAATAATAAAGAAAAGTCACCTGGAAAAACAATAGACCAAGAATGTCTTGGGAAATCATTTTAAAAGTCAGAAGGAAGAAAACTGAGCAATACCAGATCTCAGAATATAGAACCAAGCAGTAGTCTCTGAAATAATTTAGAATTAGCTAAGAAATAGGAAGGATGCTTAGTTATATATAATATGCAAAACATATGAACACAGTAGATTCATGTGTGTCACAAACCCAAAGACTCCTGGGGTAAGAATTCAATATTTGGAGGGGAGGTTGCTGGGAAAACCAGAAAATCTATAGACTGACATCTTACAGTATAATCAAAGACAAGCTCTATACTCTGATCGAGATGATGATTCAAAACAATCCAAAGGGCTCCATGATAAAAAAAAAAAAAATGCCATCCATCTCCAAAGATCTGGTGAACTCTGAGTGCAGGTTGAAGCATCCTAAAAGTCTGACTTCCCGTCCCCTGATATTTCTGGCTATTGGAGTATGCAGCGTCACCTGGGCTAAATCCACTGTGGTACCTGGTGCACCAGCTAGATAAGGAACACAAGCAAGAAATGGCATCTATATGGTGGAGGGCTAGCAGGGATGTCAATGTTTGTTTTGAATTTCAATCTCCTTAGGATGGGAATATCTCATGTTGTACATCAAAAATCAGGCGAGAGAAGCTTCCATGGTTTCGCTGCTATGTAGGAAGGTGGCAGCTGTTCATACAGAAACAAGGCAATTTCTAGTCCTCAGAAGCAGCAGGGCTTAATGCTGAGTGCTGGACTGGGGGCTGGGAGAAACCTTGCTCTGAACTTGACTTATCTCCCTTCCTACCCCTCTGTTCCTCCCTTCCTCCCAACCCTTACGTTGTTGGCAAAGGGATTTTACCTCCTGGCTCTCCACTGGGGGCTGGGCCAGGCAGCTCTGAGGTCCTTGCCAGCTTGAAGTTAAGGACCCTATGTCAATGACAGGTCGGAACTTTCCATAAGTGGTCCCTGGGCAGTTTATTTTCACTTTTTCACTGGAGGATTTGATTGGGATGGCTGGCGGGGTTGGGGAGTGATAAGGGTCCTATATCCAAAAATACAGTGATAGAAAACAAAAGACAACAAAAACATGTTTTAAATAAAAAGTAAAAGTAAAAAAAGAGCCATGCTAGTAGAATGTTAGCTCCTTGAGGGCAGGATCTTTCATTTTTGTCTTTGTGAAGGGTACATAGTAAGACACTAAACAAATGCTTATTGGTTTGGATCGGACAAATCTTTACCGTGTGTCTACCATATGGAATGCACAGTGCAAAATATATAATGGGAATTAAAGAAGGTATCCTAGGGGGTCGCTGCCCTAAAGACCTGCATCATGTAAGCAGAGAGAGAGAAAACACCCATAAAATGATAAATTACAAAGTTAGAAAGAGTGCTTTCTTGATATGGGCCAGTAATCCCACCTTTGACATGCTATAGCTTTGTGACTCTGGGAAAGCACTTCAAAAAGCCTCTGAGCCTCAGTTTCCTCATGTGTAAAAAAAGGAAAATGATCATACCTATGTCACAGGATCCTTGTGAAATTCAAATGAAATGCTGGTAAAATGCAACCCTCACAGCACAACAGCAACCCTCATTCCTACCATGTGTTAAGTGCCTCCTGGATTTCTGGGTCCTGATCAGAAGAGCCTGAGGACTTGATGGAAGGGATGTGGGGAGCAGGGATTCATCAGCATTGGACAAGTCCAAGAAGGATTCAGGGAGGAAATAAGGCTAAGTCAGGCCTTAAAGAAAATTAGGGAAAGGAAAAGGAGCAATAGGAGGGCAAAACAGTGAGAAGGGGCAGACGAAAAAGGAGGAAGGGCTGAGAATGGACAGAATCTGCTCAAGAAGCAAGGAACCATTTAGTTAAGAAAAGAAAGAGGAAATAAGATTGCAGAAGTGGATCAGAACCATAAAGAACCATAAAGAAGAGACAGCCAGGGAGGTTGGGCTCAAGCCTGGACTTTAAGGATGAGTCTTGTAATTTTTGGGGTGGGGCGCAGGGAAGGGGGCTATGCTAGGGAGGAGAGTGTTGCGGCAGCTGGGAAGCAACGTCTTAGAGGGGGTTATCTGGTCACAAAGTGCTGAATGGACTAAAAGGATGTGAGAGAATCATGCTGGCAGAGCAATTAAAAGGGCTATTTTGTATGAGTCCAGAGGGAATTGGTGAAAACTTGAACAAGAGTGATTATTTCTTTATTTAAAATAAGCTCTTAATTGATATCTTTTTATATCATCCTAATTTCCAACAATATCCCCCCACTTCTCCCAAAAGGCTAAGCCATATGTCAAATATCATTTTTAAAGACAGAAAGGGTTCTGGCTGGCTTTCAGAATCAGGAATCGGGCCCTCTGAGGGTTCCAGAAGCACAGAGGGCTAGATTTGGAAGGAGCTCAGAGGCCATCATAGGTCACCCAACATAGCAGTAACCCCCGCTTTGGCAAAGCTACCAAGAACTCACCCAACCTTTCCTAGAAGACCTTCTATATAAGGGAACCCAGTGTCCCCAGACAACCACTTCTAGTTCAGAATTCATTTCAAGAAACCAAAATCTGCCTCTTTCCCATTTCTTCCCATTTCTCCTAGTTCTATTGAGCAGAACAAGTTTAATCCCTTTTCCACACAACAATCCCCAAATAACGGAAGGCAGCGTTCATGGTCCCCATCAAGTTCTCTTCTCCAAATTCTGCCTCCTCGTGAGGTCTCTTCAGCTACTTCTTGTACAGAATAGCAGCTCACTGCTCATCCTGGGGGTCATTTTCTCAATATGCCCCATGTGCCAACGTCCTTCCCAAATTACGATGCCCAGATGTGAACCTAACACTCCCAACAAGGTCTGACCGGGGCAGAGGACCCCAAGATACTCTTTGGCTTATTTTGATCCAAGATACCATCGGCATTTTGACCATCAGTTGTGTTACATTTGCAGTCTACAAGGCCACCAGATATTCCTGGTGTTGGGTGGGGAGGGGATGCAAACTGTCGTCGTGATTCTGAAGGGGAAATGGCTGTGCATCCCTGATGAGGAGAGGTCAGGGCTGCGTGCAGTTGTTGACTGCCCTCTGAACTCTGTAAGAACGAATTGGATATTCTCCTGATCCTGCTAATCGATGGCTTCTGGTGCATGACACGGAGCATAAAACAGTTATTGATTGCATACAGAGAATGGGACTCGAATACTAATGTGAGAATGAAGAGAAGGGGAAGAGGATAGAAGAGAGAGTGTGCAAATCCAGGATGAGAACAAGAGACACTGATTAACCAGTGATAGAAGGAAAGAGTGCATTTATAAAACTTTTTAAGTTCTGCAAAGCATTTTACAAATATCTCATTTTATCCTCATAACAACAATGGGAAGTAAGTGCTATTATTATCCTCATTTTATGGATGAGGAACATAATTTAGTCAGAGATGAAGTCAATGGTCCAGAGTCACACAGCTAGTCGTGTGGTTGAATTTGAACTCAGGTCTTCCTGACTCCAGACCCAGTATTCTCTCTACTACATCACAGATAAAACTCTGTGGAAGCTATGAATACTACTACTACCACTACTGTTAACTATTGCTACTACCATTACTACTACTACTATAATTATTACTACTGTTGCTATTATGACTACTACTATCATTCTACTATTACCATAATTACTACTGCTACCATTATTATTATTGTCACTACTGCTACTACTATTACTACTAATACTACTACTACTCTTACTACTACCATTACTACTACTATTATTACTGCTATTGTTATAATGATTACTACAATTACAACTATTACTATTAGTATTACTACTACCATTACTATTACTACTACTACTACTACTACTTTTATTGCTGCTATTATGACTACTACTATTATTACTGCTACTGCTATGATTACTACAATTACAATTATTACTATCAGTATTACTACACTACTACTATTATTACTACTGCCGCTACTACTACTACTAACTACTGCTGCTGCTGCTATTATAACTACTGCTACCATCACTGCTACTATTATTACTGCTTCTGCTATAACTATTACTACAATCACAGCTATTACAACTATTACTATATGACTACTACTACTACTATCACTACTACTACACTACTACTACTACTGCTATTACAACTACTGCTACCATTACTACTACTGCTATAACTATTACTATAATTACAACTATTACTAATACTACAACTATGACTACTACTTACATTATTACTACTATTATTACTGCTTCTGCTATAACTATTACTACATTATAACTATTACTACTACTGCAACAACTATTATTATGCTATTACTATATGACTACTACTACTACTACTACTACTACTACTGCTTCTGCTCTATTACTACAATTACAACTATTACTACCATTACAACAACCATTACTATGCTATTACTATACGACTACTACTACTACTACTATCACTACTACTACAACTAATCACTAGTATTTAGGTGCTGCTGAAAGAGTTTACATATATTATCTCATTTGATCCCCACAGGTATTATACAAGTGAGTATACTTGGATGTGCACCTTGGGTGTGCAGCAGTTTGTAAGCAAATCTGAGAAGGATGTTGGGAAGCTCATGGGGAAGCTCAGATATGGATCATGAGAGAGTCAGCTTTGTCCTGTAGGATTGACCTTGGTTTAGGGAGTACAGAGAGAAAGAAGCCTAAAAAGATTGTAAAGGTAAATTCCCTAGACCAGGCAGCTGGTTGATGAGATTTAAGGTGCCCAGAATCCTAAGGCGATCCCCCAGGAGAGAGTCCAGCCTTTGGGAACCAAAAAGGAAGAAGTCCTACATGATGCCATGTTTTAAAGGCACCATTCTAAGCCCCCAGTAGCCTTCATATAGGAAAGGAGAAAGTCAGGGAAAAGCCCAAATGGGCCAAGAACTTATAGAGATTCAAATAATGAATGTATGTGAGCGGGTCCATGATAAATGGCCATCTAATCATTTCTCTTGCATCTCACACTTGTGAAACTGATTTTTTTGAACCTGGGTACAAGAGTTCTTGGTTGAAAGATCATCGTTTCATCCTTGTGGGTATTCTTTCCTTCAATACAGGCTTTAACCTTTCTATAACTTAGTCAAGGGTCTCTTGCCGTGCAGCCAAACCAGCAATGAGTCTCTCTGAAGCTGGCTGAGCTGTCCAGGAAGTTCACCCTCAGGCCAGGTGGACTTTCGCCTCTGGCAAATTTTAGTTCATTCAGTTTAATTTAGGATTTTAACCTGTTGATTTCCCTTTGGCTCCTGGCTCTGTCATCCAATGTCAGCTATTCCTTCCAGCTTCATGTTGTTGGCAAATTGATAAGGAATGAGGAAGCCAAGACATCAATTAGGAAACAGGGCTAAGCATGTGTCCCTGGAGTACTCCCTACAATCCTCCCTCCAAGTTCAGAGGAACCAGGGATGACGACTCTTTGGGTCCGGGAATTAAACTAACTCTAATTCATACAACATGAGAAAGTTTATTGAGCGTTCTTTCTGATACCAAGGTTTATAGCGTTCCTTAATCTAGTAACCCCATGAGCAAAGCAAATAAAAAAGCTTATTCTGCTGTGACCTCTTCTATTTGAAGCTCTGAGGGCTCTTAGTGACCACTTGCTCTCTTTTCAAAAGCACGGAGACCATCCCTTTACTATAGCTTAAGAATCATTATTGGTCAGTGAACTCTAGAGGTTCCCTATGACCCTGAGATCAAACAGTGAAGTTCTCCGAGTCCTCCTGCACTTTGCCCCCACCTTGCTTTCCCAGCTCACTGGTCATCATTCCTCTCCTTGCACTCTGTGATTCAGCCAGGATGGCCTCCGCTCTGCTCCTTGGCTGGCCTCTGCATCAACGATTCCCGCCCCCCTCACCTCTCCCTCCAAGGAAGTGGGGAGAAAGGAAGGAAGCGTGTTGGGGGTGCTGCTAGCCTTCCTCATTTGTTCATAGTTCACACTTGATCTGTTTAAACTCATCTCTTCTAGCCTCATTCTGGGAGTAGCTTAGGGACACAGGGAACATGATGTTGGATTGGAATCAGGAGGGCCTTGAGTTCAAATCTTGCCTCAGGCATTTAGTAGCTGTGGAACCTTGAGCAAATTCTGCAAACTCAATCTCAGTTTCCTTATCTGTAAGATGGAAATAATAAAAGCACCTCCCTCACAGGGAGCAGGAAAGCACTACGCGCAGCTTAAAGTACAGTACTATTATTGTTGTTGCTATTATATAAATTAGGAAATTGAGACCCGAAGGACCCAGTTGCCTCCCCCAAGGCAAACTGAACCAGTCTGGAAGGATGAAAGCTGTTTCTAGTCCTAGAGGCCTGATTGACCTCTGTGGGGGAGGGACCGAGACTCCTAATCCTGAGAACAGCAGCTGAGGATAAAGGGGGCGTGCCGGCCTCCAAGGTGTGTGTGTATGTGTGTGTCTACTTACCTGTGCCGGCGAGGGAGCGCCTGGGGACAAGCCCACCCGAGCTTGCTTGGGGCCCAGAGTAGCCTTATTGGAAGAGGCAAAGTCATTGCCAAGGGCAGAGCTCAGCAGGGAGAACTCAGGGAGTAGGCCTGCCAGGAATAGGGGGTGAGTCAGGGTGAGCACACAGGAGCTTGCGGGGGCCTGAAGACAGGTGAGAGCCAGGTGCCAGGCTAGAGCCGGGGAAATTGAGGGCAGAACCCAGAGGGAAGGTCAGGCCCTCGGCACAACTCTGTGTCCCCAGCTCTTTGTATCTCACACAAATGATGAAGCAAGGGCATTTGCCCTTAGACTCCCCCATCCATCAGTGAAGATTGGAGAAGCAGGTTCAGGAGGCCTGAGACTCCCACAGCCCTAACACATTGAACTATAGCAGACAGCATCCGAGAGGCCAGGAAAGGAGGGGAGAAAGGTGACAGGGGAGAAATGGTGTCCTGGGCAGCATTCTGGCCCCACAGACAGGAAGACCTTGTTTGAATCCCACCCCATTTACCAGCCATGTCACTCTGGGCAAGTCCCACAACCACCTCTGCCCTCAGTTTTCCCATCTGTAAAATGAGGGAGTGGGACTTGGTGGCCCCCCCATGAAAATGGGGCCTTAAGCAAAACCAAGAGTCAGTTGGTACAAAATAAAACCAGGAGGACCAGAAGGCAGTTCTGATGAGGAAATGTTTCCCTTCTCCCCTTTATCCATACCAAGCTAAGAGTAAATAAAGTCACGGGTTAAATTTGGGGAGCTGCCATCACACCAAAATAAATCTAGTAGACTACAAAGTCCTCGTAGGCAGGGCTTAATTATTATAATTGTATATGTATCCTCAGCCCCAAACTGGGCGCAACAACTGCTTGTTGATCGATTGGTTGCTTGGGTGGCGGCTGATTGGGAGGTTTCTGTGTGTAAAATACTCATACACCACCTCTCATGTCTGAATGAAGTAGCCACAAAGAAGGGCCATTCACGCTGCTTCTGAAACACTGGCGAGAGTTTGGCCAACGGGACAAAGAATTGGTCCCGTGGTCCCCAATTTGGGGTTGAACAATGGGGCAAGGATGGTAGAAATGGAGAGGATGGAGGGAAAGGAGAAGGAAGGCCCAATGGCTGGAAGTCAAGAGTTTCAGACCGAGGGAGGTGAGTTGGGAAGCTGGATGAATACTCAAGCCACGTGAAACACCAAGGGTCTAAAGGCAAAGGGGATGACCAGAGAAAGATGGCCCAGGAAAATGAGTCACGGCAGAGATCCGAGAGTAAAAAGGAAAAATAAGTGGCTGTGGAAATGCCAGGTATCTAGAGGGAACTTTTAATATCACAAACACAGCAGAAAGAACACCGGGTTGGATGTCTGAGGCCCTGCTTCTATCTTTGCTCTGATCTTTAGCACCTTGGTAGCCTTGGACAAATTATTTCAGTTCCCTGGCTCTCAGCTTCCTTCTGTCTAAAAAAAAGGTTGGATTAAATGGTTTCTAAGGTTCTTTGGGCTTTAAATTTCTGTGTCGACAATCTCAAGTCTCATCCATCTTCGAGTCTCATTTTGGTCCTTGGTTAACAAGGGGAGGGCTTAGGTGACCCCTGGGGTCTCCCTTTTCTCTGAAGGGATCTGGGATATTCTGCCAGACCCGGCGAGAAATCCGACCTCAGCAGCCACATACCAGGCTGCAACTGAAGAGGTAAGGGAATTTTTCCTTAAGAGTTCTCAAGGGAGAGTTTGGGAAAGTGCCAGGAAACTCAACACAGATTCTAATTCAAAGAGGAAGGTGGGGGGGGGGGGGTTCATTAGTGGTAGCTGCAGAGCTAGACAGGGATAATGTGCGCAGGTCCCAGTAGTGGGACGTCTCTAACTGAGAAACTTAGACTCCCTTGACTATAGATTAACCCCATTCCTCGCTTTAAAGAGAGCAGTGAAACACAGGAAGAGAGAGCCCCACTCGTCTCCTCTGAAGATGGGAAGTGGGAATAGTAGGTCTGTCATAAACCTGTCTAAACTCTAGGGAAGCGGATGAGGCCACAAAGCATTCTGGGAAATGTGGGTGCCTTGTAGACATTTCTGGGTTAGCCCAGGACAGCTTCTTGAGTGATGAGGCAGGGCCAACAGGGATGAGTCAGCCCTAACCCAGCGCCTCGCAATGCAACCCACTTTAAGACAGATTTGATTGTGAGGAAGTTTTTCCTAACATCAAGACAAAACAGCTCCGCGGCTCCAAGCTTCTGAGACCAACTAGAACAGCCCCGGATCCTTCTTCACGACATCCATTCAGACCCTCGAGATTAGGTCTAAAGCATTTCCTAAACCTTCTCTTACTCAGACTAATCGACCCTAGTTCTGTTCTTTGTTCAGTCGTTTTTCAAGTGTGTCTGACTCTCTGTGACCCCATTTGGGATTTTCTTGGCAGAGACACTGAAGAGGTTTGCCATTTCCTTCTCCAGCCCATTCTATAGATGAGGAAACTGAGGCAAACAGGGTGAAGTGACTGCCCAGAGTCACACAGTGTCTGAGGGCAGGTTTAACCACAAAGATGACTCTTCCTGATTTTAGACTTGGTGTTTTATCCACTATGGTGCCTCCTGGTTCCTTTAGATGATTCTTATAAGAACCCAAGATCCTTTGTCGTACTGAATGATCTTCTCTAGAATCCTTTAGTTTATCACTGTCTTTCCCGAACCGTGATACCCAGAACCAAACAAAATATCCTGCTGCAGCCTGAGTGCAATGGACCATGAACTCTCTTCTTTGGGACGCCATACTCAGATGGGTCCCTGAACACATCAGCGTGGCTATTCTCTGCAGTAAGACAGATCATCCTACATCCCGGCCGTGAATCCTGGCCATGTCCTCCCTTGAGCTTCCCCTCAAAGTTCTGTGGGCCTTCTCGTTCCTCTTTTCATCGGGATGATCTAAATGGAGCATAAAGCTGCCCATTTGCGATGCTTTCTTATTGTGACCAACATCCTATATTTAAATAAGTCTATTTTTTTAATCTATTCATTTTTCTCATAGATGTCTCTGCCCCTTAGTGATTCCTTATTGGACATACGTTGGATACAGTAATTCCTTGATTGATCTGTGTTATGTATATGTAGCCACCATGAATCTCTCTACTCTCCTGTGGACGATTCTTGA
Organism: Sarcophilus harrisii; assembly: GCF_902635505.1. Lineage (NCBI taxonomy): Eukaryota > Metazoa > Chordata > Mammalia > Dasyuromorphia > Dasyuridae > Sarcophilus > Sarcophilus harrisii. The sequence continues at coordinate 8,992,062 of NC_045426.1, read as the reverse complement.
TGGGAGCTCTGTGGGCTCTGCCGTCCCTCTCAGCCAGACGGCGCTAAGAAATCCGAGGGGGAAGGACTCCCGGGTGGCCATGGGAAGAGACGCCCAGCACAAAAGCTTTCCTCTCTTGGTTGTTTTGGGTTAATTCCTCTTATCCTACGTCATCAAGCGCTGACATGAAAAAGCAGGCCGCGGCTTCCTCTCTTGCACTTCCGAGGAGGAATCCGGGCAGAGCTCACCCAGGAGCTAAGAGTGGCTCTGAACAGGGCTCTCCTCATCGGCCACGGCTCGGCGGGTGGGAGGAGAGGGACACCAGGACCCAATCTGAAATGGAGGGAAGGGGATGGCTTTCTCTCCTTCTCAGCATCTCAGAGGAAAAAAGGGAAAGCAGAGACCCCCAGGGGCTGTGTACCTGACCTGCATGCACCCACAAGACAGTGGCTGTGACCTCTTTCCCCCCAGCCCACTCTCAAATGAGAACACCCGACACATAAGCGGGCTGCTCTGGCTCTCGGCTCCCCCGGTGCCTTTACAGGCTGCAGAGCCTATCTGCTAATGGGCAGGGGGATGGTGGAGCGCAGTGGAAACAGACAGCTCGGGTTTCTTGGCGTTTGGGTGCTGGACGATGACATGATTGGGCAGCTCGGGACTGGAAGGACGACGGGTCCTGAAGAGCCATGGCCCAGCTGAGGCAGGCAACGGTGTGCATGTGAGAGCTGAGTCCGAGGTTCCAGCTCCTCCTCATGCCGGCCTCTAGCTTCCCTGGCGGCCTTAACCTCCCCCTGTTCAGGACCCTCCTCCCATAATCCTCTGACTGCTAGCTATCCCCACTTACACCGCAGGTATCTCTTCCCAATAGCAGTTTCCATGTTGTCTCCCTAATAGCACTATGACATCCTAAAGGGAGGAAGTGTTTATGCCTTTTGATTGGTGCAGCGCCTGACATATGATGAGCACGTACAATGCCTAGGAAAGAACTTTGCACACACTGAAGCACTATTAAAATGTCAGTTATTGGGGCAGCTAGACGGCACAGCGGCTGGAGAACTAGCCCTGAAATCAGGAAAATCTGAGTTCAAATCTAACCCCAGATACTTAACACTTCCTAGCTGTGTGACCCTGGGCAAGTCACCTAACCCCAATTACCTCAGAAATGTCAGCTATTATCTTTCCTATACTTGTTTTCCCCAAGCACCATCAGGATCCATTAATTTAATCAATCAATTCATTTGCACATAACTCATCATCCTCTTAAGTTATCCAGCAATGTCACTCTCCCTGGACCACCAGCTCCTGATTGGTGAGAGTTGGAAGCAATACCCACATGGAGGAGACCACAGATACATCAAAGGAATACAGCTTGGCTTCTATGAGGCAGTTCAATTAGGGCAATTGATTGGCCCTGAGCATTGCCTCAAGCCCTGAAACATCATGTCTTCTTGGTGACAGCCAGGCTAATTTGCAAGAACTGAGTCTGACCATTCATAGAAGAAAACCTAAGTGGATGAAAAACATATATTGTCTGCACTCAGACAGTTGAACTATTCTATCGGTGTATATATCTTGAGAGGAATTAGTGGAATTAGTGAGTGGACCCAGAAAAGAAGAGGAAGAAGAGATCAAGATGGATTTCACTTGGGAAATTGCACAATGTTTTCATAATCCCAAACTGGGGCAGCTAGGTGGCTCAGTGGATAGAGCACCAGCCCTGAAGTCAGAAGGACCTGAGTTCAAATCTGGCCTCAGATGTTTAACACTTCCTAGCTGTGTGACCCTGGGCAAGTCACTTAACTCCAAATGCCTCAGCAAAATAATAATAATAATAATAATAATAATGATCCCAAACTGGTCACTGCTACAAAAGCCTACTTCTCTAACATCAGTATTCTCCCAGAAAAGTTCTCCGACTGCAGGCCTGGAGCAGTACAGTGGCCAAAGAAGCCCGAATACCCAACAAGCACTGGAAGGTCAGTCTGGAGGCATCGGCAGGGGTGAGCAGTTTCAGCTTGGTACCAGCAAGGAAACCCACAAGAAGAGACAGAAAAGACATCATCTCTCCCTCTCCGTCTCCAGCTCCTGCCTGCCTTCCCTCAAGTCACAGCTAAAACCCCGCTTGGCCTCTCCCCTCTATTGCTTCTCTCTGACTTCTCTGGATCACAGCTTGTTTGTAATGAGTTCTCCCTCCTCCCCCTGTAGGTAGCGAGCTCCTGGACAGCATGAACTGTCTGGGTCTTTCTGCCTGGGGCTCAGTGGGTGCTATAAAAGTTTATTGATGGCTGGCTGCTTCATTATCCCATGCCCCAGAGGGCCCCATGAAGGCACAGTTATACCCATGAAATATCCCAGCAGGAGCAAAGTTTACCCTCAAGAGGGAAGAAACCAAGGAAGTAAAGCAGCTTCCTTTCCCACTGCCCCTCAGTCTTCAGCCATCCCAGAATCCCCTGAATCCTTAACTGTCAACAACACTCCTCTGGCACTGGCCCTAACCTTTTGAACACATGTGCCTCAGTGGAGGGAGAACTCACCCTGAAGAGAGCCAGCAAAATAGCAAGGACCAGCCCCACTGTCTCCCTCCTCCTCCTCCTCCTTCTTCCTCTGCTCCTTCTCCATCTTCTTCTCTTTTTCCTCTCTCTCTGTCTCTGTTGTTCTGTCTCTGTCTCTGTCTCTGTCTCTGTCTCTGTCTCTCTCTCTGTCTCTCTCTCCCTCTCCCTCTGTCTGTTTATCTCTTGTCTCTCTTTCTTTCTGCCTCTCTATCTCTCTGTCTCCATCTCTTTCTCTGTTTCTCTGTATCTGTCCACCTCATTCTCTCTTCATTTATAGACCTAGATCCAGATAGTCAGTTTGGTGTACTGGAATATATCCCAGTTCTCCCAGAGAACTATAAACCTGGGACTCGTCTTATATTTCCTTGGGGTTCTGCATGCAATGGCTAGTTCAACAAGGATTACTCACAATGTTGGTTGTGGTGAGGGTGGAAAAACCAAGTGCAAACAGTACAATACCAGCTATGCTTTGGGATCAAGAAAGGATAGAAATTGAGGGGTGGAGGTGGGAGAAAGAGGGAAGATTGGAGGAAGGGAGAGGGAAAGAGAGAAAGAAAGAAAAGAAGAAGGAGGAGGAGGAAGAAAAAGAAGAAAGGAGGAGGAGGAGGAGAAAGAAAGAAAGAAAGAAAGGAGGAGGAGGAGAAGAAAAAGAAAGAAAGAAAGAAAGAAAGAAAGAAAGAAAGAAAGAAAGAAAGAAAGAAAGAAAGAAGGAGGAGGAGGAGGAGAAAGAAAGAAAGGAGGAGGAGGAGAAGAAAGAAAGAAAGAAAGAAAGAAAGAAAGAAAGAAAGAAAGAAAGAAAGAAAGAAAGAAAGGAAGGAAGGAAGAAAGGAGGAGGAGAAGGAGAAAGAAAGAAGAAGGAAGGAAGGAGGAGGAGGAGGAGAAAGAAAGAAAGGAGGAGGAGGAGAAGAAAGAAAGAAAGAAAGAAAGAAAGAAAGAAAGAAAGGAGGAGGAGAAGAAGAAGAAGAAAGAAAGAAAGAAAGAAAGAAAGAAAGAAAGAAAGAAAGAAAGAAAGAAAGAAAGAAAGGAGGAGGAGAAGAAGAAGAAGAAAGAAAGAAAGAAAGAAAGAAAGAAAGAAAGAAAGAAAGAAAGAAAGAAAGAAAGAAAGAAGGAGGAGAAGAAGAAGAAGAAAGAAAGAAAGAAAGAAAGAAAGAAAGAAAGAAAGAAAGAAAGAAAGAGGAGGAGGAATTGGAGGAGGAAGTAAACGAGAAGGAAGAAGAGGAGGAGGAGGAGGAGGTGGAGAAGGAGGAAGGAAGGAAGGAAAGGAGGGAAAGGAGGGAAAAGAAGAGGGAGAGGGAGAGTTACTACCATCTCTTCCTAAGGAAAACGTTCTCACTCTTTGTTTCTTGCCCCAGCAGACCCTACGTATCTTAGCTCTTCCTAAGGGTTCTCTCCCTGGCTGCCACTGGATTCAGGTAAGGGCCACCACGTGGTTTCCACGTGAGTGGGACTCCAGGCCTGGGCTGTCACCTCTGGGGCCGGTGCCACCGGGCAGATGTGATTTAAGGAAGCAGAAGGGGCCTGGCTCACTCTCACTTCCCACATGGCTGCAGACTCTCCCCGGAGCAGCAGGAGCTGAGGGGGAGTCTTGCATTGAGCTGTCTGCGGGGAGCGGGAGTGTCCTGGGGGCCCTCAGGGTGAGAGTTGGGGTATGATTTCCCAAGCTGCCCAAGGTCAGTCTGACGGAGTCCAAGCCCAGGAACGATGCCTTCAACAAGAAGATCATTTTTTTCCTAAAGAAAGCTGCTCAGATTGTAATAATAAATAATAATGGGAGGCTATCTGTCAGCGACATCCTCAGAGGGCCCGGGGTGCTGACAGATTTCCCCAAGAAATGGGGTCTCTGATCTAACTGGCAATGAAAGCTGCACTTTTTTACCCAAACTTGGTGAAGGCCAGTGGGTTGTTAAATGCCTTGGCAAGCGGTTGAGACGAGGGATGCTCGGGAGCACACGATCCGGTTATTTTGGAAAGCCAGGAGTTGGCCGGCCCGGCTGCAGGGAAAGCTGACCCCATACCCCCAAGCTCCAGGAAGGGCTCGAGGAGGAGTCGCTAACATCCACCTCCACATCTGGAAGCCGCGGATGCCCAAGAAAGGGAGGCGGCGTCTGCTCTTGAGCTCACTTATATTTCCTAATTTGGTGCTTCTAGTTCACTTCCAAAGGCCGTCTCATGGATTCTGGGAACTTTCCGAGTAATTTTTAATTTAGCTGTGGCTTTCAGTACAATATACGGCCCGTGTTTACTGTTTGCCACATTCAAAATGGTCTCTTAACTTGCTCATTCGCTTATTCATTCAGCAATTCTGCTACAACAGAGGCAGGTAGGTAGCTCAGGGGATAGAGCTCTGGTCCTGGAAGTTCAAATACAGCCTCAGACGCTTATTATCTGTGTGATCCTAGTCACGCTCCTAGCCTCTGTCTGCCTCAGCTGTAAAACAGCCATCATTTTAGCCCCATCCTGTTGTGTGCTTAGCACAACCCTTGTCACACAGTAGGTGCTTAATAAACATTTCCTTTATCCAGCACCTACTGTATATGGAGCAGTGAACAAGGCCATAGACAGTACAGCATTTAAACAACAGTCCTTGCTCTTTTAGAGCTCAATCAATCAATAAGCATTTCATGAGCACCTACTATGTGCGGGCACTATGGTATCCTCCGGGGACAAGGGCAGAAAGGACCAGTCTTTGCTTTGCAGGAGCCTTGTAAACAATGAAAGGTCATTAAGTAGAGTTTCCTGGCCTGAGAGTCAGGGAGATCAGAATTTTATTGGACTGAGAGTCAGGGAGATCTCCCTAAGTCCAGAACTTTATTGGACTGAGAGTCAGGAGGATCAGTCTGAATCCCATTCCAGACATCCCCACTCCCCTTCCAGTCCAGTTTTCTCCTCTGTCAGAGCGGGGTTAAAGCCTCCCAGGGATGTTTTGAGGATCCAGAGAGATCATATCTGCCAAGTGTTTGGCCTCAGAGCACTCCAGACATGCTTGTTATTATGCTAAAGGGAGGTGATGTTCACAGATGATTCCGGCCCATAATGCTGCGTCACAGAGAGCAACAGCCAGGCTCTGGGAAGGTCATGGGAGAAGGTCATGAGCAAAGCTCCTGGCTGAAGGCAGAGGCCATTGTGCTGCGGGGGCAGTGAAAGGAGAACGGGGGGGGGGGGGGGGGGGGGGGGGGGGGGGGGGGGGGGGGGGGGGGGGGGGGGGGGGGGGGGGGGGGGGGGGGGGGGGGGTGGGCAGTGAAAGGAGAAGGGGGGTAGCCAGAAAGGGGGACGTCTAAAGCTGTGAGCAGATGTTGAAACGCCAGAGCGGAAGCGCCCGCCCTGGGCGAGTAAATCAGGAAGGGCTTAATGCAATCTCCTTTCTGGGCTGCATTCTCAGGTCTGTAGGTCAAGATTAAAGCCTGGTGCCCCCCAATATGGACAGACGGGGCCGGAGGGGGCCTCGGAGGCATCTCAGGTCTTGTGTCTGGCAGTGCCCGCTGCCTCACCCCCCATGCCCACGGTGCAGGGCGTTTGTGCTCATGGCACGGTTCACCTGCTCACCAAACCCAGGCCTTTTACACAAATCCTGGCCAACAGCTCTGTGCTTCTGGGCAAGAAAAGAAGTCGGGGCTCCCCTAATGTCCAGAGCAAGCATCTCAGGCTGATGCTCCCCTACCCTCCTTTCCGAGGGACCCCCAGATCAGCCCTCTGCTCCCTGGCTCCCGGGCTGTTGCTTCTGAGGTCTCCCAACCCTGGCCTTCCCTTCACCTTCTTGGATTCTGGCCTGGGCCACCCTTCCCCAACTCCATCCCTGACCTGAGACTAATTCCCCACACTGGCTGTGCCCTTCCCCACTTCCCTCAATAGATCGGGCCTTTGCCCATTGGGCCCCCTCTGCTCAGGACTCTCAGGACCATGTCCGCGCTGCCTTGATCTTCCAGCCGCTCGTGCCCTCCTTACAAACGACCCAACGTTTAACCTTCCTGCGCACGTTTGTATTAATTCACTCTGGGCTTAGACGGGTCACATTTTCCCGTGCAGATGCTGACTCCCTTTAGAACGTCAGCTCCCTCCGCAGAGCGACCCTGCCATTCTCTGCCCTCACACCTGCCGCTGGTGCCCAGCAGATGCTTAATAAATGCTTGTCCACTGATGGGTTTCCACAGGAAGCCCTTCTGGGTCCCCTTAATTGCGGCGCCTTCCCTCCTCATTACCCCCAACGCATCTGGAACACGTCTCATTTGCTCGTAGCTTTTTGCACAATTATAATAACCAGCCTTAAGATTTCCAAATCCCCTCACAAATGTGGCCCTCACAACCCTGGAGGAAGGCAATATTATTATTCCCTTGTTGTTCAGTCTTGTTTCTGACTTCCCGCTTCCCTCCGGAGTTTTCTTGGTAAAGATACCAGGATAGTCCTTTGCCATTTCCTTTTCCAAATTACAGATGAGGAAAATGAGACAAAAACGGTGAAGCGACTTGCCCGAGGTCACCCAACTACTTGAGCCCAAGTCCTCCTGACTCCCCGCCTGAAGCTCTATCCACTGAACCACCCAGCTGCCTGTTGACAAACTGCCTCTTCCAAGGAAATCACGGACTCCTTGACAGCAAAGACTGAGTTTTGCTCTTTTTTGTTTCCCCAGTACCTGGCACACAGCAGATGATTAATAAATGTTTATTGCCTGAATGACTACTGAATTCTTTTCCCTGACTTCCTGGGGTTTTAAATGATTATTCTTTGTTAGAAAAGATTGCTTTCTTCAGAGAACCGAAGCCTAAAGATCATTCTGTTTGACAAAGAACGGGGAAACAAAGGGAAGTTACATGATTCTTTTTTCTGGGACATATTCCCATCACGTGCGCCATTTTACTAAGGGCCATTAGCATGGGGAAAAGTCATCCCAACAGAGAAGGCTTCCACCCCCCCACCAACAAACCCAGGAGGGCCAGGCCTGGAACTCTCAACCGCCCAGGCCCCAACTTTAGGCCCGAGGGTCCTTCCTCGGCTAACACAATCCTCCATATCCTGGGACTTGGGAGACAAGGAAGCGGCACCCTGGGATATTGGATGGCTTGGTTCCGGTCTATTTTTCACTATGATCCTAGATAGGGAGAAGAAGGAGCAAATTCAGGCAAGAAAGTCATTTGCTCTTTAATCCATCAGTGGCTCCTGTGTCGCACTCGTATCAAACCCAGGGGTGTGTCATCTGCCGGAGATGTGTAAGGAAGACAACCTGTTTGTCAAAAGGCTCCTTTGATCATGAGATATGAAGGAAAGCTCTTTGGAAATAATAGATTTCTTTTTTGCCGATTTGATTCCAAATCCAAGTGCCCCCTCCCTAGGTAGGCTGGGTCTGGATCCAAATGCACAGCAGCACGTGGCTCAGAATTCCCCATTTGAGGTGGAGTGAGTCTGTTTCCACTGCGCGACCCCCTGCTGGTGATCTTAAGGAGACCACTGAGTCACAAGGAAGAGTGAGACCAAGTTACTCACATGAACAGGGAAGTTCTATCCGAAGCATTCCCAACATTTACAGGAAAATGCCTGAAAGTCATCAAAATCAAATAATAATCTCTCAAATTTATATTGTGTTCCAAGGCTTTCAAAGAGCCCAAGAGGGAAAGAACAAGAGCCCCTCATCTGTAGCCCCCCCAGAATGAAGTGACTTGCCCGAGGTCACCGAGAAACTGCTTTTATAAAGTGAAAAAGCTGACTTGTGAGAATTACTGCCCAGTGCCGGCCAATCAGAAATGGAGATCTGAGCTGCAAACTGGAGCTCGAGTTAATAGAAAAATCAAATCTCAGGAGAGACTAAAAACAAATTCGGAAGGGGCCACGGGCAGGGCAATCTTATTACTACTGAGATAAATTTAATATATGCTTAAAAAACCACCAGGTAGCAGAAATTCACAGTTTCACACTGAATTCCCCTATTTGTGCATTCTATATCAAAATGTCCCTATTCATTGGTTATTATTATGCTCATAATACGAGTAAGTTTAAAACCCCAGGAAATCCTAGTTACTAAAAGTCATTTTATACACATATTTCCACCAAGGGACTCCTTTGATGCTGTTCTGGGGCTCTACTCCAGCAAAGGAAAAGGCCCTTCCACATTGGAAGGGCTTTCTTTGAGGGTTTGATGATGGCGGTCCAAGGACCAGCCCAGCTAAGCTCAGAGAGGTCCCTCACTGAGACCGGGTACAAGGGGATGAGTATGAGACCACATACCCTGTGACGGGCACTTCTAAGTTGCAGAGAGTTGACCGAGCAAAAAGAGCATCCTCACCGAGTCAAAGGGGAGCCTAAGTCCTGGGAAGAGGCAGGAGGAGGCTGGGAGGCCGATTCTGGGCCTCCCCCCTCTCACCTCCTTTGCTCTCCCTGCTTTCCCTCTCCCTTAGCTTCCCATCCCCACTAATGCCTCTTCACTGGGAACCTTCTTTCCCTCTCGCTCGTGGGGGCTTTGCTCTGATAATTGCCGTACATGGTAATTGCTTCCTCTTCATCCTATCTTGTATCTGTTTGCTGGCACTCTCTCCCCCATCTCTGATGAGCTTCTCAGGGAAGGGACCGGCTTCTGGATCCCCAGCACTTAGCAGTGACCCACGGGAAGCCCTGAATAAATGTTTAGTGATTAAAATGAAGAAACGGAGGCTCCCTGCGCCAAGCCCTTCCGGCAAACATCAGGCCCTTATAAAGGACCTACTGTGCGCCAGTTACTCCACTGGGCACTGTCCCAAACAGAGAAGCCACAGCCTCTGCCCTTGAGGAGTTGACGTTCTGCTGGGGAGCACCACCTGGGGAGGACCCAGAGTCAGAGGAGCTGAACCCGAGTTCTGCCTCGGCCCTTGGCCTCCGAAAGCTTCAGTTCCCTCACGGACAGTCCCAGGGGACTGGACTGGAGGATCTCTCTGGCCCCGTCCAATGGTGAGCCTGTGATTCAAAGTACAAAGAAAATACAAACTTGGGGGTGGAAGGCTCTGAGGCCTGGGGTTGTTGGAAAAGGTTTCGAGCAGAAGCTTGGGTCTGACCAACTTTGTACAGCTAGAGATTTCAGAGTCCGGCCAAAAACTACCGAGTGCAGAAAGTCGGCACCATCCTACTCCCCAGTATGATTCCGCGAAGCTTTCCTGCCCTGTCCCTGACTGCAGCTAACATGTAACTAACTACGAGGCTTAAGGAGGCCGTCCCTCCTCCTGCCTCCTCATCCCCACCAAGGCATTCCTAGCCAGCTCAGTAGGGGAGTCTGGCTCAGCGTGGGAGGGGATGGGGAGCCATGGAAAGTTCTCGAGGTGAGGAGGGGGGATGTCGGATTCCTCGCCTCTAACTGGGGGACAATGGGGGCCCATGCAGCGCAGGAGCACGAGCGCCTCTCGGCCGGATCCTCTGGCATTGTTCGGATGTGCGGCTGTTTGTAGCAACTAGAGCGGGAACGGGCCCAGCTGAGTAAGTTACTGCCTCTTTAGGAAACACGCCTGACCTGAAGCCAATTTTTCAGAACAATGACTTGTAATGTGTGGGGGGAAATGCGCTGCTTAGTCATGGAGAAAATAAGGAACTGATTCACTGTGTAATTTGAATATTTTTTCTTTCTTTTTCTGTAATAAAGGAAAGTACTTTTAACAAGGGGAGTGAGCACATCCATTACCGAGCTGCATTCACGGTTCTCCCCCCTAACTGAGAGCTCCTCCCCCATCCCCGGCCCGGCTCCGCCATGGGAAATTCAGGGCGCCCGCCCAGCCTTCCTGGGAGCAGAGGATCCCAGAGATAATGGCCAAGGGCCTTTGAAGGGCATCCGGACCAACCCCCTCATTCACAGTTGAGGAACCTGAGGCCGGGAGAACTGAAGCAGCTTCCCCAAAGTCCCAGGGCATGGGTCTGAGCCCGGTTCCTTGACGCTCTATCCCAACCTCTTCTCACTGACCCAAAAGCTGGGAGAAAGTTTCTCTCTGGTAACTTCGAGCTGCCTGTGATATGGCATTAAAGGACACATTTCCGAGGTTTCCAGAAAGCGGCCTGTGTGCACACTTCTCCAGAGACGGGGAAGGTCACGTGCTCCAGGGAGCCGACAAATGAGCCCAAGCTACCGAGAATAGGCCTGCGGAGGGTGGTGAATCACCAGAGACCATCGCAGCTTCAGGAGCAGAGAGGGAACGGCTGCAGGATGGCGGCTCCAACAGAGTCTGCAAAGAGGCTCCAAACTGGACACTTAGGATCTGCCCAGCCACGTCAGCTCTCTAAGCCTCATGTCCCTCATCTGTAAACTGGGGGTAAAATCCCAAAGTTCTCACCCAGAGTGATCATTATGAAGAACAAGGGAAAATATCAACTGTCTTGTAAGCTTTAGCACTCTTCATAAATGTCAGCTATATTGGGGGGGTCCCAGGCTATCTCACTATGGATTGGTTTCCCCCTTGGCACACGTGGGTTTGGATAATTTAATTAATCACAGTTTTCTGTCAATCACTTCCTCTTCAGGACTGTGTTTCTTCACCGTGAAGGGAAAGGGTCGGGTGGGATGATCCCCAAGGTCTCTTCCAGCTCAGACTCGAGAAAGTCCAATGGAACGAACTCGACTCTAGAGTCGGAAGACAGAACTTCCGGGCCAGTTTTATGTAGAGGATGCAGATAGTGGGGAACTCTGGGAAAAGTATGCTTGAAGCAAAGATACTTACAGCAGGATGTTCCCTCAGTGTGACTGAAGAGATGATGGTTCTCTAGTTCCCATATATACTTAGTACTGAGCTTGGTGATCTCATGATTCTCTAGTTCCCACATGCTCAGTGTGCTGTAATGATGTAATCATACTGAGATATTTAAGGGCCGAGAGGATTGGAAATAGAGACATTCTATCTTTGACCCTCCTCCTGCTGGCTCTCCTGCCTCCTCCACTAAGAGCAAGGCTGGTCCCAAGATCTTCCAGAAAGCTACCCCGGACATTACAGCTTTACTCTGCCACTCTGAGCAAGTCGCTTGGCCTCCATTTCCTTATTCTTAAAATGGGGATTGAAGGATTGGATGAGATGGGCTGCCCAACTGTCGAGGTGATTCTGTAGTTGTTGGGACTTTAAACATCAGCTCCCTCTTAGAAACAGTGCCATGGGAAGTATGAATTAGTGGGATTAGCTCCAGACTAAGATGGCAGCAGTGATTCCTTCAGACAGTTCCATTTCTTGCCTACAGCTCATTTTCTGGTAGATTGGGTTCTTGTTTGGACTCCTGAGGAAGGGGAAGGAGGAGGAGGGAGGAAAGGAAGGAGGGAGACTTTCCTCACTAATGACAAATAAGAATCCCTGATGTTCACATAAGGTTTACAAAGCACTTAAAGATGTTAATTCTTGATCGCTGAAAGAAAAAATAATGCACCAACTAGGAGCTTGTGCTCTGTTGATGGCAGGGCATTAGTCCAAATAGAAATACCTTCCTTATTTTCTGCTGCCCCACGGCCTGTCCTGTCTGTTGCCCATGGCTGTCCCCTGTGGCTGTCCCTGTGACTGTGCCCTGCGGCTGTTTCCGTGGCTATCCCTATGGCTGTCCCCCTGTGACTGTCCCATGACTGTCCCTGTGACAATGTTCCATGGCTATCCCCATGGCCATTCCCCATGGCTGTCCCTTGTGGCTCTCCCTCTGGCTGTCCCCTGTGACTGTCCCGTGTGGTTGTCCCCTGTGGCTGTCCCGGTGACCATGCCCCATGGCTATCCTTGTGGCTGTCCCTTGTGGCTCTCCCTGTGGCTGTCCCTCATGACTGTCCCCATGGCTGTCCCCTGCCTCCTCACCTCCACGTTTTGACATCTAATCTTCTTTCAGGGCTCTATTGAAGTGTCTGAGGAACCCTTCCTGACGCCCCCTCAACATGGAGGTTCTCTGGGCTTCTTTAATCGGAGTGCTGGGCCCCCTCCGCCCCCCCCCCCCAGCTGAGCATCAGCTCCTTCTGGCTCCTTGAGGACAGGAATTGTCTCCCACTGGTCTCTGTGGCCCCAAGTGCTCAGGGGCTGCCTGGGACCCTGGAGGGGCCCTAGGTCAGGGCAGCGGGTGCGGCAGCCCCAGCCTCGGCTCCTGGGCCGGCCCCTGGCAGGCTTCTAAGCTCTCAGACTCTCTTCTCTCTCTTCTTTGTTCTTAGAAAAATGCAAATTGCTCCTGGGAGCCCTTGTTTTCTTGCAGAGTCTCCCCCAAATTTGTTCATTCATCCATTCACCAAATCCTTCCTAAGGGAGTCCGGCAGCTGTGTGGGACTGGGGGAATGATCTCCACTCCCCAGGGAGGCCACCCAGCGGTGGGCAGTGGTCCTGGACTATTGGATTTGGATTTAGAGAGACCCGAGTTCAAATCCAGCCTCAGACACATATTGGCTGGGTGAGCCTCTGGCTGCCTCAGTTTCCTCAGCTGTAAAACGGAGATAATAACAGCACCCACTCCTCCAGGTTGCTGGGGGGATTGCGGGAAGTAACTGCTAAAGCGTTTTGCAGATTGTAAAGTGCTTTCTAAATGCCCGCTGTGCTGCTCTATGTGCACGGGGAGTTAAAACAGAGGGAGGGGAAGCAGAGCAGTCCCCTGGGAAACTTTGAAGAGGGAGAGCAGCCTCGGCTGGGGGTGGGGGAGGCTGGGAGAGGGCCCGGGAAGGGGAGGGCAGTGCCCGGGGATGAGGGAGAGAGGGGGAGGACAGCGCCGGGGATGAGGGAGGGAGGGAGGGGGAGGGCAGCACCAGGGATGAGGAAGGGGCCTCGTAGCGAGGTGATGCTTTGAGGGAAGGAGAGAAGTGGGAGGAGACGTGTCAGGCTCGGGGAAGAGCGCGCAATCCAATTGTATTGGAGCATACCGCACAGAAAAGGAAGCTGGTGGGGGGGGGAGAGAAGGGGGGGTAGAGCTGGAGAGCTGGGTGGGGGTCGGAAGCGCTGGCCCGAAGGCGGGGGTGAGGGGGGGGGTGTTTCCCTGGGGATTTTGTGAAGGTGGGAGTGGAAATGGACATACTCAGGCAGCCCGGGTGCCCTTCCTCCGCAGACTCCCTGGGCCCCCCACTCCTGGCCAGCAGCGACTCCCTCCCATCACCGACCTGGCAGAGGGCACTGGCCGTCAGGCCGGCCGAGTCTCGGCGGGAGCCCGAGCGGGCGACTCAGTCCTGTCCCAGCACCCAATGGGCCCAGGGCCGGAGGCCAGGGTGGTGCTTGTCTGGGGCTCCCGTTGCGCCCGGCCCGGTGAACCACATGGGCCCTGCCCGGGGAGCCTGGGGCGGCCGCTCCCGGCCAGCGCCCCCAGCAGCTCCTTGGCTCCTCAGCCTGCCCACAGTCCCGGAGAGGTCCCAGAATCCACCTGTCCCCCCTGGAGACTGGCTTTCTGGGCGGGCTTCTCTGCCCTCAAGCGCATCCTGGGCAGAGCTCGAGCTGAGCAGTGCTCTGGGCTTCAGAAAGGTTGCCCCAAGGGCAGGGGCTGAGAGCCTGGGGGGGGGGGCTTCTCTCCCAAAGTGGGTGCAGGGGAGGTGGGGCTGCTGGTACACGTGTGCACGCGTGGCCGCTGTGGGGCCTTCCCCATGAGCACTAGGAGCCTTCATTGGGTAGCTCCAGAACCCGCCCTTCTCATTTGCCTCGATGTACCCCAGTGCTCCCAGACGAGCAGCGGGGGAAGTCGGCCGCCACCTGGGGCCCTCCTTCCACACCCAGACGGGCGTTGTTGGCAGCTGGGGACCAGCGAGAGTGAGGGATGGGCTGCTCGCTGCCTTCAAGCGTCTGCAGCTCTGCCAAATGAAGGAAGAATCAGACTTGGTCCCAGGACGCTGGAACTGGGAGAAATGGAGGGATGATGGGAAAGGGCTAATTTGGTCTTTTGTCATCAAGAAAAATTTCCTTACACTTAGTCTCTCCCAAAGAGAAACGGGCTTCCTTGGAAGGTAGTGAGCTCCCCATAGCCGGAGGTCCTTCAGCAGAAGCGAGATGGATGACCACAATGGGGGCGTTGTAGGTTTGGGGCACACGGGTTGGACCAGAACGCCTCTGGTAGCTCCTTCCTAACTCTGAAATTTTCAGCAGGGAAGAGTAGGGGTGACGATGCTCTTCTGAGCATCCCTGTGTTTTACAGAGGACTTGACTGAGGTCTCCTCCTAAATATCACACTCCCCTCGTGAACCACGACTGAACCAGAGAAGGGACTGCACGGCTCTCCAGTGTCTTTGCCAAGAAAACACCGAACGGGGTCACAGAGTCAGACTCCACTGGAGCTGACGGAGGCGCCTTCTCTGACGTGGCTAAGAGTCTGGGGAGACAGAGAAGCCCAGCGCCATCGTCCAGACCCAGCAAGCGGGAGAGGCGCTCGCCGCCGGCCCAGGCCCAGCGCAGAACAGGAGAACCACGGGTTCGAAAGCCTTGCACAGACAGTTTTCAAGGTTCACAGAGAGGGGAAGGTCTCCAAATAATTGGAAAAAATCATAGATGGGATTTTAAAAAAGAAAACCTGATCAAGAGAATATTGGTAAATGTGCCCCTCTGGGTAAAAGCCTGGTAAGAGTGATCCACGCACGTGACTCGAGAACATTTCTGTTGAAAGGGTGGTTTTCCCCAGACTCTTGCTACGGCAGACCATGGTTTTCCATATGGACCAACTAAGGGATCTAGAGAACAGAAGAGTCCAAGAGACTATTTTTCAAAAGCATTTAACAAGGATGGCAAAAGAAAATCTCCAACAAGGTGTCTCCCCGGCGCTGCAGCCGCACAGAGCTTGATTCAGTCATTCTCTCATTGAGAGCGTCAAGCAAGACATAAACTGTGGAGACTGATGCTCCCCAAAGGCTCATGGGCTTGGAGATCTGGAGCTAGAAAGAACTTTGGGGATGTTGGATGAAGGAGCAGGGGCCCAAGAGGTTCAAGGTCACACAGGCCCTCTCTGATGGCTTCAGAGGCAGCCTCATCCAGCCTTTGGGACCACTAGTCTCTCCTTCATGGTCTCCAACACAGGCTCTGGTCTTTCTGCGCTCCCGGCACAGGGTACTCTGACTCCTGACTTTGTGCTTTTTTAATTCCCAAGCTGCCCCTGACAGAAAAGTTCATTGTCTTGTGACCAGGATAGATTAATGGAAAAAGCATTTATTAAATGCTTGTTGTTTGCCAAGTAGGATGCTAAGTGCTGAGGCTCCAAGTGCAAAAGCAAAGACACTCCCTGCCCGTAGTAACTCACTTCCAATGGGGGAAGAAGCCCCATGAAGGAGAATGTTCCCCAAAGGATCCAAAGGGCAGGGGGAGCCAAGATGTCTGCCCAGTGGCAGGGAGGCTGCCTTGTCCTAGCCACTGTGACCGTGCACAAATAGTAGGTTAAATTATGATTCTTCAGAGTTCCCAGGATCTGTGTCTCCATTGGGGGGGCCCTCCCTCCAAAAGCACAGGTTACTCTCCTATGGGCTCTGAGTAGTCTCCGCCACCCCCTGTAGTCAGTCAGCCCCTTTGCCCCTCAGTCTCTAATGGGCTCCCCCAAAGCCCTGCACACTGCTCTCCCATGCCCCCATTCCCAATGCCCCCACACAGACGGCCCCACACAGCTTTTCTGAGCGCAGTAGGGAGGGTTGGGCTCCCACTGGTCAGCAACAAAGTGCAGCAAAGAGCCTGTTTCCTTCTGTGAGGCTGCCCTGAAAATCAAGGGACCAAGGGATGGCTCTGCCTTCGATCTCAGTGGCCACAGCCTCCCCCCACCCCAATCTGGGTCTGTTTCCTCCATGCTAGTTGGGCTGAATGGGCCCTGAGCTGACTTTTCCAACTTCAGAAAACCAGACCCCAAATAGGGGGGGTTCAACCCGCTCCTGGTGTCCTCCTTAGGGTTTCTAGCAAGTCCTTTATTCAGGGAGCTCCATCGAGGTGGACTCGGAGCAGTCCTGGCCAAAGGCTCACTAATGCTGGGTTACCAGGATCCAAAATGGGGCTTTATGGAGGCCCTCAGGGGCAAGCTTTGGGGGATCCCAGTCTCAGAGGCAAACTTTGGGGAGGTCCCAGACTCAGAGACAAATGGGGCAGGTGAACTTGGAGATCGGAGGAAGGCAGTCCTAAATATAGACGAAGCAAATGGCAAGACTATGGAGCAGAGGACGGTGCGTGGGGAGCCCTCGGTCTCCTTGCTCTGGGGGACCCTCCACGGGAGCAGAGCGAGCCCCTCCCCGCCCTCTCACGGCACAGTGAGCCCCTGTCAGCCCAGCTTAGCTGTCAGTCCTCCATGGAGCCGGACCCACCTGTCACCGCCCATCCTTCCTCGAGAGCGGCCCTCTCCTTTTCTGTTCCCGACGTTCTGGATGGGGTCTTTTCTGACACTTTAGGACACGTAACACGAGAACAAGGGTCATTGGGACAGCCCTCACCTGCTGGGCTGGGGCCCCGCCCCTGGAGCCGAGACCCTGCCCCCGGAGCCAGGCCCCAGCCTTGTCTCTCACTGCGTGACCCTGGTCTGGGCCACTTCTGGGGGCACAAACACTCCCGCCCCTTGCTAGGGAGCACAGGGAACCAGAAGCTCCCACCTGGTCTCTGGGTCCCCCAGAATAGGGGAGTAGAAGAAGCCGGACCCATCCCTTCACCTCGGAAGAGTTGCCTCCACAGGAGGCTCGGGAGCCAGGTCTCTGCCTTGTTCTCCCCTGTCCTTGAGCCTGTGGCCTGGGACCTGACCATCCCACCTTGGGCTTCCCAGGGAGGGAAAGGGAGGGAGTGATGGTGATTCCTTTTCCTGTTCCGTCCTTAGCAGCAGCTACGGCAGCGGCACACAGTCAGTCAACAAGCAAAACCAGAGAGGAGGAGCCGCAGGGGGACCACACTGGGGGCTCTCCCGGGTCGGCTCCGGCATTTAGGAGATATGGGCTGGGCCGGCCTCCACGCTGGTGCTGGAATACAGACACCTTCCGGCAGCAAACTGGGGTGCAGCTGGGACAAAAGGGACACAGCCCTCCCCCTGGGGAGCTTCTGGTCCCAGCAAGGCCGGGCTTGGGCTTCAGCTCGTCCTGGGCCTGCCGGCCAGACGGTCACCTTCGGGTCACTCTTCTGCTCTGGGCTACCCTTGTATACCCATTCACACACACACACACATGCACACTCAGTTACACACACACTCAGTTACTCACACACACTCAGTTACACACACACTCACACACACTCACTCAGTTACACACCCACTCACACACACTCAATTACACACACATACTCTCACACACACAGTTACACACACATACTCTCACACACAGTTACACACACATACTCTCACACACAGTTACACACACATACTCTCACACACAGTTACACACACATACTCTCTCACACACAGTTACACACACATACTCTCACACACACAGTTACACACACACTCAGTTACACACACACTCAGTTATACAAACACTATCACACACACACACACTGTTATACAAACACTATTACACACACACTCACACACACACATTCACACACTCACACACTCAGTTACACACACTCACACACACACTCAGTTACACACACTCACACACACTCACACACACACTCAGTTACACACACACTCAGTTACACACACATTCACACACTCAGTTACACACACTCACTCAGTTACACACACACTCACACACACTCAGTTACACACACATACTCTCACACACACTCAGTTACACACACATACTCTCACACACAGTTACACACACACTCTCACACACACACTGTTACACACACACTCAGTTACACACACACACTCACACACACTGGCAGCAGTCCATATCCCAGTTAGCACGAGTTGGATGAAGAAGAGCATTTGAGTCTCCCCTCCCCCACAACTAGGTTGTCTCCTCTCAGAAGCTCCTGGGGGGGATGTGGAGGGTGAGCACCTGTGCACCCCATATCTGAGGCCGCCATTGCCGCCCCTGTTGGGACTTTGTGCCCAGAGCTGGCCACAGCAGACACCAGACTGTGCTAAGCCTGGGATCAGGGCCGGAGGGTCCTCCGGAGCCCTCAGGAGTCACTTGGGGCTCATCTCTAAGATCAGACAAACTGGGGGGGGGGGGGCTTCCATGGAAGGCACAGTGGAGAGACCCCAGGCTCGTGCCCCAGCCTGGCTCACAATGCCCTGGGGCAGAAGTCAGGGCCCCTGCTTGGCTCTCACTTTCCTCTTCTGTAAAATGGGGAAGTTGGAGGGTGTGACCTCTGACATCCTTCCAGCTTGACCAGGAGGCCATCAGACCCCACAAGAAGGTCGGGACCAGCCCATTATTGGCCCAGGAGCCGCTAGCCCTCGGCTCTGTGTCCCAGAGTCTCCCAGCGTGGGGACACCCCCTTTTCCCTTTGCACATTGCAGACCCCAACTTCTCTCCAAGCTCAGTAAAACCGGGGCCTCCTGGGCCCTGATACCGGAGGTGGCCCCAAATGTTATCTTGTCTTTGCTCGGTGACTCTTCAGTATTAACTTAAACGTTCGAAAGTTGCCCCTGACAGACTGTGCGCTTCCAGTTCCACTCTTGCCTTTGTATCCCCAGCACTAAGAGATGTAACTGGTATACAGCAGCTACCTAATAAATGCTCATGGAGAGCCTGAACACTCACTCCAGCAGAGCCGGGCAGAGGGCAAGGGGCAGGCCCGCCGCCTGAATGCAAAGTCCACACAAGGGACATTTCACCCAGATGCTCGGCAAAGCCCCCGGCTCTCCCAGACTCCCCCAGGTGTCAAGTCAGACACACGAGGACGGAAACATGGGCACGCGGTCAGACACGTGAGGACGGAAACATGGGAGCGCAGTCAGACACACGAGGACAGAAACACAGGCGTGCAGTTGAACATGCGAGGACAGAAACACGGGCACATGGTCGGACACGCAAGGACAGAAACACGGGCACATGGTGGGACACGTGAGGATGGAAACATGGGCGTGCGGTTGGACACACGAGGACAGAAACACGGGCATGCGGTGGGACACGCGAGGACAGAAACACGCACGCAGTCAGACACACAGCCTGCGCCACCTCTGCCCGGGGCCCCGGCCACTTTCCAGCTCAGAATGCTGACACTGGGGGAGGCAGAGGCAAGCGCCTGGTTCAGCTGAGCTGGCAGATGGCGGGCGCCTGCGTGCAGATGGCAGCTGTATGAATGGCTGAGCAGGGAGGGCAGTGAGGGGCTAACTCCTGGCTGGTTCCACGTGGGAGCTCCCGCTCCCTCCTCTGCTTCTGAGCTGCCAGCCAGGCTGCCACAAAGAGCATTTCTTCTGGGAAAATGGGGAGAGAGAAGACCCCACTGTCGGGGGTTGTTTCTGGAGGGCGGGACTGGAGAACCGAGGCTGAAAGGGACCAGAAAACAGGGGAAGGGAAAGAAGCGACCTGGAATTCCCTCCACCGTGTGTTTGTGTAAAGTTGGGAAAGCGAGCGGAGCTCAGGCCTCGGCAGTGGGTGCTGGGGACGCTGGGGGTCACAAGGACCCAGGCTTCCCGTTACCCATCAAGGTTTAAAAAGTCAGCTCTAGCTCTAGCTTTGAGTCCTTCCCCTTTCCCAATCTCTCTCTCCTCTTTCTCCCAGAGTAACTTATAACGAACAATAAAAAGAGGGGGCTCAGCTCAACAAACTGCCCCCCAGCCTGCCCCTCCAGCAGCGCTCTCACTACCAGAGCCTCCCTCTGCAGAGAAGGGAACGAAGGCCCCACATCACCCTTCACACGTCCTAGCCTCCAAGAGAGGCATCCACAGTGCAGGGGAGAGAAGGGGGAGAGGAGCAGAGGAGAGAATAGACTCCACCTGCCGTGGCAGTGCCTCGAGACACCAGCAAACTGCTCCGGAATGGGCCGCTCTCTCTCCCATCCAGGCAGTGGGCATGGGGCACAGGGCATGGGCGTGGGGCAGAGGGCAAGGGGCAAGGGGCACATGGCCCAGGGGAAGGGGCTCCTGTGTATTTCCAGGTGGCAAACAGCCTTGGAATCAGGCTGGATGATGTAGAGTTCCACTCTAAAAACCAGGGACCTGATTTCTAGTCCAGCATCCACCACTTCCTAAAGGCAGAAGCTCTGAAAACTAGAGGTAACGACACCATCTTCCCTGCAAACAGAGCTGCTCCTTCATTCAGACATTGCTTCATTCATTCATTCCACAAACATTTACCGAATACTTGTTATACGAAAGCGCAACGAGATCACGGATAAGTGAGTGAATGGATGAAAATGATGCATTGTGGGCTTTTTACATCCCAGCACTGAACCGAGTATTAGAGACACAAACGCCAACTCGAAGCGGGTCCCAGTCCTCCAGGAGCGTGCATTCTAACCAAAGGAAACTCCCCAAGGGGGAAGAGGGAAGATGTGCAATATGAAAGTGCTTCACAGACTGACGCAACCTCCTGGAGACAAATCTACTTCCAGAAGCCCACCCACATCCTCATGAGGGGGATGACATTGCGGAGAAGTCAGTGAGCTCACGGACAAGAGTGTTCTCCTACGCTCCCTATGCTTGCGCTTTCATTTTTTCCAATCTTGATGGTATCAGCAGAGCCTGGATCCCACCTGGAACCAGACTGAAGTCTAATCCAACCATGGGCACTTACTGGTTGGCTGCCATGGGCAACCTTTAGGTGCCTAAATCTGTTGAGAAGGCAATGGCAAACCTCTCCAGCATCTTTGTCAAGAAAGCTGGCGTGCTGTGATCCAGGGGGTCACAAAGAGTCGCACATGACAAAAGAACAGCCACATGGCTGGACTTGGGACCAGCAGAGCCTGGATTCCACCTGGAACCAGAAAAGCCTGAGTCACACCTGGAATCAGCAGAGCCTGGAACCAGCAGAGCCCAAATCCCACCTGGAACCAGCAGAGCCTGGATCCCACCTGGAACCAGAAAAGCCTGAGTCGCACCTGGAACCAACAGAACCTAGACCCCCTCCTTGGAAGTGTTCAAGCACAGGTTGGGCGATGTTAATTAAGCATTTTGCAATTCTTTTTGGTCCTGGCCCCTGGGCTCACTTCATTTGTGAAAAGCTGGAATTCTGTGACAGTTTTCAACTGTCTACAAAGGAACTGGATGCAGCAAAGCATCCATAATAAACCCAAAGGGAAGATCAGCTCAAGGGCCAGGTGACTTCACAGAGTCATTGCTCCAGAGCCAAAAGGAACCGGCAATGTCATGTGGATACAGGGTCAAAGAAGAGCGGGTCCAGAACTGCAAGGGCCCTCAGAAGCTAACCTCTTAGTGGTTAAGGACTGGCCCACGGTGACACAAGATAAGGCTGAAAATGAAATGAGGCCACAGCCCAATGTCTAATCCTCACCATCAGAGACAGGATTTGAATTCATGTCCTCTGGTGGACTCACCCTTCAGCCTAAAGCCCTTAGTCACAAAGTCTTAGAAACAAAAAGGAAGAAGGAACCCCAGAGAAAAAGAAATTGCTCCCCCAGAAGAGAGAGAGAGGGATTTCTGGGAATCTCTCTGATCTGGATCCTGAAGGGGTTGCTCCAGCCTCGGTGCAATCACAGCACAGCCAGCAGCACACAAACAAGCTTGGAGCCAAGTGAATCCCAAATGATCTCCCTCTCTGTTCCGAGCTGCAGAGCTGGTGGGTGCAAAGAAAAGGGCTCGGAAAGCCGGGGGCACCAGACGGATGGGGAGCCAGGGGAGCCAGGGATGTGCGTGGCTGCTGGCGGTTACTTTAATAATGAATTATTTTTCACTCACAGAAGAGAAAAGATTAAAGAGAGGGGGGAAAGGGGGAAAGGCGGCTGAGAAGAGGAGATGTTCTGAAGGCAGCAAGGCTTTCTGGGCACTGAGCAATGAGAATTTTGATAGTGGAGTCAATAAGCATTTCTTAAGCGCCAACTATGTACCAAGCAAGTAGAGGGGGACACAGAAAGGTAGAAGGAAATGAGCTCTCGAGGAGCTCATGAACTAATGGGGGAGAAGCAACATGCACACAAGGTGATACTGGGAAAGGGAGGGGGGACACTCCCAGAGGGAGGTCACTGGCACTTGGGGGACTGGGAACGGCGGAAGTCAGATCTGGAACTCGAAGGAAAGTCAAGAGAGAAGTGAGGAGAGGGAGAGGTCCGAGGGCAGGGGGCATCCCCCGTGCTTGTACCCCCGGAATTTCCCCAAAGCTTACACTTTGAATAATCTCAGTTATCACCAACTCTTGCCTGCCTTTTAGGGGAGGAAAGCCCTAATCTGTGGTTTCCTCCCATTTTACGGATGGAGAAATTGAGACATGGAAAGAGTAATGATGTCCATGGGGTTTCACTGTCCCCTAGGGGTCAGCAGAGTCTCTCGGCCAGTTGGCTTTGAGTCGGGGTGGCCACCATGGTCAAATCTCCGGCCCAAGGAGCCAGCCCAGAACTTATCAATCCGAAGTATGTTCCAGGTATCACTTCGGAGGACGAGAAGGGCGAGAGCAAGCCCCTTCTGGGCCGTAGCTTCTTCAGAGACCACAAAGCCCCCGGTTTGGAAGAAGATGGCCTGAGTTCCAGCTCTGCTGGTGTTTGAACTTAAGTGACTCCAGTCTTCCCAGACTTCAGTTTGACCCCAAACGTACCTTCTCACTCCAAATACACCCTCCTAGGGCCTTGGGCCTCAGCCAGGGAGGGCTGCACTATTTCCCAGCTCCTTCTAGCTCTGGCTTCCAGGATTCAAACCCAAACTCCCTCAGGCCTTACCTGTCCCAGTCACTTGCAGCTATTTCGTATTAATGAGGCCGGAAGAATGGTGGGGAAGTCAGAGAGCCAGCCCAACAGCCCCAAGAGGGCCCTAAAGCCCAGGATTTAGGCCTTGGCTATTTCCTTTCAGAAGCTTTCTCATTTCTTGCAGTGTTCCCTCTCTCCTGCCAAAGACCCCCCTTCCTCCCATGGCTGATTCTCTCCATCTTCTACACCTTTCCCAACTCCCTCTTTCCCCTAAAACTTTAAATTCCTGTGCCCAGGGCCCATCATCCTCTGGTCCTAGAATTGTACTAATGTAGTGAATGAATTTGTTACTCCTCCAGACATCAAATTAATTTTAACAGAGGCCTCCTAGTGCTAGAGATTCTCCCAAAGGGGATTATACTCATGGGAATTTCAGATACTCCGAGAAGTCAATTTGGGGGAGTTAAGGGGTCCCAACACGAATTTCTGGAATATTGAGACTGGAAATTTAACTACAGTTTTCAGATAAGTTTGGGGAGAAGGGGCACTTTGGCTCCCTGGGATGGAATGGTTCACCAGTGGGAACATCAGTCTCAGGCCGCATTAAGATTCCCGCAGGATCCAGGCCGGAGAGCTGGGAGGGGTACAGTCCCCTTGCCCTCTGCCTCCATTAGGTCTCATCTGAAGTAGTGTGTTCAGTTCTTATTGCCCTATTTTTCAGAAGAATATTTAATAAGCTGCAGAGTTCAGCCCCCAGGATATCAGAAAGCCTTGGATTCCTGTCTTGTGAAAATTAGCCAAAGGAATGAAAGATGTTTAGCCTGGGAAGAGGAGGCTCAGTGGGGACCTGATAATTGTCTTCAGATGTTTTCAGAGGAACTTCACTTGTTCTTCTTGATCCCCGAGGGCAGAGCTAAGGGGTCACTAGGTACACAGAACTAGGCAGAATATAGGTAGAAGTTGCAAAGAGGCTAATTTAGGTTCTTGATATAAAGAAACTCCTGAGAACCAGGGCTACACCAAAGTAGAAAGCACTGCTTTGTCTTCTCCCAGAAGGCTGAGGGCAAGGGCCCACGCTTGGTGGGTAATGGGATGGAGATACTTTTTCTGGTAGGAGTTGTTCTAGATGTCCAACTTCCAACTCTGAGATTCTCTCTGTCTTTGACTTTTCCCCAAACTAGGCCGTCCTGTGATGGCAATAGGCTGCGTCCTGGGGTCTTGACTAGAATCATGGCTATGTCTGACCCCCGTCTTGGGCCCTCATGTCTATTTTTCATCCCTTCCCTGGCCTGATTTCTTCAACACTGAAGAGAAAGTTGAAAGAAACCAGATAAATATACAAAGATTTACTACTGTGTACGTGGCTATGAGTTGGTGGGGAAGACCAAGCCCTTCCACAGGTTTTTCCTCCTTCAGGCTTAAATCTGCCTCTGAACCTTCCATCCCACCCTTAGTTCTACCCTCTGGAGCAAGAAGAACAGGGAATGCTTTTTCCTGGGGGCTGCTCTGGGGATGGGGGCTCCAGGCTCCCCAAGGCTTCTCTGCCAACTTCCCCTGCTCTTGGGCAGCTCGGTCTCCATTCTACTCCCTACCTCATTTCAATACCCACCCGTGTGTGCTCCTCATAAGGTCAGGCAGTTCCCAATCTCTGCACCTCTGGGTGCCCTGCCACCGCCCAGGAGACCTTGGACAAAGCACTAACCTTACCTGGGCCTCAGCTCCCCACCTGTAGGTGACACAGTTGGCCATAGAAACTGGCTGCATGGAAAAATGGGGGGTTGGACCAGATGATCTTTATGGAACCAAATCT
Source organism: Sarcophilus harrisii (assembly GCF_902635505.1). Taxonomy (NCBI): domain Eukaryota; kingdom Metazoa; phylum Chordata; class Mammalia; order Dasyuromorphia; family Dasyuridae; genus Sarcophilus; species Sarcophilus harrisii. The sequence continues at coordinate 8,967,171 of NC_045426.1, read as the reverse complement.
ATGATCCCATAATTCTTTGGGAAAAGAAGTTAGCTTAGCACTGGGGAGGTAAAGACCAGAACAAGATTGCTATCCCTGACCTCAACAAGCTTATGTGTCATTGGTGTGGGCTGAGCCAATAGAGAGACCTGGCACCACGCTAAAGCTAAAAGCCAGCCTGACCCTCAAGGAGCTTCCGTTCTAATGGGAGAAGTCGTTTTTTAAGGACAGCTAGAAAGGGGCTGGGGTGCAGGGAAGCAGCTGCCGGGAGTGGAGTGAGCCTAGAAGTGTCCTGGAAGTTTAGGGGAAAAGCTGCCCTCTCAGGGTTGAGGGATGCAAGCTGGATCCCAATCACCAAGGAGGAAGCAGTGGCAATAGTCCAAGCAGGAAGGGCTTCCTGTAGGAGGTGATTCAAGTGGAATAAATCAGGAGGAGAAGCAGCGGCCTCAGAGTGTGAGTAGGGTTCCTAACTAATGTAGGAGAGTGTTCTGATGATGTTCTAGGCAGGAACTCCTAGGCCAAATGCTCCCACCTCCCCAATAGCCTCAATTATGCTTAGAGACACATTGACCAAATCCCTAAGCACGCCAGGGCTCCCTTTGGAAGGAGGCAGGGAGGAGTTCACCACATCCATCAGTGAGTCCCAAGCTGGTTCAACTCAGAAAGAACTACCAGATTTCTAGCACATGCTCCCTTGAGATCCTCCCCGCCAGCAACCAGGCTGACCAAGGACCGACTTGGAGCAATTCCCCTACATTAGAGTGAAAGAAACAGGAAGAGAGCCTGGTCCCCCTGCTCCCACAAACCCTGATTTATTGATGCCTTCGGCTCTGCCTTTGCTTTTGAGGTCTTCTCGGGAGAAGTACATCCTCAGCTGCTTTGTGGATCAAAGAGGGAGATCAATGGAGGACAGGCAGCTTCCAGCTGGGAGAATCTCCTCTGTGTGTTAGCACAGAGCCCAGGGTCTTCCCGGAAAAAATCATTTGAACTGATATCTTCCTTTGAGCAGAGGAATGGAAATCTTTAGCTGCTTTTTCATACAAAAAACCCAATTACTGTATTTCATTAGAAAACTAATTTCCTGCCATCTTCTTCCAGTTAAACAATACAATATTGCCTTCTAAGTGCTTTTTCCTTCTATGATTTTAAAGACATAAGTCTTTGCCTTCCTCCCTGTCACAAAAATCCTTTTAGAAAAAGTCATCTAAAGTTGCTGTGACCTTTCCCATTTGTCATCTGACTTCTGTCCACTCTACTCTACCGAAACCGCTTCCTCCAGATCAATCCAGCTAAATAAGTTTTATTAAGCACCTACTATGTGCCAAAGGGACCAGCAGTGTGACATCCTGGAGAGAGAGCCTCCTTTGGCAAACCGATATTATGTCATTTTATTCACATCAACACAGTGGGTACAATTATTATCATCCCTGTTTCACAGTTGAGATAGAGCTTAAGTGACTTGCCCAACATCAGCTAGCAAGCATCTGAAGCTGAATTTGAACCTGGATCTCCTGACTCCAGTCAGGAGCCTATGGTACCAGGCAGCTCTCTAACTTGGAGCACACACACTGATCTATTTTGAATTTTGGAGCTTCTTTGCGCCATCTTCTCTCCCCTGACAAAACCACAGTTCCAAATCCCCTACTCTCTTCACGATGTGCTCAGATTTGTTCTAGGTGCTGACGTTGCTCATGTCATTCCGATGGCTTTTCCTGGGTGGTCCTGCAGCCATCCCCTCTGCCCTTCCCGACACCTTTCCTTGGCCTGGCCTCCGGGACATCGCCTTCTCTGCTAGTTCATCTTCATCCTCCTGCTCCCAGGGCATGACACTCCAGCCTCTGCCCTTTGAAAATAACTCCCGTGCCCGGTTTGGTGCCAGTCCGTCCCCTGTGATCCAGGCCCATGTCGCCAGTGTTCCCCCGAGCATTTCTACCTGGAAGCCAAATTGGGATCTGAAACCCAACATGTCCCAAACTGAGCTCATCACCTCCTCAAATCGGCTCTTCTTCCCAATTCTCCCATTTCTGGTGCCGTCTTTCTCCCAATCACTAGCCAGGTCCAAACCTCAGGGTTCTCTTCACCTCCCCCCAATCTTTACCCAGAATCTAGTCCACTGAGACTCTTCTAAGGGTGACTGGAGCAGGATCTCTGGAATCCATGCCCTCCTGGGTCCTGTTCTTCTTACCACAGGGAGGCTAAAAGCTCTTGTTAACTTTCCTAATTTCTGCACTTCATATACTGATGGACTTTCTTGAGCAGCAAATATTAGGATGCTTGGAATGGAACTATCCTCAGGGAAAAAGAGGGAAAAGCAGAGCTTGCCAAGGGACCTACCCTGGAGGGCAGGAGCATCATGAAAAGGAAGACGATACATGTGGTCTTGCTCCCAACCACATACCCTGGAAACACAGCCTCTCCCCCTACTTAGTCTCCTGCCCCCTTGTCCCTGCAGAGGTCCTCCATGTCCCTTACACAGAGATCACCCTCACTGAGATAGAGGGGGAGCCTCCATCAGCATGGGCTCCCTGCCCCTGCCGTTTCTCAAAATGCCAGGAACCCTCTTACAGAGGAATTGCTCCAGTGAGCCAAGTGGTTAGGAAGAAGGAGCGAGCAATTAGCCAGATTTGCCTCTGGCTTCATACTCAGGGAATCAATCGTAATCAGCTACAAACACATCTCTAAGCGAGCTTTACCATCCCTGTAATTAACCAAATATTGTTCGATATTAGTCTCCAGAAATTTGACATTCTCCACTTGGTCGCACCGTGACTGAATGTTCCAGGATGATCCCGGCAAGGAAGAAGAAGCGACAGAATGCTAATGGCCTTGGCAGCTGAGCAGCTGTTTCCTGGGACCGCCATCCATAGGACTCTCCTACTGTCCTCAGTTTCCTGAGACCACCAAACACAGGATTGTCCTGTTGTCCTCGGTTTCCTGGAACCGCCATCCACAGCACTGTCCTACTGTCCTCAGGCTTTACTTCCAGAAGGCACAAGCAGCCTCACTGCCCTGTTTCCTTCTACCAGAGCTGAGTAGCCCCAGGGCTGGACAAATTTGAAAATCAGGTTTTCTTTCAAGCTTTTTCCTCTGCCCTCTGACCTTTCCCCCACTCTGTCTCCCAAAGACCTGCAGTTTTCAAGTTCTCTCAGAGTCAAAATTTGCCCTCATAAAAAAGGACTGACTAATAGCAGTGGTCAGCCTGGATTTTGGAGAGCAAATGTTTAAATGGATTTTATCTCCCTGCTTTGGGAAGAGAAGTGAGGGGCTATGGGTATGGAGTATTGCATGCACTTTTAAGTGGTTATTTTATGAGATGTCTACAAGGTGCTCATGAAGGCGCTTTGCACAATGATTGGAGAATGCTCACTGATCATACTTGCTAAACCATATAAAACAAAGGCTGTGCTGCTCAACAAACTGAAGTCTTTTCCTACCAACAAATAAATAAATAGATAAATAAATAAATGAATAATAGACAGATAGATAAGATAAATGGGTGGACGGATGGATAAATGAATGAATGAATTTAAAAATGTTACCTTTGTAAGTACCAAGCTTACAAGACAAAAAAAAAAAAAAGAATGGTTATTTTAGTGACTGATTTTGCTGAACTGACATTCTGGGGCAGCTTGATAGCACAGTGGATAGAAGGTAAGACTTGGGGTTCAAAGACCTGGCCTCAAATACTTACTAACTACATGGCCCTGGGTAAGGTACTTAACTGCTGTTTGCCTCAGTTTCTTCATTTGTAAAATGGGGATAAAAGCAGCACCTGCCTGCCAGAGTCGTTATGACAACTAAATGAGATAATGAGGGCAAGACATTTGGCACAGAGTACATAATACATAATTATTAGCTATTATTATTTATTACAAAGGAGAGCTCAACAGGGAGAACATCTACAGAAATGAGCGTCCTTTATGAAACAGAAGACAAACCTTACAAATAAAACAATCTGAACATTGACTGTTCTAAAACTTTGCTACAGTCAGCTCCAAGTTCCCTTCCCCCAGCTGGCTACCTGTTGCCATCTGACCCTTCCCTGACAGTTTCGTTCCCAAACCTCCCATCTCGCCTGGCCTGACTCTGAAGCTGATTCCCCAGAGCAGAGCTCTTGGCCCCGTGCAGGTCTGGGAAATTGTATAGACCATAGGCTTCGTGGCCTGGGCCAAAGGTCCCAGAGCCTCCTGCTTCTCCCTCTACATCTCTTTCCACAAGACTCACAATTTTCTCCTTCTGTGCTCAGGCTCCCTGGCAGACCCACCTCTCAGTTCTCACTAGTGGTCAAACTTAGTAGATGCGGTCAAGGGAAAGGGGGGGGGAGACAGAGATGGAGATGAGAAGGAGGAAGAAGAGGAGAAGATGGAAGAGAAGGAGGAAAAGGAGGAGGAGGAGAAAGAAGAAAGGAGAGAGTGATTGAGGAAGGGTAGAAGGGAGAGAGAGAGAGAGAGAGAGAGAGAGAGAGAGAGAGAGAGAGAGAGAAAGAAAGAGAGAAGAAAAGAGAGAGAGAGAAAAGAACACACAGAGAGAGGAAAATATACAGAGAGAAGGAGAGAGAGAGAGAGAGAGAGAGAGAGAGAGAGAGAGAGAGAGAAGAGAGAAAAGAGAGAAAGAAGAAGAGAGAGAAGGTGGGGAGGTTCCTGGGCACAGGTGAGGGTTAAAGGAATTTTTCCATCAAACCATTGAGGTTGGCTCCACCCCTCTGCATGTAGGAGACCCTGGCTCATCAGTCAGTCACATGAGCTCTCTAGCTCTCACTTTGCTCATCAAAATGAGGGCCCCCTAAACTAGATGCTCCCTCTCTATCCTAAGAAGGAGCAGAGCTGGTGGGAGGGGACTTCTCCCCAAATGGCTCTTCCTGCAGCCCCAGAGCCTGCAGTGATGGTGTCCATGAGCACCATGGGAAGGAGAGCGAGCAAGGGCAGATGGAGTCCTAGAGGATCAGAACAGGGAGAAGAGGCAACTTGGCTGCCCCAAGCTGCTCAGAGTAGCCATACTTGATCAAAGAAGGGACATGAGGGGTCTCCCCAATGAGGTTCACTACCCCCAGAGCTGGCTGGGGTTTACTCAAGCCTTCTCTGTCAGAGTCAATAGTATTCAAAGGAGTTTGAGACCCAAATAGGATCAGAGAAAAGGGAATGAGACTCAACTCTCTGGAAATGGGGCCAGGATGATTTTGTTATTTTAATATTCATCTCCGTCTTGAATAAATGCTTTAGCGTCTCAATGTTATGTCTAGTCTGAGGCTGCGAGTATCTCTGGAAAGTGAATACATTGGATCGGGGCAAGCTTCGGCAGCCACCAGAATATTCTCCAGATAATTCTGGAGGGCCGGGGCAGTGAACTGAAGAGGTAGTTGATTCATGAGAAAGCTCACAATGTGAATGAGAGCCTGCGGGCCCCCTGAACTGCTTTGGAACACAGGATACTCAAGAATTGCAATAACAAAAATCATATAGACGATAACTTGCCACTTTCCCGCACTAACCCACCCAGGAAGGGTCATTTCCCCACAATGAGGGTGACTTAGCACATTTAACACTTAAGCTGGTCAACGTGCTCCCCCCAAATTCTATTAGACTGCTGTCAAGCCAAACATTCATGCCTAGTAGAATGTGTTTTCCTTAATTTACCTAATGCCCATCATTGAGAGGGAGCTGGGGAATAAGAAAATGTTGTTATTTGTGTTTAGGAACCCTTTGATTCAATAAATCTTTCTTAGCCACATACAATAAACAAGTCTTTCCTGAGCACAAAAAGGGATACGATGATAGAGTGCTGGACTCAAGAACCTATAACTAGTTAACAGGATGTTCTTACGACCTCTGGCATATGCATGACCACCTGCCTGGTATACACTGTGCCTCAGACCTCCAGAAGCTTTCAGCACAGCCGATTGCCCAAAAGCCCCCCTGAAACACATACGATGTCTCCCAGCTTGGCCCTTGCACATTGTAGTTCCTATTTCTAGGAAGTGACAACAGCTCATCCTTAAAAAAAACCCAAAGCTCCTTAGAACCAAGAGAACATCGCACATGGCAAGATTATGTGATGATCAACTGTGATGGACTTGGCTCTTCCCAGCAACACAGTGATTCAAGACAATTCCAATAGAGTTGGGATGATAAATGCCATCCACATTCAGAGAGAGAACTAGGGAGACTGAATGTAGTTTAAAGAACAGTATTTTCGCCTTTTTTGGTTTATTTGTTTGCTTTTTTTTCTTGTGGTTTTTCCCTTTGGGTCTGATTTTTCTTGCACAACATGACAATTATGTTTAAAAGGATTGTCCATGTTTCACCTATACTGGATTGCTTGCTGTCTTGGAGAGGGGGGAAGTAAGGGGACTGGGAGAAACATTTGGAACACAAAATCTTTTTTTTATTATTATTTAATAGCCTTTTATTTACAGGTTATATGCATGGGTAACTTTACAGCATTAACAATTGCCAAACCTCTTGTTCCAATTTTTCACCTCTTACCCCCCACCCCCTCCCCTAGATGGCAGGATGACCAGTAGATGTTAAATACATTAAAATATAAATTAGATACACAATAAGTATACATGACCAAAACATTATTTTGCTGTACAAAAAGAATCAGACTCTGAAATATTGTACAATTAGCTTGTGAAGGAAATCAAAAATGCAGGTGTGCATAAATATAGGGATTGGGAATTCAATGTAATGGTTTTTAGTCATCTCCCAGAGTTCTTTTTCTGGGCATAGCTAGTTCAGTTCATTACTGCTCCATTAGAAATGATTTGGTTGATCTCGTTGCTGAGGATGGCCAGGTCCATCAGAACTGGTCATCATCTAGTATTGTTGTTGAAGTATATAATGATCTCCTGGTCCTGCTCATTTCACTCAGCATCAGTTCGTGTAAGTCTCTCCAGGCCTTTCTGAAATCATCCTGTTGGTCATTTCTTACAGAACAGTAATATTCCATAATATTCATATACCACAATTTATTCAGCCATTCTCCAACTGATGGACATCCATTCAGTTTCCAGTTTCTGGCCACTACAAACAGGGCTGCCACAAACATTCGTGCACATACAGGTCCCTTTCCCTTCTTTATAATCTCTTGGGGATATAAGCCCAGTAGTAACACTGCTGGATCAAAGGGTATGCACAGTTTGATAACTTTTTGAGCATAGGGGAACACAAAATCTTTCAAAAATAAATGTTGAAAACTATCTTTACATGTATTTGAAAAATAAAATACTACTGAGAAGGAAAAAAAAACACTATCTCCTTCTTTTGTTTAAGTTGGTAAGTTGTTGTTTTGTCTCTGCATCTGTACTTATTTCCTACTGCTCCCAAGAATGAACAGATGAATCAAATTATTATCAAAAAAAAAAAAAAGACAAACAAAAAAACTCGAGAGGTCATAAGCCCCCCAATAATATGGTTCTCTTTAATATTCAACCAGTAAACACAAATGCTCAAAGTAAGTGAGGTAGCCTAATAAGCAGAGTAGCTACAACATATTTCCCCTGATAAACCTGGGGACACATTCTCCCACAAATACACACAGCGTCAGAGAGAAGAATGGGTGGATATAGAGAGTACGCTGGTAGTAAGGCCCAAACGTAGGCAACATGTGCACCATAGTCAACTTATACCTCCAGAACCACAGGGCTTCCAATGTCCTTTCTCTCCTGGTAAGGTCCTCACCCTGCACCCCACTCCAGACCTGGCATCTCAGCTAGGCAGGCTGTTAAATCAATCGATATTTAATGAGTGCCTACTATGTGTCAGGCACTGTCCTAAATACAAAAGAACACCAAAAACAGCCTTATCTTTTAGAAGTTCCCAATTTCATCGCAAATAAATATATATGTGATTGCAAGCCATGTGCCAGATGATTAGGAAATAATTAACAGAGGGAAGGCACTAAAATTAGCTAAGATTTAAAGGAAACTAGAAAGGCCAGTAGGCAGAGCAGAGGAGACAAAGTATTCCAGGATCAAGGGATGATCAGAGAAAATGCCCAAAGCTGAGAGATGGAGTGTCTTGTTGATGGAACAGCCGGGAGGCTGGGAGAACAGGTATTGGCAAACAAGGACTGGAAAGGCAGAAGAGAGATAAGTTATGAAGGACTTTATATACCAAACAGAGCATTCTGATTTTGATCCTGGGGGCAATATGGAACGACTGAAGTTTAATGAGTGGGAATGGGGGTAATGAGGAACATTACATGCTTTAAGAAAATCATTTTATTGGCTAAATGGAGGATGGACTGGAGTGCAGAGAGAGTTGGAGCAAGGAGACCTAGCAGCAGGCTATTGTACTAGTCCGGCCATGACGTGAGGAAGTTCTGAACTAGAATGATGGCGGTATCAGAGCAGAAAAGAGGGAATATTTGGAGAGGTTGCAAAGGTAAAATCAGCAGGCCTTGGCAACAGATTGATTATGAGGGTGAGATTGAGCAGTCAAGGATGGTACCTAAAGACTGGGAAGATGCTCCCTGGCAAGCTGGGACTGCTCCTCTCTGCAGCTCAACTCCTAACTGTGTAGCTGCACCATGAGCTGCCACGGCCAATGAAGGGATGGAAAGAGAGATCCCCAACCCTTCTCTCATGTTCTCTGGTGGCCTGCCCAAGGGAGAAGGTACACTGATCCTCTCTCAGGAATTGGGTGCTTATTCCCTGGCTCTTCTCTAGATTATCACGGATCACACTCATCAAGGTTCTCTTTCTTCAGCTCCTACCAACACCCTAAATGATGTGTCTTTTAAGAGCCCCCAGAGCCAGCTGATCCTTCATGATCAAAGGTCTAACTGTGCTCTGATTCTGTCACAAAGAACTTCTTCATGCCTCAGATAGTGGGAGCAAGAGAAAAGATCTTTCTTTGTACTTCATTTAAGACATTAACTCCTTGCTGACTACATTATCTTTCCCTGAGTTTCTGTGACTACATCAACTTGGGACAAAAAGCAGACTCAGTGGAAGGAATCAGTGACCCCAAGAAGAGAGGAAAGCATTTGAGTGCATATGAGCAGTATGGGCAGTGAGGTCATCTGAAATAAATCTGGAAAGATGGGCTGGGAGGAGGCTGAGATAAACTTTAAAGGCCAAATAAATGTAGTTTACCCTGAAGGTGATAGTTAGCCACAAAATGTTCTTGAGGAAGGAAAATCCCATGGTCATACATTTTTGGAAGCCTATTTTCTAATAGCCTTTACATAGCACCTGAAGATGTGCAAAGCACTGTATGTATGTTAACTCCTTGGAACCTCACAATAACTCTGAAAGATAGATATTCTTATTATTCCCATTTTATAGATGCGAAGGCTGATGCTTAGAGCTGTTGATTTGGCAAGTCTAATAAGCATCTGTAGCAGGAAATGAGTGAAAGTTCCCAAACCCATGACCGGTCTTCTACCCACTGGACCATGAAGCAGTTTGCACAAAGAAGGGAGAGAGACTTAGGAAACTAATACTAATCTAGGTTAGGTGGTAAGGGGAAATCACAGTGACCTGTGAAATCAGGAAATGTTGGGATTCTGGGTCATTTTCCATCCCAATGTAGAAGATGCCCTTTAGTTTAGCTCTAGCCTTCCAGAGCTCAGAGCCTTTACAGAAACCATTTCCATCCCAATATAGAAAATGCCCTTTAGTTTGGCTCTAGCCTTCGAGAGCTCAGAGCCCTTACAGAAAACATTTCCATCCCAATGTGGAAGATGCCCTTTAGTTTGGCTCTAGCCTTCCCGAGCTCAGAGCCTTTACAGAAAACATTCTCCTCCTGTTATACACTGATTGATTAAATTATAATTTATAACCTATTTGCCTGTGTATATGCTTTATCTACAAGATTGTAAACTCCTCTGCAGCAGAGACCCTATCAAATGTTTCCCAACACCAAGCACAGAACTGCATCGTGTGCATTATAAGGAATAATTTTCACCAAAATGCCTTGGAGTGTTGAAGAAGGCATTGCTATACTAATCTGGCACCAGGAATCTGTATGACTATAGCTATAAAGAAAGTCTCTAATCCTGATCCAGTTTAGAACTTCAGCATCAAAAGGGAAACTATCCTTGTTTCATAGTAAGACCATCTGGCTGGTTTAGGGAAAGGATAAGGGTGACCTGAACACCTGGAGGAGTAACAGGATGAAGAATAAGCTTTCTGCTTCTCTTTGGGGAGAAAACTCACTGGGAGAGTGGCTGGGATGAGGATGATACAAGGAGACTGAGAGGCAGTTGCGTTATCTGACCTCCCTCCTCTTCCCTCTGCCTCCAATTTATCTCATTCCCAATCCACAACACCTGTGTCAGCAAAGGCTGCCCCACAACTCCTTCAGATGCTATGATCCACAGCTGTGGAGGCTCTCGGGGAATTGACCTGTCCCTTCATCCAGGCCTGGTCCTTAACAGTTGGGATGAAAGTACCAAGTGACTATTCTTCAGTAAATTGGCCAGCACCATCTCAATGTGACAATCTGCCTCTGACACAAATGTTCTTCAAAAGGGAAAAATGCTCCTCTGAGAATGGTCCATTTAAAGGGATTGACAGAAATGGATCTCAAGCTTCTGTATTTCCTGGAAGGTTTTAATTACCTAAAAACATCCTAATTCTACCAGCAAGACTTAAAGTCAATCAGTGATCCATATGAATTCATGACAATTTGGTTCAATTTAATTCAATTAATTCTATTCAAACATTTATTAAGGCCCTACTATGTGCCAGGCACAGTGTGAAATGCTAGAAATACAAAATCAAAAACAAAAGAGTCTCTCACCTAAAAGAACTTACATTCTCCTGAGGAGATAAATCAGACACAAAGACAAGGATTACAAATTATACACAAGTAATTTCTGAAGCGTGAGACAGCTCCCTAGGAGGGACAGGGAAAGTCAGGAGCTGTCTTGTGCAAAAGGGAACGTTTGAGCTGTATTTTGTCATAATTTATAAAGTAGAATTAAGGAAAGAATGCTTTCCATGCATGAGTGACCACTTAAGCAAGGGCACACATGTGGAGATTGAATGGAGCGTATGGGATACAACTAGCAGGCCATTTGGAGCAGGACAAAGAATATGTGGGTGGATATAATATGAGAGAAGGCTGGGGCAGCTACGTGGTTCAGTGGAGCACTGGCCTTGGAGTAGGGAGGACATGAGTTCAAATCCGTCCTCAGACACTGATTGTCTTACCTTTAACCATGATTGCAAAGAAGATGATATAGAAGAAAATGATGATGATGACGATGATGGCAAGTAGGTGAATAGATGAGAGTCAGACTTGTAGAAAAACTAGGGAGCCACTGAAGAAAGCTGATAGGGGAGTGACATGATAAAATCTGTGTTTTAGGAATATTCTTTTGACAGTGGTGTAGAGAATGGATTTTAGAGGGGAAAGATTGGAGGTGGAAAGAACAATTAAGAAGCTGATGCAGTAGTCCAGGTGAGTCCAGTCAAGTTTTGGTCGAGGGTAGAGGCCGTGTGAGTGGAACAAGGCAGACAAGAGAACTAATATGGGACAAATTAACAACTTAACAGCGAACTGAATGTAAGTATAAAGGAGATAGAGGCATCAAGGTTGATTCCAAGACTAACCTGAGAGACTAGAAGAATAATGATACCACCAGAAAAAAAAAGGATGTTTAAGGACTGGTTTAATGGGAAATCGAATGCTTTCTCTTTGGGACTGGCTAAGCTTGAGATGCCTAGAGCATGTCCAATCCAATTGGCAACATCCAGTTGTTGCTGTGAGACTGGAGTTCAATGAAGGGCCGGAGGCAGCTAGATTGAGCAATGTTGTAGGGTGATTAGTTGTAAAAGACTGTGCTATTCTCAACAATACCATGATCCAAGACTACTCTGAAGGATTTATGATGAAAAAAAAAAAAGTGTTAACCATACCCAAAGAAAGAACTAATTGTGTTTAAATACAGATTGGAGCATAGATATTTTTTAACTTTTTTTCCTTGAGGATTTTTCTGGGGGGAGAGAGTTAGTTTTTCTTTCACAACATGACTTTTATAGAAATGTTTTGCATAACTTCATATGTGCCTTCTCAATGGGAGTGGGTTGGAAGGACGAAGGGAGAGAATCTGGAACTCATAGTTTTAAAAACAAGTATCAAAAATTGTTTTAATGTATGGGACTGCCTTTCATCTAGGGGAAGGGGTAGAGAAAAGGAGGGAAAAAGTTGGAACAGAAATGTTTGCAAGGGTCAATGTTGAAAAATTACCCATGCATTTGTTTTGTCAATAAAAAGCTATAATAATAATATAATATTATTAACTATATTATGCTAATTAAATTAATTAGATATTATATTAATAACATATTAATGTGAGAAATGGGAGAAGAGGGAAGGGAGAGGTAGGATGGAGTAAATTATCTCCCATAAAAAAAGTTGCAAAAGATCTTGTATAATAGAGGGGAAGATGGGAGGTGGTGGCAGAAAAATGCTTGAACCTTACCCTCAATGAAATTGGCTCAAATAGGGAATAAAATACACTCTCAGTTAGGTATGGAAATCCATTTTACCTTATAAGAAAGTGGGGGGGGGGGAAGGGAGTACTAATAGAAGGAAGGGTGGATGAGGAAAGGTAGTGATCAGAAACAAAACACTTTTAAGGAGGGATAGGATTAAAGGAGAAAGAAGGAAGGAGAAGTGGGGGGGGGAGGGAAGAAGGAGGAAAATACACAGTAAGCATAACTAAAAAAAATTTATAGCAAGTTTCTTTCATAAAGGTCTCATTTCTCAAATATATAAGGAACTGAGTCAAATTTATAAGAATACAAGTCATTCCCCAGTGTATAAATGGTCAAGGTTTTCAGATAAGAAATCAAAGCAATCTATTATCATATAATTACCATTGATTAGAGAAATGCAAATTAAAACAACTTTTGAGGGACTACCTCATACCTATCCAATTGGCTAATATGACAGAAAATACTGGAGGTGATGGGAAAATAACCAGACTAAAGTACTGTTGGTGCTCCACTGTTGGTGGACTTGTAAATTGATCCAACCATTCTGGAGAGCAATTTGGAACTATGCCCAAAGGGCTATAAAAGTGGGTATAACCATATATTAGAGTTAATATGTATTTTAACATGTTTAACATATATTGGATTACTTTTCATCTAGGGGAACGAGGGGAAGGGAGGGGAAATTTTGGAACACAAGCTTTTGCAAGGATCAATGTTGAAAGTAAACATGCAAATGTTTTGAAAATAAAAAGCTTTAATAAAATAAAGAAATAAAGAAATGTGTATACTCTTCAACCCAGAGATTTCACTATCAGGTCCGTGGCCCAAAGAGATTTTTTAAAGCGAAGGGGTAGACTTTTTTGTGCAAAAATATTTATAGCAGCTCTTTTTGTGGTAGCAAAGAATTAGAAATTGAGGGAATATCCATTAACTGGGAAATGGCTGAACAAGTGGTGATAAAATATCACACCATTATTCTATAAGAAATAATAAGGAGAGGGTTTCCAAAAAAGCTATGTAGATGTGTATGAACTGACACAAAGTAAAATGAGCAGAACCAGGAGATTGTTGTACACAATAATAGCAATACTGTACAATGATCAACTGTGAAAGACTTAGCTATTCTGAGCAATGCAGTGATTCAAGACAATTTCTAAGGCCGTAGGATGGAAAAATGCTATCTACCTCAAGAGAAAGAATTGATGGAGTCTCAATGCAGATAGAACATACTATTTTTTACTTTCTTGGTTTTGTTTTGTTTTGTTTTGGTCTTTTTTTTTTCACAACATGACTAATAAGAAAATATTTTTGCCTGATTGCACATATAGAACCTATATCATATTGCTTGCTGTCTCAGGGAGGGGAGAAAGGAGAGAGGGAAAGATTTGGGGATGCAAAACTTTAAAAAAAATGTTATAATTGTTTCTACATGTATCTGAAAATAAAATGCTTGTTGAAAAAAGAAAGAAAGAGATGATGACTCTCATAAGAATGATTCTCTAGCTGAAGACTTAGAGAAAGCCATGTTTTGACTCTTTAGGAAATCTGGATGATGGGAGATTCAATGATTAGAGGACCAAAGTGAATGAGAAAACACTCTTTATTGGTCTCCCATTATACTCCCAAGGGATTTAATGAATCTAATAGGCTGAGGTCTTTATGTTCTCTATATCTGTCTTCTGGATCCCGTGCTGGAGGAAATAAGCAAATGTTCTACATCTTTGATATCCAATGTGTACACTGAATGATTTGTTTAAGAGAGACTCACATTTTGGGGAGTTTTTTTTTAATGTTTTTGCTGAGGCAATTAGGGTTGACTTGCCCAGTGGGGTCACAAAGCCAGGAACTATTAAGTGATTGAGGTCACATTTAACTCAGGTCCTCCTGACTTCAGGGCTGGTACTCCATCCACTGTGCCCCCTAGCGGTCCCTTTGGGGAAATTTTAGGCATGAGCTATCTCTCAATGTTGGAAAGAACCAAAGAGAGAAACTGACCTCCCTTTAAGGTCAGACCCTTCCAGGATTGAATCTGGGTCATCGGAAGCCCCCAAACCCCTGTTGGGTCTTCCTGATTCTGGTCTCTCTCCTCTTCTAGTCCAATCTCCCCATAGCTTCCCCATCACATTGTTCTAACCACAAGCACAATCCTTTTCTCTCATTTGCTCAGAAACTTTCCATCATTCCCTAGGATAAAAATCCAAAGCCTTTAGCTAAGCATTTGAGACCTCCCAGAGTGCTAAGCTGACATTGATATGGGGAAGCCCAATGACTACTAAGATCTGATCAGGACATTCATCTGATCAGTCCAATCAATTATTGCAGCCTGGTCAAGAGGTACTCCCTTTACCTCCATTAAAATCCAGCCAAACTCATCTTCTTGTTCTCAGACCTCCAAGATTCTCTCTATGATATTTGCATAGGTCTTTTATAAGCTGTCTGTCCCAACCCAGAAGGTCCTCCTTCCTCATCAACTGATAATGATGATGATGATGATGATAGTAGCATTTAGAAGGCACTTTAAGCATGTTACAAAGAAAATCTCATTTGATCCCCACAAAAACCCTGGATGGTAAGGTGCTATTATTATCCCCATTTTACAGATGAAGAAACTGAGTTTGGGAAAATGAAGTGAAATGATACAGCTAACAAATGTCTAAGGGAGGATTTAAATCTAGGTGATTCTACTCCTAGTCCAGAATTATGATCCACACTACTTTGCTTTGCCCCCTTCCCCAGCTGCCATCTCTTGTTCTAGAATCTCTCTTTTCCTTCAAAGATCAGCTCAAAGACATCTCTCTAGATGACTCCTTCCCCTATTCTCCCAGATGCTGATACCTCCAATTGCCTGGCAGTGATCTTGTACGCGATTAAGTGAGCACACATTGCCCCCTCTCTAGGCCCGGAGTTCCTAGAAGTCTGGATTAGCTGGTCTAGTGTCCTTAGAGCAGAACTTGGTACAGGCCTGAAGCTTCACAGATGCTTGCTGATTAGCATGGCTTCAAGGTTTGCAAAGCATCCTCATTCTCACTAATGGCTAAAGCCCCTTGCTATCTTATCCGACAGAAGTCTCAGATTATCCTTCTTGCAGGGGAGGAAGAGGCCAAGAATTGGAAATAAGAATGTGGTCAGCACTGCCTGAGGGAAACCTATGGATTGGGTCAGAATTTCTGGCAGGTCCCTGTGGATTCTCCAATAGAGCAGAGCTATCAGGCTCAACCTGGCCTGAATCAAATGTCCCACTGGAAGGTACAATTTCCTACTCTCTGATTGGGTTTTATTTTTGTTAGTTTTTTTGTTTTGTTTTGTTTTGTTTTGTTTTCTGAGCAACCTTGAGATGACTCATTCAGTTTCCCAGGTCCCTGAATTCCAGAATGACCTGGTTAGCCAAGTTGAATATTCTGATCACTGGAAAACTGTATCTATAGCAATCATTCATCTTGTGTTTTCCAGTATAGTCCCAATTTCCAAAAGACAAAGTTGACTTTTCTGCAAATGGAATATCTTTGGTCATTTTCCAAGCTTTGCTTTGGAAAACACGGTGACCATAACTATATCCCCTAGAGTAAATTTATAACTTGTAATTCTGGTTTATAAATCAGGTTCTTACGAGTTTGACATTCATTGCCTTCTAAGTGTCTTCCAACTTTGGGGAGA
The DNA here is from genome assembly GCF_902635505.1 of Sarcophilus harrisii. Classification (NCBI taxonomy): domain Eukaryota; kingdom Metazoa; phylum Chordata; class Mammalia; order Dasyuromorphia; family Dasyuridae; genus Sarcophilus; species Sarcophilus harrisii. The sequence goes on along the minus strand of NC_045426.1, from coordinate 8,951,087 downwards.
ATTTCTAAACCTACAAAATTATAACCTGGCTACTCATACCATAATAACCGTACCTCCTGCACCCCCTCAATGCCACCCCCCACACCCCACATGCTGGCTCAGTTTGTCTTTACTCCCTCATTTTTTGAAAGTAGATTTTCAGGTTTAAAATATTAAGGCTTCTTTCATTTTTATATCTGCATCATCTTCATTTTTGAATTTGAAGGGTGATACAAATATATTATCTGAATAGCTTCCTTTTTTCTCTTGTACTAAATAAAAATGAAAGAGAAAAAAAAGCAGGTCAGTAAAACCAGTCCATCTCCACTGTCTCTGACAGTACATCTAATGCTGTACTCCAATAAATCCCCTTGTATTACTCCACAAGGAAAGGAAGGAGGTATGATTTCTCCTCCCTTTGGGGGTGGGGGATAAGCTTATCTATTCTGCTTCCAACTCATGAAGGAAGGTAGTTGGGGAGCCTCCTTCCTTTGCTGGCAGTTCTTGATTTATCTTTTTGGCAAAAAAAAAAAAAAATCTCATTTAGTAGCTCATTGTTTTTCATTGGTTAGATTATATTGAGATGCTAATTACTAGTGATTGGGAAGAATTCACTAATATGGGGATTTGATATAATAGCACAAGGAAATTCTATTGCCTATAGGGATACTCATAGGAAGATGAAGTTGTAGGGAGGGGGGAAAATGTGGGGCAACTACTTACTGATAACCTGACCCACCAGTGTATGTATGGAGTAAAAGAAGTCCAGACTCTCACTGCAAGTATAAAGTACAAAGTAGTAGGCGGTGGCAACAAATTGGGGAAGATTTGGATAGTATTCCTATAGAATATGGCTCTTAAATTTAGCCTTTTTTTTTGTAAATTAGGAGTTCTGTGGAGCAGAAATAAGGAAGGAGTACATGTCAGACCTATGTACAAAGGCCTGGAGGTAGGAGGTGCCAGATCTTCTAAGTGAAAGAGCAAGCAGCCCAGTTGGATTAGAAGGCAGAGCAAATGAAGGGACAAAGATGAACAATAAATCTAGAAAGGGAGGTTGACACCACCCTGTGAAGATCTTGAAAGGACAGAGAAGAGTTAATGCTTTATTCTAGAGATAAGGGAAAATTCCCGATTCAAATCAAGATGGATTCTTCTTTGACATGAAAAGCTTCAGGACATTTGAAGACTGACAAGAGATATATCTGCTGGCCCTGATTTGGGCATCTCTCACTGATGCTTATCAACCATGAAGAGGATTCACACACCCCTAGAGAAGGCCAGGTCCTCCACCTCTAAAATACGGAGAGAGGAAGGCCTACTTTGGCCTCAGGTACTCAGAGAAGGCTGCCCAGAAGGCAATTTTCCTCTCCTCCACTTGGAGAAGTGCAGGAAGAAAGGGGAATCTTAGCTTTGAGGCTAATTGATGTGAACAGATAGAAGCTCAAGAATTCATTTGTGACTGTTTTTCAGTCACTCAGTCATGCCCAACTCTTCATGACCACATGGACCATAGCTAGTCAGCTCTTCTCTCTTCCACTCTCTCCCAAAATCTATCTGAGCTTATTTTCATCATTTCCATGACTCTCTCTTAGCCACCCCATCCTTCTCTTTTTGCATTCAGTCTTTCCCAATAAAAGGATCCCTTCTTCCCATCATGTGGCCAAAGTATTGAAGCTTCAGCTTCAGCATTTGACCTTCCAATGCACAGTCTGGACTCATTTCTTAAGTATCGACCGATTTGATCTCCTTGCTGTCCAAGGGACTCTCAGAATTCTTCTCTTAGGACTACAATTCAAAAGCGTCGATTAATTCTTTGGCACTCAGCCTTTCTTATGTCTAATTCTCACAGCCGGACGTTGCTACTGGAAAAACCCTAACTTTGACTGTACAGATCCTTGTCGACAAGGTGATGTCTCAGCTTTTTTTTTTTTTTTTTAAATTTGCTGTCCAGATTTGCCAGAGCTTTCCTTCCAAGGAGCATCTTTTAATTTCATGGCTGCAGTTGCTATCTGCAGTGATCTTCAAGCCCAGGAATATAAAATCTGACACTGCTTCCATTTCTTTTCCCTCTATTTGCCAGGAAGTGATTTGACGAGTTGCCAAGATCTTTGCTTTGTTTTGCTTTGTTTTTAATTTTAAGTTTATAATCTCCTCTTTTACCCTCCTAGCGAGGCTCCTTAAATTCCTCCCTCTTTCAAGTTCCCTGTTCTGTTGAGGTCCCCTCCCGTCAATCAGTCAGGCTCCAGCCTTTGGCATTGTCATCCCCTACATCCTACCAGTTGCCGGATCCTGTGAATCCCCCAAAGCATCTCTCTGCCCTTCACTGAGCCCTAAGTCAGTTCTCATTATCTGGTGCTTAGAGTGATGTGCTACTGCCTGAGAAGGCTGTCTTCTAGTTTCTTCTCTCTCCAATGCATCTGCTTTAGGCACAGGTCTGTCCACATCCCTTCCCTCTTGCTCAAGACTACTCACAGGCCCTAGGATACCTTGCATGGTACTGAGTCTAGCATTTCAATTAGACACCCGCCCACCTACCTGTCTATTTTAGTTCACATTAACTCCCCTTTATCCACTCTCTGTTCTAGACCAACTGGCCTAGTAGCTACACCCAGAATTTTAACATTCTTTCCCATCTCTACGTATTTGTCCAAGCCATCCCTTCCATCTAGAATGCCATCCCTCCTCATTTCAAAATCCTTCCAGGTTTGGCTCAAGGGCCTTGGAGCTTCACACACACACACACACACACACACACACACACACACACATTTTAGCAGCCTCTCCTTTTCTAACTAACCTCCTATCAAAAGACTATTCCTCCAGGCCAGGCTTTTTTCCTCTCATACATTTAAATCTCCTAGGAGTCAAGAGGCTATTGCATTTTCCCCACTGACTCCCCAGGGAATTGTGTTGAATCACTGCTTGTACTAAGGGAGTTCATTCTTTGATTTTTGATTGCCAACATGAATTTTGGTGTTTTGTTGCTTCTCTTTTTCAGACTAGGAGTAACTAGAGGACTTGTTTGATCTTTGCTGTTGTTTTGAATTAAAGGGAGAGGAGGCCCGGGGGCATCAGGACTTCTGGATCCTGCAGCTGCTGTGACCTTATTCCCTTGAAATTTGCTTTGTACTTTTACTGAGTTGAAAGGTTGAAGCTGTTCTGCTAGCTCACCCTGTCCCTTCCTTTGATATTTCTGGGTTCAGAACAGCCCCAAAAACCAGGTTCTCTTTTTGAAATGGATTGGGTTTTTCCATTCGAATGTTTTAATTAATTAGAGTCCAGAAGGCCTTTTCTCCCTATAGTGCATGTGTTTGATCTAGATGGCAGGAGAGCATTAAACCAGTGTGTCGGCCCCATCTGCTCACCGGTCCTGTACACCCTTAGAAGACCACCTAGGAAAACGTATTTAAGAAAAATTAATTTCACCCTGTGCTGAAAGATCTCCCTGGGAGCCAACCGTTTGCTGAGCCGCACAGACTTGTTCTTGGCTGACCAAGTGCTCCCTCCCAGCCTTCTACTATGCGCTTATCTCTGCCACTGGAGCCAGGCAGAGTGCCTGCACTCAGCACTTTCCATTTCTAAATGGTCTGGGCCTTGAGTCATCCCAGCAGGTGGCGAGTGGCCAAGGAGTCATGGTCAGTGGTTTGAAATGGACTTGGAAGCGTGAACCGCAGCACCATCATCCATCACAAAGAAGGAGCCCAGGCTTTCTGGGGAGCCACAGGGGAAGGCTTGGTCGGAGTGATCCAAGTTCCAGGGTCTCTCTTTCTACTCTTGGCCCCATAGCCATTCGTCACAAAACGACAGAAGCTCTCTGGGCCGCCATTCATCAATCGCCATTCCACTTCTGGTGTTTAACATATACAGTAAGGAGCAAAAAGATTTCCCAACAGTAAAATCCCGAGGCTGTGGAGCCTTACTTGAGACCTACAGGTTGATCCTGAATCACTGGCTTTTAAAATAAGAAAGGGCCTTCCAATCATCTAGCCCAAATGACTCATTTTCTAGATGAAGAGCCTGAGGTTCCCAAAGAGGTGAGATGATTTTCCCAGGTCTCCAAGCTGGTTTTCCCTCCTGTCTGTTCTGGAGCTCCTGGCATCAGTTACCATATCTGCAGAGTGTGCTAAAAATGGAGCCAGGGAAAATGCTGTCTTTGGTTGTCACTTCCCAGGCATTCAGGGATGCCCCTTTGGAGAGTCTGTGATTCACATGGGGAGAGAGGGACCAGCCATTTCCCTCTGTCTTGTTGGCTAACTAACACCCGCCAATACCTTATCATGTCATTCCAATTGCACTCATCCCGGGAAACTTTCTCTGGCTGCTCCAGGCCCAAGTCAGCCTCCTCTTCCCAGAACTACTCATCAAATGCAGCATTTCTTTGGCCTCCAGATAATTCCTTGTCTTTTCATATATATATGTTATCCCTACAATGAATATATATATATATTTTTTAATGCCAAATTGGGACCATTGATTTAACAATCCTCAAATCAGGATGATTATAAGTATTGTAATCTGTCTGTAGTGTGCATGGGCTTGCTAGTTAGAAATCTGGTGCCCCACCCACTCCATGACAATAATGCTTCAGGCACTTCATGACTGTGTTCTACACACACAATGGGAGGGAGGTGTGGGAAAACATGATAGGAACAAGGTTTAGGACAGGTCAGCCCCTTCCCTGCAATTTAGAATCTTAACAGTAGGGCGGCCCACTTATTTTATGAAGGCAAAAACTGAGGACAAGAGGTCAGATGATTTGCCTAAGGTCACGTGGTTTTTAAGTAGAATACCTGGGAAACAATCCAATTTCTCTAGTACTAACCCCATGTGCTCTCTATGTCATGCTGTTTCTCTCCAATAGTAAGAATTTTAGGTCATAGAGAGAGAGCTATTTTAAGCAGGCAGACTATTCCTTGATGAATTGGATCTAGAGTCAGCTGATAAATCTGCATAAGAAAATTAGTCAGCAAATATCTGTTTGATATCTACTTGATGCAAGCTTCTAGCATAGTCTTCTTAAGACAAACACTCCTCATGGGGCAGTTAGATGGATTAGTGGACAAAGAAGTGACCCTGAAGTCAGGAGGACCTGAGGTCAAATCCAGACTCAGACATTTAATAGTTACTAGCTGTGGGATCCTGGGCAAGTCACTTAACCCCAATTACCTCAGCGCAAAAAAAAAAAAAGGAAACACTCCTCACACTCATGGAGTTGACAATCTAATTAGAGAAAAGTAAGGCTACTAATTACTGCCGAATTTTCCAATACAGATCAATTCCAAATATTCTGTGCAGTTGTTCCAGAAATTATTAAAATGTACCATAAATTTGGAGATCTTAGTCAATCAAAACAAAATCAAGAAAGAAAATAGAACAATTAAAATAGTGTATGATATTCTGAAGAAAATGTGACAACATGAAAAGGTCAGTCCATATTATTTATAGCCATGACCAAATTCCTCACTACTTTATTGGGAAAGTCATTTAATTTCTCTTGCCCTCAGTTTCCCCTGCTGTAAAATGAGAAGACCGGATTGGTCTCTTCCAACTTTAAAGTCTGTGAACAAGTTGCTAGAAAATTTCTACTGGCAGTGTACAAAAATTACATAATGGAGGTGCAGGTTACTATTATAACGTCCAGGAGAGTGTCCTCAAGCTTTCTCCCACTGGCATATTGGCATTAGTTCTGTTGCTTGATACCTTGGTGCATGAGAGATCCAAGGCAGAGGGACAGTGAGCAGGGTCAAGAACATTTCTGACTTATTCAGAAAACCTGGGTTTCAGTATTGCTTCTTCACTCACTGGTTTGGTGATCTTAGACAAATGCCAGTCTCTCTGACTCAGTTTCCTTTTTTCTAAAAACGGACAAAATAACATCGGGCTATTCGAGGAGGAGGAAATGAGATACCATTTAGGAGATATCTTGCAACTATAAAACACTAAAGAAATGCTAACTACTGCAGCAAAATGCACTTTTCTCCTCATCTTGGCCAGATTACCATCAAACATTGGACTCAGAGGAGAATGCTGTAGGTACCTGAAGTCACAATCTTGCTCCACCGGGTCTACAGCAGAACTAGCTGTTCTTGGCCACACGAGACCACTAGCTCAGCAGCACACTGGCTCTTTTGTACCCCTGGTGAGGCTACTGATGGAAATGTCTGGCCAAGAAAACAACAGTCACAGAGCTTCAGGCCTTCAGCACCTAGCTCCATAATAAGTCATCATATTAATATACCCACTTCCACCAGACTGAAGATAAAGGCCAGGCATTCCCTCCAGGAAGCTTGTTTCACTGTTTCAATCACAATTTGATAAAAATAAAAACCATAAGCTATTCCTTCTCCCTTTTTAAATGGCTATTGAAGTTTTGGATTTTGGTTTTTGTTTTTTAAAGCTCCAGTTTCTTTCATTGGAGAAATGCTGTTGAGAATAAAAGGGCAAGTTGATATACTTTCTCTTGGAGGGGAAAAAATCTTATCAGAATGAACTCAAATCCTTGTGAAGGAAAGCAAAGCCTTTACTTTAAACGTGAGTTTAGGCTCTTTCTCTCTCTCTCTCTCTCTGTGTGTGTGTGTGTGCATGTGCATGTCTGTCTGTCTGTCTCTGTCTCTTTCTCTTTCTCTGTCTCTCTCTCTCTTTGTGTATGTGTGTATGTTAATCATAAGCATTTTGGAGTCTGGGAAGGCCCTGTTTTCCAGGTCTGGAATGCCTATCAATAGGCATTCATTATGTTCTGGGATTCTCTTAACAAAAACCATAAAGCGTTTTCCCAAGTACTATCTCAGTAGGAAGCAGGGTTCTGTGGCTTGATACCTTGATCCATTTTTTCATTCAAAGTTTCATATTTCATTCAAATACTTTAAATGCAGGTATCTGTGGGAAAGGCTGGCTGTAATGTTGTTCTGTGACTATAACTGTGTTGCCATTACTGTTTTCAAACCCCATGTGCAGGTTGGCTAATAAGCCAACAAATGGAAAGTTTCTAAGTGCTTATGCACAAATCCAAGCTGGAAAAAGAACCAGACGGCCCTGGCTCAAACACACCCACCCACAGGCACACACACAAACATGCACAGCACATACAGTCCATTTTAGCTCAATAATACTTGCCCCAAACAATTTCCGAACGCATTTTGCAAATCAAAACGTTCTAAACGGTTTCATCACAATATCTTAAAATGGCGCGAGATAGCTGGTCAAGGATCCCATTGCCGAGGCTCTCTTGCCTTTCCCCCCAAACACTGAACAAATACATCCGCATTCAAACAATTTGGGAAAATCAGCAACATCGCCATGACTCCAAGGCTGAGTAAATGTCAACTCACTGGTCAACCCAAGGCATCTTTTCTGAGCTCGACTTTCACCCTAAATCTAGCCATTTGTAGCCACTGGAAATTGTGATATAAATATGAACTACATTGTATTTCTTAGCTAGTTTTAGTGAGAAAGACAGTTACTAATATGATACATTTCAACAATAAAATCCTTTGATCAGTGCTACTTAAAAAACAAACAAACAAGTTCTTATTCAAAGTACCAGGAAAACCTAACGGCTAAGAGAAGAACATCAGAAATGTTAACATTAATAACATATTAACAAAACTATTTAAAAACAGTAACAAATGTAATGTTACTCTGTACAAATCTGAATCTTGATGTTACCTTTTTCTACCTTCGGGCTGAAAATTTCCCAGCAACATCCTTTGGTTTGTAAATGCTCACCAGTGTCCAAGGTCGGTCTTTAAAAGCGTTTCTTTAAAGAGTTGCTGCCCGCCCTCATACATATCCAAAATGAAATGGCATAGGCCACGCTAGAGAGACATCCGATATTGACTATTGGGTTACCTGTCTGTACCAGATCATTGTTTCTAGGAGAGAGTACATCAATTTTTAATCCTTCTAGAGTTCTTGAGCGACGTAAAGAGGGCTGCCATTGACCTAGATCAACCCTTTGTCTCAGAGGAGCAGGAATCGTTTTATTGCCCACGAGAAAGACGTTGCCCAGTTATCTTTGAGTTTAATGGTTATTGAATTACAATGTGTAATTTATTCCTTCACTTCAAATAATGAATATTGAGGTTCTGTCCCAAGGACTAGATGAGTGGCTATTGCTTAAATTCGAGGCCGTGGACAAAGTGAACGAATATTTCTTGTTCATACCGCAATAGTTATCTTTATTTAATTATACCATTTCAATCATCATCATTTTTTTTTACTGCTTCCTCTTCAACATTAATTCCTACCTCATAATTGGGCAGAAAAAGATAGAATCTTGTCAAATTAATTAATTTAAGTTGCCTACGATAATAAAAAAGACAGGGTTTTTAAAAACCAACTCCTATAACTGCATAAATCAAATGATGATTTTATATAAGAAAGAATATGCCATTCTTTGATCAGTATCCGGGTATGTGATTTGTCTTGGCCAAGTGATTTGAATTCACTGAAGGCAACTCGGCGCTCTTTTATCATCAGCCAGCATCTCTACGTCCATTGCTTATTAGAGACTGGCTATAGAATCATAGAATTTGAGAGAAGGGGAGGGATTTGTGGCTAAAGAAGAACTAGAGAATACTCTGAAATGCAAAATGGCTAGTTCTGATTACATTAAATTTAAATTTTTTTGCAAAACCAATGCAGTTCTGCCAATGTTTGTTTATAAGCTGATTGATCACTAGAATTACAAAGTACCTATAATCAATGGCTTAGAATGCTGTCTAAGGCATTGAGAGGTCATTGACCTACTCTTGGTCACAAAGCTAAAATGGATGGGGAGGAGGACTTGAATTCAGGTCCTCCCTACACAGAGGCTGTCTCTACCTGCCTGCCTCCCTTGCAGGCCCAGAGTTCTATTCACTGCACTACCAGGTGCCTGCTAATTTCTGTTATCTCTGTTATCCATTTAATCATGTGTTTGGGAGTTTCTTGCTTTGTATCTGATATTACTTCTGAAAACTTCTTGATGTTGTTCTTCTACTCCAAGATTTTTTGAAAAATATATTTGCAGCCTTCTTTTACTAAAGCTGCTCACCTGTTTTGTGAAACACAATTTGCCTGTGAGAATTTCTATTAAATCAAGGTCTTTTTGAGGTTTGTCAAGGTCCTTCTCATTCTGCGCTTTCTTGGATGGGCCCTTTAGAGTCTTGCTTCTCATCATAGTTTTTTGTGTAGCTGTTACCATGGAGGCCAGCCAGGACATCAGCTCTCTGAGGTCAAAGGCCGCCTCTTTTTTGGCCTTCAATCTTCCTCAACATTTAGGATGGGATCTGTCGCTAAGCTTAAAATTTGCCCGTTTAAAAAAAATTAATTTAGTAGCTAGAGTTCTAGTTGGAAATAGAAACACAGGCTAAATGATTTCTAAATGTCCTGCCAACCCTATATTCTTGAAATTTAGTTTTATTGAGTTAGGACAAAAGATCCTCCAAGTCAGAAATAAGTGTGTGCTCAATTAAAAAGCCTAATGATAATGAACATCATCATCATCATCATCATGGCCATCACTACCATAGGCGTAGAGCTTGAATGCCTGCCCAGTACTTTAGATGTATTATGGCATTGTATGCTTGAAACAATCCTGTCAGCTGGGTGCTGGTCGCCATTTTAGAGATGAGGGTGAGTGATTTTTCCAGAGTAACATAGAGTTTGAGGCAAGATTAAAACGGAGAGGGCTTGCTAATTGGTATAGTGATTAGAGCACCAGCCCTGAAATGGAGAGGATCGAGTTCAAATCTGGCCTCAGACAGTTAACACTTCCTGGCTGTGTGACCCTGAGCAAATCACTTAACCCCAATTGCCTCAGGGAAAAAAAAAAAAAGATTAAAACAGAGTTGTTCTGGACTTGTAGTCTTAGCCTATATATTCTATTCCCTTGTAGCCCTGTCCTAATAATTCTAGTCACTATGCCATCTATTTGTCTCTACCATGCAAAAAGGTTTTTTTCCTAAAGAAAATCTACATACACAAACACAGACACAGACACACACACGCCAAATACTTTAACCATATTTAAAGATTTGAGACTTGCTACACATGATGAAGTGGAAGACATACTGATTGACCTAAGTAGCTCTCCAGAGAAGTCAAGGACTTTTGAGTCTAAAATGAATTCCTATTAAGTCTGTAACATTTAGATGTCAATCAAATAATAGTATTTAAAAAAAAAAAAAAAAAAGGAAAAGACTCTGAGTGATAGAATCATTGCCCAAGAGTAATGAGTTTCACTCACTTGGTGCTAATGTAATTTAAGAGGGCAGCACACACCGTGGTGGAAGGGCCAGGGTCTGTCTGGAAGCCAGAGTGCCAGTGTCTACACGTGAACATTGAGTGACCTTGGGTAAATTAATTCCTCTCAACAACTCTTTATTAGATGTCTCCGATGTCTAACGCATGGTGCTCGGAGCCAAGACACTAAGAAGAGAGGTCACAATATCCCTTCCCTGAAAAGGCTTACAATATGGCAGCAAGGACTAAGGCCTATATACAAATGAGTAAAAGTTAGATTATAACAGTCAGATCAAATGGAAGTGTGAGATGTTCAGGGAAGGAGAGATTGCCTTTTAGCTTCCCAGAGAATGAAACAAAGGAAAGCTATCAATAGATGCAGAAGAGCAAGAAGTTCATGGCATGTATGAGGGTCCCCAAAGAGAAGATGGAAGAAGACTGGATGAAATGAGGAATTGTAAGTGGTGCAGATGGCTTGGGATCTAGACCGCATCAAGAAGAGGAGGAAGAAATAAAGGGAGAGCAGAGCTGGAATGTAGAGGGCCTTAAAATGTCACGTGCCACTGGCAATGGAAAGCAACGGAGTCATTATGGAAATAAAGGACAAATTAGAGATGGAGCAGCAACCACATTGGGAGGTCTTATCACAAGATCTGCAGAAGCCTCCAACCGAGTACTACTTACTGGATAGTAAGTACTACTTACTGAAGAAAGTAATAACAGCTGAAATGGAAGGACACCAAGGGAGAGAACTGACATTATGACGTTTTACCCCATTAGAAGGTGTGGAAATAGCAAGAATAAATCTCTTCAGTAAACATTGCGTGGTACTCTGGAGGTTGGATCTAGAGCCTGAGGTTCTGAATTCAAGTTCCTGCTGCGCCACTGTGACCAGCCACGTGGCTCTCTGCTTCCTCCACTCCTCCACTAAGACCAAGGACTCGTGCTGATCCTGAGGTCCCCCAGAGAGCTAACCCAGACTTTACAACTGCTTACTATTATTTCAATATTTGTAAATATAGCTCTATCCAAGGTATGAAGCTACCTACTTAAAATATCCATGCATAAGGGCTATCTAGAGGCTACATCCTAAGGAGCTTTCATAGAATGGTAGTGCTGAAAGGAACTGAAGGTAATTTAGTCCGGCCTTTTCATTTTACAGATGAAGAAACTGAGGTTTGGAAATTCTAGTGAGTTGGCCAAGGTCATACAGATAATTAAGGAAGAGGCCATGGTTTCTTAACATGCAGCAGAATAAGATAAGGTACATATGGACATTAAAGCTTTCTGTAAGTGGGAAAGGTGCCACTGAAACACTGGACTGTGGGATTGCAAAAGAGGCAGCTCCTTGGCTGTAATAGATAAAAGGTTGGACTTGGAGCCAGGAAGATGGGTTTGATTCCTGCTTCTAATAACATATGATTTCTATGACCCCAGTCATAATGTCTCCCAGGCTCCAATACCTCCCTAGAATGTCCCATGCTCCCGGATTCCCAAGATCAGATTTTGTGTTGGGGGCACTTTTAAGTTGCAGCATGAGTCAAGATAAGGAGTTACTGTTCAAATATTCCCGGTGTGTGCAAGGACCTTGCTTTTCCTAGTTTTCAAGGCAGAATTTTGCATTAACAATCAGGCAGGTTTGGGTGCCGGCCTCCACCCATTCTCAATTCCCCACTGAAATGTCAATAGCACTATTAATAAGTTCTGTGTTCTTCCCTCTTTCCGATCTGCTTAAGCTGCTTGAACAGGCAAAAAATAGAAAGACCACTTTAATTATTTCAGGAAGACTGGGTGGGAGAAAAACTAAATTTAGTAAAAGAGAAAGAAGACCAAGTATTCCATAGACGCATACAAAGTGATTGACTTAGTTATTATGAAGACAGAGGAGGAGAGCAAGAGAAGCGGTTTGGAGCTGGCAGGTCATAATTATTTAATTCTTCTATTGAATATCTATGCTTTCTTGGAGAGCTTTCCCTAATGGCAACACAAAATAACCACCAATGACTTTAGTTTTTCAGGGAGGAAGTAAGTAGATCAAAACCTTGAAAGTAGGGTGACGCTGAGGGGATCAAAAACCCCCAGGAAGATCAGTCAAGTGTTTATTTCCAGGTGTCTACTCTCCCTCCTCCGATGCTAATGACTTTCTTCTGAAATTGCCTTCAATTTATCCTTTATATAACAACAATTTGTGCACAGTTATTTGCACGTTGTCTCCAGCATTAGACTGTGAGTTCCTGCTTTTGCCTTTCTTTGTATCTGCTCACCCTAAATGTGCCTGAAACATTATTATTCATCCTTTATTTTCCAAAAGGACCAATGACTTCCCAGAGAGATGTCTTGACTCACGGGTGACACCGAGCTGAACAAAGTTGTCAGCCTCAGGCTCCCTGAGTCATCAAAGTCAGCGAGAGGACAGAGGTCAGGATGACTTGGGATGGCCCAGCATGCCATGGACAACCCTCAGACTCCAGGAGCTCCCCAGTGCCTGCTTCTTCACTCTCATGGCCATCGGAATAAAGTCTTCTTACGCACCCATTCCACTGCGGGGAGTCTTCACATGACTGGGGGGCAGAGGTAGACAGTCCCCTAGCTCACCAAGGGGCTTGAGGCTGGTTGGTTACTCTCAGCAGGGCTTAGCCATCCTACCAAGACGGTTCTTCTGGACTGTGGCCGTGCTTTTGAACCCATGGTGGAAGCTGGAAATAACAATATGTTAGGGCTCAGGCCCAGGGCCTTACAACCGGTGGATTAAAGATTTGGTTTGGGAGAGGTCACACGTACACAAGACGTTCCCAACAATTAGACACCCACAGGAAGGGCTTCCAGGCTTTTGTTCTCTGGCCTGTGCTGGGGAGAGACCGTTTGGGGATAACCGTTCCTTTATCCCAGAGCTGTAGGTAACCCCCCCCCCACACACACACACACACACACCCCGCGGTGCAGGGACACCGGCCTCTTGGCTAAAGCAGGAGGCCCCAGTCCCGGGCCTCCGGCGCCCGTCTGACTGAATGCCAGCGCCAGGCGCGCTGAGCCTGTGTTTCAGCCCCGGCTCTGCCACTAACCGGCCACACAACCACTTCCTTTCCCTACATCTCAGCTTCTTCCTGTCAAATCCGGGGTCAGGCTCCGAGGCGCCTCCCAGCTGGGGCTGCACACCCGCCAAGAAAGCCCCTCTTCCTCGGCCGCGGTCAATCCGCGGGTCAACGAAGAGGCAGGGCCAGCGGCCTCCGCCTTGGCTTCTTCCAGGCCGCTCCCCGCAGCCTTCGTGGCGTCGGCCGGAGGCCACCTCGGAGCCCAGCGGACCTGAGGCCCTGCCGAGTCCCTGAGGCCCTGCCGAGTCCCTGGCCCGCAGCTTCCTCCTAGAAATGACCCCACCGTGGGGCGGCGCCGCCGGGACTCTGCCCCCGGCTCAGAGCCGCTTCTCGGGCCGTTGGGGAACGCGCTGCTCGGCGCTGGGGTCGCCGGCTGCCCTGTTGTCCTCGGGACGGGCGCCGGGGCCCGATGCTGCCGCCGAGCCTCAGACTGATGGCGTCGCTGACCCTCAGTTCCTGGCCTGTGAAGTGCAAGCGAGCGCGCGGAGCCAGCTTCCGGCGGTGGCCGCGAGGGGCGCGCGCCAAGTGGGAGGAGCTGCCAAGTGGGAGGAGCTGCCAAGTGGGAGGAGCTGCCAAGTGGGAGGAGCTGCCAAGTGGGAGGAGCTGCCAAGTGGGAGGAGCTGCCAAGTGGGAGGAGCTGCCAAGTGGGAGGGGCTGCCAAGTGGGAGGGGCCGCCCGGCGGGGGTCCCTGACGCGCTACCGCTGCGTGTCACGGGAATGGTCCTCGGGCTCCGGGAGTCCCGGTCCCGCCGCAGCCCATCTCCGGGGCGGAGACACTCAGGCTCCCACAGCGCGCAGCGTCGGGCCCGGATTAGCACGCGGGGAGGCCAGAGCCCTGTTGCACGATGGCGCCCCCTGGCGGCCCCAGGACGCGTTGCAGGCAGGACTGTAACGCGTCTCCACACCGGCTGAGGCTGTCGTCATTACTGTTCTTGTCCCGCCCCGCGGCCCAGCTGCCGGTTCCGGTCCGCGTGACATCATTACCGCTGAGGTCCGGTTCTAGTATTATCCGGGGAGAGCCGCTCCTGCCCTCCAGGAGCCGACGCTCCCAAGGCCGCCAGCGCGCAGACGGCGAGGGCCTAACGGACATGCGCCAGGCGCGCCCGGGGCACTCGCGCTGAGGGACGGGCTCGGGCTCGCCGCGCACGCTCGCCACGCAGGATCCGGCGACCGGGGGCGGGACGGGAAAAGGCGGGGCCTCCTCTTCGGGGAAGTCGGGCGCCGCCCGGCCCCTGCGTCGGCGTCGGCGGCGTCGGCGGCGCGAACGCGCCTGCGCCGCGGCGCTGGCGTCCCTCCGCGGCCCCGGAGGTTTGAATGGGCGGCCCCGCCTCCCGGCTTCCGGTGCCGGGCCGCTGGCTGGGGGGGCGGCCAAGATGGAGGCGGCGAGCCGAGCTGGGGCCGAGATGAGCCTGGCGGCGCTGCGGCGCCACGACCCCTACATCACCAGCATAGCCGACCTCACGGGCCAGGTCGCGCTCTACACCTTCAGCCCCGAGGCCAACCAGTGGGTGAGTGCCGCCGGCCGCCTCGCCGACGGGCCGCTGCGCCCATTCCGCAGACGGAGAGACTGAGGCCGGGCCCGGCCGACGGGCCGCTGCGCCCATTCCGCAGACGGAGAGACTAAGGCGGGGCCCCGGTTCCGCCCCCTCCCCCCCCAGCCCGGGCCTCAGTCTCCTCCTGGGCAAGTGAAGCCCCTCCCCCCACCCGAGGGCCGAGTCCCCCGGACCCCGAGTCCCCCGGACCCCGAGCCCCCCGGACCCCGAGTCCCCCGGACCCCGAGTCCCGTCTCCGCCTGAGCCGCACACAGGAGGCGCCACATAAATGCTGCTCCCTCAGAGAGGGACGGCGCCCGCTGTGTGCCAGGCACCGGGGACCGGGGCACACACGGCTGCGCGCCAGCCCT
Organism: Sarcophilus harrisii; assembly: GCF_902635505.1. Taxonomy (NCBI): domain Eukaryota; kingdom Metazoa; phylum Chordata; class Mammalia; order Dasyuromorphia; family Dasyuridae; genus Sarcophilus; species Sarcophilus harrisii. The sequence continues at coordinate 8,935,889 of NC_045426.1, read as the reverse complement.
TTAAAAGCTGAGCGGGGCCTGGCGCCCGAGGCACTGGGGCTCTGATCCTTCGGGAACCAAACCTGGGAGCGCCGGCGCAGCGCCGTGTGCTGCCCGGCCTCAGCGTCCCCACCTCTGAAATGGGAGCGTCGCGCTCCCACGCTGTGCTTCAAGGCTGCCCCGGGTGGGGAGGGGCACGGGCCGGGGGTGGGCCCGGAGCTGGCGTCTCCCGGCCCTCGGGGAGCCAGAGGTGAGCGCCGTGGTGGTGGCGCCTGCAGAGCCAGCCCCTGTGCCCACCCAGAGGCTCCCTTAGACTGGAAGCTCCCCGAGGGCCGGCCGCCCTCCCTCTGCGCCCCCCTCCCCCACCGGCATCAGGGGCAGGGCCGCCCTCTGCGCCCCCCTCCCCCACCGGCATCAGGGGCAGGACCGCCCCTCCCCCCAGCTAAGTGTGGCCCTTGTGCCGGCATCAGGGGCAGGACCTGGCACCCCTTTGTTCTGAGCTCCAGGGGGGCCCTCGGCCTGCGCCGGGCCCGGATTCTGGTTCCTTTTTTCATAAAGGATCCATCTCTCTGCTCTGGCCCCCAGACAGGCAGGGGCTCTTAAAACGCGGGGGGCCGGACCCCAGTGGCCCCCCGAGAAGGGAAAGTGGCCCGCGCGCTTGCGGCGCATTTACTGCAGTCTCCCATGGGTGGGTCTGTGTTTTGCCTGAAGCCTCTCGGACCCTCCCCCCTCCTTCTGGCTGCCCTCTGCCAGCCTGCAGTGTTCCTCCCTGTGCGAGCCGGGAGCCCAGACCAGCTTGTGGCTTCTTCCCGCAAACCAGGAGCAGAGCTGGCTTCCAAGGAAGGGCGCTGGGCTCCCGGGCCGGCTGATGCCTCCTCTCTCTTGCTCGTGTGAATGTGGGCTTGCTTAGGGCAGGGCCAAGCCTCCTGGAGAGCTGGTTAGGGCCTTCAGTAACCGCCGCTGCTTTGGGGCCCTCCTGGCACTTCCCCGGGCTCGGTGCTTATTCCGTGATTTCAGTCCTGTTTGACTCTTCATGGCCCAGTTGGGGGTTTTCTTAGCAAAGGTAATGGATTGCTTTGGGCTTTCTCTCCAGCTCATTTTACAGATGGGGAAACTGAGGCAATAGGGCCAAGTCACTTGCTCAGAGTCACACGCCCGCGTCTCAGGCCAGATTTGAATTCAGAAAAAAAAAGAAAAAAACAATTTGAGTCTTCCTGACTGTGGTTAGGAGGTTTTGAATGACTTGTAGAGCAACCGCAGATCCCCCAAAAGGCAGGGCAGCAGCCTGGTGTCAGTGAGGGGCAAAAAAGGCCGAGTCCCATGAGAGACCCAAAAGGAAGTGAGCTGCTGGAGTGGGAGAATGCCGCAGGGAGGGCCCGCTCAGAAAATAGTAGCATGTTTCCAGTGGAGAACGTTTAAGAAGCTCCGTGATCCGCTCTTCTGAGAGTTGGTCTGATGTGTTTTATTGTTTAACTTAAAATTGTTAAGGATTTCTGACCTAAAGGAGAATGGAAAAAAAAAGCCAAGCCCCTACATAGATCATCAGAATTCAGCTCACAAGTGTATACCTGAAAGAAATCAACGAGATCCCCTAAAAATCCCACTGGCTTCTGGTCATAAATAATATACAAAAGGACTTTTTACCTCTCTAGCATCAGACGTGTGTTCCAACTGGAAGCTTTTTTTTTATTTTTTGGAAAGCAAAGATGGTAAAGAATAGCAGGTTTTCAATTAGGACTGGCCTATTCAAGAAAAAGGCAATGTTTCCGTTTTACTTACAGCTCGCATATACGGAGCACTTTGAGGTTTGCAGAGTGTTTTCCTGACAAGAACCAATAGTGGGATGGTGCACGTGAGAGCCGCCCAAATGGGCCCAGCTCTGAGGCGCAGGACTGAGGATGGACAGGTCCTCAGCCTCCTCCTGCTTTCTTTGGGGTTCCCAGCGGCTTAAGTCCTTCGGTCCTGTTCCAGTTTTACAGATGAAGAAACCGAGATCCTGACAGGATTGGGCAGATAAGGGCCTGAGGCTGGATTTATACTTCCAACTGAAAATTTATAAACATTTTTGTTTTTTAAAAACACATCTCGGGGGTAGCTGGGTGGCGCAGTGGATAGAGCACCAGCCCTGAAGTCTGGAGGACCCGAGTTCAAATCTGGTCTCAGACACTTAACACTTCCTCAGACGTTTAAGTGACCCTGGGCAAGTCACTTAACCCCAATTGCCTCAGCAAATAACAAAGCAGAACACACATCTTAATGACTTTATCACAAGTGGAAATCAAATGTTTAACATGAGTTGTTTGCTTGGAGCACAACTTCCCAAATAAAAGAATTGTTATCAATAGAGAAGCCCACATTCCCTTCTTCTGCCAGCTTTGGGCAACATTGAAAGGGGAAGAAACTAGAGGAGCAAAGCTAAAAGTAGAGCAAACCAGGGAATCGGATGTAAACCTTTTATCTAATTATGAATAAAATAGCTTCTAATTCAAGCTTTTTCCCTTTAAAAAGAAAACAAAGGCCTTGGAGAGCAGGGAGGTCTCTGGGACATTTCAAAATTGACTTATCAATGTTAATATTCCATTGCTGGAATGACAAGCTTAAGTTATATAAGAAAAATGAATTGCCTCTAACTGTCTTCTTAATTTCTTTATTACAGGAGAAAACTGACATAGAAGGGACTCTATTTGTATACCGAAGGTAAGACTTTTTTAAATGCCAAACCTCAAGTTCTTGTCTATTTGTTTGCTTGATATAGTTATAATGACTTTCTTACTAGAAGAGATGAAGATTTTCCCTTTCTGATTCCTCCCCTATTTGTTGCCTTATTCTTTTCCATGCTGTATCCTTGAAGCCCAGGCAGAATCAGGCAGATTTCAGTATTGTGAAATCAAGAGTTGGGAAATAGTATTAAGTGATAGATCTGTGAAAATCAGAGACTGCCCTGGTCTACCAGCAGGCCTACTTCTCTTCTCTACACATTCATTCAGAAATGCTCTTTGAAGCACCTGGAGTCAGTCTGTGTTGTGGCAACTATTTTTGGCTACTTTGGGCTTATTTTGGTTTAGAGTCACCTCCACACCTGGTGTTTCCCAAGTCAGGGATCGCCTGCCACAGGTTGCCTTGAAAGGTCTGGGTTGGAGGTGCCTTCGGATGTCTAAGCACATCGGTCGTTACCCCTCCCGTCCCAGAGCTGGCCAGCACATGCCCCGGAGCCCCCGTCTGTGGCGTTTGCGTCTCTCAGGCACGCTGTCCTGCTTCACGCTCATGCCTTCGACAATCTAACCACACTTTCCTTCACTTCATGTGAAGACGCGTGAATAAGTGTGGGCTCCTGTCTGCCCACCGGACAGGTGGTGGTGGCCCCTACCTGTGGTAACAGGCCCAGCAGAAGCTGGATCGGCCTTGGGAGCCACTGAGAGATTTGAGCTACCGTGTGACCTCCTGAGGACGGGGCTCTTGTCAGGCTCAGAGTGTGGGTCTTGGGCCAGAGGCCCAGATTGATGATGATCCCTTTTGGAAGGTGAGACCGGTCGGATTGAGTCACTCACAGTGGCTGTGGGGGACGGTCACTGTACATTCGTAATGTGCTCATGTAGTGATTGCAATGGAAGGTGAGGGGGTGGGCCTTTCGGCGGTTTGAACAAAATTCCAAGCCCCAGATCAAATATGGTTTTTTTCTCCCCATTAAAACTAAGGTCAGCTTCACCTTTCCATGGTTTCACGATCGTGAATCGGCTGAATATGACAAACCTCGTGGAACCAGTGAACAAAGATTTGGAATTCCAGCTCCATGAGCCATTTCTTCTCTACAGGAACGCCAGCTGTGAGTACCAGGGATCCTGTATTTCACTGATGTCTTCTTCCTGGGGTCCAGGGTGTTTTAGGTAGTAACCTGTAGTATTCATTAATATGCGAAGCCAGCTACAGCTTACTGCTAAATCTGCCCAGGGGGTGCCGCCTTTGTGTCAACAGGAAAGTGGGGCACAGATGTTTATAAATCTGAGACTCAATCAGACAGCTTCCCTGGAACAGCATTAAGGTGACTCTCCTTCCAGGGAACTGAGCGTGCGGGGTAATCATTTCTGAATTCCTGCAGCCCAAACTTCTAAAGCACAAATTTGATCTAGAGAGGAAGAGGTGCCATTGTCTGTATGCAGGTGGGGGGGTTTCCTGAACATGTGCCTGTAGATTGCCTGTGGTAAAGGAGCTCTTCTCTTCCTGTTCCCCCACCGTGCCAGCTCATTGCTTTTATAGGACAAAGTCTTCACTTGAATTGGTCCTTCCCAGCCCCCTCCAAGACTTGTCTGCATCTTCCACAACCAAGGCCTTCGAAACAAGCTCAGAGACAGGTCCTTGTCATTGTGGACTTAGAAAGCCAGGCAGAATCTGTGTGTTTCGGGCCCTCCCTTGATGCAATGACAGGCTGGCCCTTCTTTGTGCTTTTAAAGCCACTCTGCAAAGATCCCTGGGCAGTTGAGGTGGGTGGATTTGAGCCTGGGTACTTGAAAGAGCAGCTCTTCGAAGGGCGGCCATAATTGGATTGGAAGAAAATGTTTTCAGTGCTAGGAATGGTGAACTTGGGATGGATTAAAAAGGAAAGGAAGGAATCTCGGTACTGGGGAAACTCTGGGCCAGCCAGTCCCTTCTGTGGGGCATAAAGCCACACTGGCAAGCCTTTATTTACTGCCTTTGATGGGCACGGAGTCCCAGAAGCAGCGCAGGAAAAGACCTCTCTTAACTCTCCCAATGAAGGTTCCCAAGACAAGCTCTGCTCTTTAGATAGCCTTTGGATCCTTAAGAAGCTCCCATCCATTGAACAGAAGTCTGACCCACAATTACTTCTCCCCTGGCTTCTGGCTTTGCCCTGTGGGGTCAAATAAAAAGAGCCCACGGCCTCCTTTGGTAGCAGCTTTTCCCAGCCCTTGGATGCTGGGGCCTTTCCCTTCCCTTTGATGTCAGTCTCAATCAGCCAGTTGCCCCCAAGTTGTTTGCATGTCGTCTCCCTCAGCAGCCTAGGAACTCCTCAAGGGCAGGGGCTGCCTTTACCTTTCTCTGTTTCCCCAGCCCTTAGTCCAGTGCCCTGATGCATAGTAGATGCCTTTAGGCCTGCTGACTGACTCTAACACTACAAAGCTAATCCCTCTTTCCTGGCACAGCCTGTCATGACTTCTCCTGTCCTAGCATTCTCTCCTGTGTCCCCCTCATCATCCCACCTGGATGCACAGACTCATCACGTTCTTTGGAAACATTGTCCCCAGAATGGAGCCCAGATTACCAGACTGGGGTTACCTTCTGCGCTCCCAGCACTCTTCATGTTCTCCTCATGTGTTCTTCTGCTGGGGTAGCTTTTTTCTGCCACAGCAGATTTGTGAGTCAAACTGAGTTATATTAAAAAACCAGGTCATCTTCGTGACAATTTGTCTCACCTCATCCCCTCCTTGTGCAAACTGGCTTTTTTAATCAAAATGTTGGACTTTGCATCGATCCTCATTACATCTGATCTTAATGTGGCCCATTGGTGTAGCCTCTAAGATTTGGGGGGATTCTGGGCCAGCTTTCTTATAACAGCCACATTGCCCATCTTGGCTCCATCTGCACATTTGCTAAATGGGTCCATTTCAGGCTTCCTTTGAGTCACTGTTTTTTGTTTTGTTTTAACTCCCCAAAAGGTCCACATGAGCCCTTGTTTCCTTGGGAAAATGGCAGCACATGGACTTGCCCAAGGGAAGGCTACATATCAGCAGCACTATTCTTTCTCCTCTCTCTTTTCTTGTCTCCTCACTCCCTCAACTTCTTCTCCCGCTCCATTTTTTTCAAGTTGCTAATAAATATTTTGTTATGTTTTTTTTTTTTTTCCGATATCATTGTCACTCCCTAGTGACCTGCCCCCTCCTCCCCCAGTCCAGATAACATAAAAAGTCCACTTAAGAAAAAGAAATCTTTGAGACTAGCTGTCACTACTTAATTGAAGCTGCTTCTCTAAAGTTACCAACAGTCTTTTAGAGGCAAAGTATGAAATGTTGAGCTGCTCTCAGCCCTCCTCCTTCTTGGTGACCATCCTCTCTGTCCCTCAGAGCTCTGCCCAGGCCCATTCTGGGTATCCAGCTTCACTTATCTCTTGCCTGATGACTCCCAGATTATATATCCAGCCCTCGTCTCCCTGCTGAGCTCAGTTCTCCAATACCAGTCACTTGTAATATTTTCTCCGACGTCCCATCCCATCGGCAACTCATACTCAGAATATCTGGATCCATTATTCTCCCCTTAAAGTCCACCTTTCCTTCAACCTGATGTTTCTTTTAAGGACGCCATCCTCCTTCCATCTATCCAGTTTGTTACCTGAGAGTCAGCCTTGGTTCTTCCATTGCCCTCTCTTTTATCCAGGAAGCTGGTTCTGCCTCTCCAGTCTCTCTCAAATTCATCTTTTTGTGGGATCCTAGATTTGGAATTGGAAGGGACTTGCCCAGGGTTACACAACTAAAAGTGTCCAAAATAGGATTTGAAACTGGCATTCTGGGCACTGGGACACCTTCCCTCCCCTGCCCTGAGCTGCTTTTCTTTGTATTCACAGCCATTACCTGTGTAATAAGCGATCATCTCCTGACTGGACAACTAATATCAGTCTCTCCTCTTCATCCCCTCCCTAACGTAGCTGCCCAAGTAGCCTGACCGGGGCACTGCCCTGCTCAGGAATCCTGGTAGCTGCCTATTTCCTCAAGGGTGAAATGCAGGTGGGCCCCCCCCCCCCCAGCGTGCCCAGCTAAATAGCTTTCACAAAGCCTGGCACCCATTCCTGCCTTTCATACTTTCATAATCCTGGGACTTGTTCTTGCTGCTCTCCCTGCAGCCCTCTGAAGGCCATCTCTTGGAAGTCCTTGCTTAAACCCCTGAGCCGGTAGTGCCCGCCGTTACCTACATCATCCCACGTCTGCAGATTGTATTGAAATGCAGGTTTTTGCTAGAAAAATGGCTCCACTAGAAAGAGAAACTTCTCTGGGGAAAGAACTTTTTTTTTTTCTTTTCTCTTAGCAGGCTTCTTGGTTCAAAGGTAAGAGATTGATACAGTTGAGATCTATATTTTCTTTATTTTCCGACATTTTATAAATCTAGAAGCATCGAAACTTATTAAAAGCTGGAACTTTTATTAGATTCTATTCCTAGCTTTACTTTGAAATTTCTAAGAAAGAAGGTGAATCTCTTAGTTTCTCAGTGACTTCATCTGTCAAGATAATTACCCTGTCCTTTGCCTCTTTGATAATTCATCGTGTGGATAAATTTGGAAAAAACCCAACTCTTTAGTGCTTTCTAAATGCAGACGGATGTCTGTGTTAATAACTATTCACTTGGACGGCAAAGGGGAAATAGGAATCTACCGTGATTCAGACCCAGATTGTAAGGAGGCAAAATGGGCAAATCTGACGTCTCACTGAATGGGAATTGTCGGACTTATTATTTCTTAATATTAGTCATCGCCCAGATTAAAAGCCAGATAAAAGCTGGCTGTTGAAATGAGGGAGGGCTCACAGATACAGTGGGATGTTAAGTGTTGTAATTTCATGTTTTCCAGAGAAAGTTTGTTCCTATTTAGCTGGGCACGCTGGGAAGGAGAATATGGCTGACCTTATGACCTGATCGATGATGTGGATGTGAGCGGAACCAAAGGGTTCTGTGTGTAATATGTGGGGCGAGGGAGGGCTGTTTGGGAGACAGGGAACAGTTCGGCCGTAGCTCTTTGGGCTTTTGGAAGGCTCCACGGAACCAGAAGTGGGATGTGGGAAATGCTGTGAATTTGGGAGGCCAAGACCTGCTCTTGAGGTTCAGGGTTGGGGCAGCTCCCTTCAGAAATCTCTGTCATCAGCAACACCACCTAAGCCCCTGAAGAGCCAGAAGCCAAACCCAGGCCTGGGGCCATCTTTGTGCCTGTACAAGGGTCACTGATACCCTGGGGGAGGCAGTGTGGTGCAGTGGGTAGAGCAGGGGTTGGGCTGGAGATCTGGCTCCAGGTCCTTCCTCAGACACTCAGATGCCTTTGCCTTCCCCCCCAGGGGCCACTTCTTCTCTCTTCAGCAGTGACAACTCTAAATCCTTTCAGCTTTGTGTCTGTGGGCTTGTCCCTGCTCAGTCACAGTTTTAAGACTAAGAAGCCACAGAAACAATTCCCTGTGTTGTGGCAGCCCCCCTGCTTCCCATGAAGCCAAGGTGGCATCTCCAGGGACCAAGGGGGCACGGGGGCCAGCACTCCCTGGGGGATTGGCAGGGGGGCTCAGAAGAGGGCTAGGCGGCAGCTTTCTTGAGCTTCCCCTCTAGGAGGAGACCAGCCCTGCCTGTGGCGTCCAAGCTGTGGTCATTCTCTGAGTGAGCACTCTCCCCTATTCCTGGGGCAGGGATCAGCCTGCCTCAGTGAGATCGGAGGTCTTTAAGCCCAGCAGCCCATGGAGACCCGCTGCGCACAGGGAGACTGCCCAGAAGATTGTGAGCTGAGGCTTGGACCTCTGCCCAAACTTTCAGCCTGGTCACTAGCAGCTGCCAGAGGATGCGCTCCTGGCTTAGCCTTGGGGAGCCCGGGGTGGTATCCCCCAGGATGGGATGGCAGAGGAGGCCGGGACGGGCAGGGGAATGTATCTGAGGCACCAGAAGGCCCAGGGAGGGAGCTGTGTTTTGGACAGGCAAAGGTGGGTGTCATGTTCCTGTTTGCCAGTCTTGGGCACTGTCCTGCCTCAGTGCCCTCTGACCTACAGTCCCTCCTGGCCTTGCCAGCCCTCCGCACCTTCTCCCAGCTACTGATTGGGTCTGGTCTTCATAAAAAAACCCAACATTCTGTGGATGCTGGGGCCACCCTTCACCTTGCTCCGCGGTGCCCGTGATGCCCCGGGGCCTGGACCTGCCCAGCTGACTCCTGCTAGCCGGTGTTCAGAGGGCAGTGGGGGGCACATGCAGGGCAGGGGAAACACTTGCCACCCAGACAGAAACCAAATATCTAAAAGGTTTAAGGGAATAGTGTACCAGGAAACCGTTTGAAACAGCCAGGCCTGTTAGCGTGATTTAAGGAGACCTTCCCATTTTGGGATTTTTTTCAGCAGAACTGTGGATCAAGGAAGAGCTGGCTGTTATCGGGGCTTTGGCCTCACGGCTTCTTCCTCCTGCCCTCCGCTCCCATTGGACGGGCCCTCTCCGTGGTGTTTGGTGGCGGTGGCCTTTCCCCCCTTCCCTGGTCTTGCCCTCTCCTGCATGTCTCCTTCAGTATCACCATCTTCCCCTTTCTCAGCCAGGCTTGCCCTGGCCCTCTCCATGCCTTCTCTGCACAGTGACCCCCCGACACCCCCCATCGCATTGGTAATCACCATCTCTGATCAGATGACCCAGATCTGGAACCCAGCCCCGTTCTCTTTGGGCCAGCAGCGGCCATCAGACCTTCCAAATCGGGTACCCAGGGTCTGGTTTACTCCCCTGCAGGGCAGAGCCCTTCCCTCTGCTGATCTTGCCCATTCCTGGGGAAGGGCCCACCATACTTCCTATCACCCCCCCAGACTCATCCCCACTCACTCTGTCTCCCCTGCTACCCTTGGGTCCTCGTCCCATTGCGGCTGGGCATCGGCCACGGCCTCCTTCTGGTTCTTCCCGTCTCAGGTCTCTGCCAGAAAGCACAGAAGGCCCCTCCTCCTTGGCCTCCCCATGGCCCCTTTTAGGCCTTTACCTCTCCAAGACCCATTTGGGGTGTTCTTGGCAGAGATCCTGGCGGGGTTGCCATTGCCTTCCCCAGCTGACTTTACAGATGCGCAAACTAAGGTAACCCAGGTGAAGGGACCTGCCCAGTCACACAGCTGGTGAGGTCGGAGATGCCACCCGTAACTCTCCCCTCAACATAGAAAAACCTCACTCTTTCTTGACTGAGGGACTAGAAGACCCCTTCATGGCCACACTTGACCCCCATATTCTCTAGGTCGGGAAGCTTGGACCTTGACTCTCTTTTCTCTGTCAGAGGTTCGTTGCTTCTAGGAGCAGGACACAGGGCCAGTCCCAGGACAGCCAAAGCCAGCTGTTCAGTTGGCCGGCCCAGGTGTGGGCACGCTGGTCTGGTTCCCTTGGGGTTTCCAAGAGAGAGGATGTAGTTTGTTGGAAGCAATTGTTGCTTTATCTTAAACATAGCCACATGTGTCCTCCTGTTAATACGGGCTTACATTTTGACTGATTACAAGTCACTTGCTCTTGGCTCTGAACTAAGTACGATCTGCAAAACATGAGTTATTTGCCCCCATCTTTGCTTCTGAATGTCACTTTCTCTATTTTAGAATTATTATATAGAATAGTATTACCGTCAACATTTAAACATATATATACACGCAAGTATGTGAAGATATTGTTCCATCCTTTCCAAAAGAAGAAATGCCCCCTTCTGGCACAGATTGAGACAGTTTAAACAATAAACAGGTTTCAAAGAACGCTCCATTAACACATGTAAAGGCTTTGTAGGCAGAAGTTGAATTTGTCTTTTTTTTTTTTTGGAGATAATGTTTGATTCTGGATGCTTGTTATTATACCTTAACACATTGATCTTTAGCTAATTTTGCCGAAAAAATCAGAAGTTAAAACAAATAAAATTGAAAATGGAAATATGAAAACTTACCTCCAAAAGCCTGTGTGAGGGTTGCCTGAGTTTCCATTTCGCTCACAACCTTTCCTTTGTATCTGCGATCTGGCCTCCAATGAAGAGGGTTTGTGACCAAAATTAGTTCCTCTGTAGAGTCAGGGAGACTCATTGACCTGGTGTTGAAAATTCAGGTGCTGACAGGAAAGGGGCACGGCACAGTGCGTCTCCTTGTTCCCAGCTCAGGACAAGAGGCGGCCCGTGGCGTGACGGGAAGGGTAGCACAAGCTGCTGCTTAGTCTCCTCGGGTCCAGAAAGAGGGATCTCGGGCTCCAGGGAGAAGCTCTGTGGGCCCCCGGCAAGATCTTTCTGAGAAACAAGAGGAAAGCCAAGCTGTGGAAATTGTCACTTCAGCTAGATGTTAGTAGAGTACGTCTGATCCTGGAGAAAAGCCGGCCTCCATCCCCAGAGGACACCCTGATAGTTTGTCTCTGATCAGCGGAGGAGATAGCCGGGTGGCGTTTGCATTAGTCCGGCCTCCTGGGCCAAGATAAGGCCGCAGCTTGGCAGAGGGGGAAGCGCTCAGCTCAGGAGTGTCACCGAGCTCTGGCTCGACTCTGGCTCAGCTCTGGCTGCCGGTCTCTTGTCAGAAGGTCTTTTTGAATCCTTGCTTTGTTATCTCTGAATTCATTACCATTTCAAAATATTTACACTAGATTTTCTTACCTTTTTTTTTTTTTTTTGGTGTCATGGGCCCCTTTGACAATTGGTGAAACCTGTGGACTCTTCTCAGAATTATGTTTTTAATGAATGGAATAAAATCCCTGGGGTCACAAAGGAAAGCCACTGCTCCCGAAATACACTTAGCAAAAGATTTTTAAAAATACAAGTTCACAAACACCAGGTGAAAACTCCTCCTATAGGAACATTTGTGGTGTGAGATCATGAGCACTTAATGGAATCAAATTTCCATGGAAAACCATTTAAATGTTATTTGGAGTTGCTTTATGGTGGATCAGAGATGAGCATTTCTTCTTGAGTTCATCCAGAATGCATTTCATTTTCCTTTTGATTTTGCTGTTCTGCTTAGAGCCTGTAGGCCTCGTCTTTGTACTTGGTTTTGATATCTTTTTGCTTTTGAGAATGTATAATGAAACCTGTTGTGCAAATGAACATGAAAAGAAGCAGCAGCTGCTGGAAAAAAGAAACTAAAAGGAGCAAAAACAAGCCCGCTCAGCTCAGAAGCTCAAGAAACTTAGAGTCGCAGCTCAGACTAGTTGGTGTCGTGTCGTGCCATGGGCCTCCCTTGGTGTCTGACACCCAGAGATGAAAGGGACGGTGCCTGACATTCTCAGAGCCCTGCCAAAGGGAAGCCCCTGGTGCTGGGCAGAACTGACCCGTGAGCTTCCGGATCTGCCTGTTCTCCAGCCCGGTCTTTCAGCCATGGCTGCTCTCCTCAACCTGCCTTCTTCATACTGTGAAAGAACACAGGGGATTCACGTGCTTAGCCTTTCACCCTTAGCCCCCACTGTGAGCCTCGGTTTCCTTATTCGTGAAGTGAGGGCATTGGGCTGTGTGACTGCCAAGGTCTCTTCCAGCTATTGCTTTGGACAGAGGAAGCCTGAAGAAGAGGATCCCCCATTCCCTGGCCTCCTGACTTGGCTTTGTTTTGAGGCAGCCAACAGGAGCAGACCCTGTAATACTGTAGGAGCTGGAGCAGGGTGAGGACATTGAGTGACTTGTCCAGGGTCACAGAGTTAGTAAATGCCCAAGTTGGGGTCTGAAGCCAGATCCTCCAGATGTCAGAACCCACGTTTTCTCCATTGCCAAAGTGCTTCTCGTTCTTTTCTCTCTACGCGTAGGTCAGTCAACATCCTTATAAACTATTCATAATTGAAAATCACTTCTCATAATAATACAGAAAAGGCTCTATGATAGTGACCCCTATTCCTCATTTAGAGCATCTCCAGAGAGCTTCAAGGTCATTTGGATCTAATTCAGCTCTTCTATTAGCATTCATTAATTGTTTACTTTGTGGATGGCACCATGTTAAGCGCTGGAAACAAAATAAGGGGGAAAATCCTTTTCACCTCCAGAATCTCTCTTCCCCTTTGAAGAGGCAAGAAGTAAGCACTCATTACACACATGAAGTCATGCAGAACATATTTCCACATTGGCCATTTCTGGGGATTAAAAAGAGGGAGAGAGAAAGCTGTGCTGCAGTGTTCCCTCCAAGGCCTTCACTTCTCTCTGGCAGTGGGTAGCTTTTTTCATCCTGAGGCCTTTAGAATTGTGGTGGATCGTCGGATTGATCAGAATAGCCAAGGTTTTCACTGTTGATCATTACGATGCTATGGCTGTTACCAAGGACAACAATCTCTGGGTCTGCAAGCTTCACTCATCTTCAGTCCATACAAATCTTCCCAGGTTTTTCTGAAACCGTTCCCTTTGTCATGTCTTATAGCACTGCAGCATAACAGTGTTTCATCACAGCCATTCTTTTCTTTAATCTCTTTGGAATACAGACCTAGTTAAGGGCTGGATCAGAGGTCAGCAGAGTCTTAGAGCCCTTTGAGCATGGTTCTTCATTGTTCTCTAGGATGGAGGAGTAGGTCCCAGTTTTCCCACATCCCCTCCAGCATTAATCCTTTTCCTTTTCTGCCTTGTTAGCCAGATGGATGGGAGGTGGTACCTTACATGTGTTTTAATTTTCATTTTCCTAATTCTTAGCGCTTTAGTATGTTTTTTCAAGTGACTAGAGATAGCTTTGATTTCTCCCTCTGATAACTGCCTTGAATGTTTATAATTGTCAAAAAATACTTTAATCAAGTTTTTGCAGAGCATTAATTATCCATGATCTCCTTGGAGCCCCGTGGCAGCTCCCAAAGGCAGGTATTCCTGGTGATGTCCTTGTTTCATAGAGGAGGACGTCGAGGGTCAGAGAAGTTTTAAGCACGGGCTTTAAGCTCACAGCTAGAAGGTGTTTCTCAGACAGGGTGTGATTTGGGGCTCTCCTGACTCAGGTTCTCCCTGGTTCCCCTGCTGCTCAGTGTGGGGAGGTGTTTTCCTCATCTCTTTTCTGGGGCCAGCATTGGTCGTTGTGCTCAGTTTACCTTGGTGATTTACATTATGGATTCATTGTATCCAGTAGGTGCTCAAATAGTGTTTCATTCAATCATACTTTTTAGCTGCATTACTTGTTTCCCTTTACATGCTCTACACTCCAGCCATTGTGGTCCTGCTCTGTCTTGATGAACAATAGCTACATGTTTCTGGGTACTCTCCTCCCTTAGCCTCTGGGGTCCTGCCCACTATGCCCCTGGGACTGGCCTCAGTCTTAGGCCTTGGTGGACATGGCTGTGTGGAAGTTTCCCCTTCGGGGTCCCTTCCCAGGGCTCCACTTCTACCCAGAAGGCCTCCTCCTCCTCCTATTTCTTGGAATCTTTATTCAGGTTACTTGGGTATCTCTTGCAATAACTTTGCAGCTTGGTTATTTCTGGATCTGACCTTTCCCCATCCCATTATAATTTTCCTGAGAGCAGGACCTGGGGGACTTCTGCCTTATGTTATTGCCCCTTAGCAGAATTCCTCGTGCATATAGTAAGGGCTTAACTGCTTTATATGATTGCATTATATAAACCTCCCCCCCTCCCCCCATGAGTTTAACTGGAAGATGCCCCTTGGCGAAGGTCGTGCCTTCCTGTCCCATCAGGACCACGAGGAGACACAACCTTCGTGGCTCTGCGTTATCTCTCAGCTCGTCTGTGTTTTCTCTCGAGTGACGTTGATTGACTCTCTGGGAGCTCCTTCTGCCTCGCTGCTGGCGCAGGAAGTGAAGCCTTTGACATGTTGGCAGACAGGCCCGGTTTTGGCAAGCGCGGTTGAACCTCCACAGAGCTCTTTTAGGCAGAATCGGGTGTGACTCTTATCATTTCCCCCATTAAGCTCTCATTTCAAGTTTCTTATCTTCCTTTCTTCAGCAAACAAGTTTCTGCAAAAGCTTTTTAGGGGCGTCAGGATGGTGGAAAAGGGTCTCTTGATAACACGAATGTGCTGCCTTTGTGGCGGCGATTGGATTTCTGCAGAAGGAGAAAAAATGGCAAAATGAAGGCTCAGCCTCATGATGAGTTGTCGACTATGATTGAATTATTTTGATGATCGATATTTACTTCTTTGAAGTTCATTTCGAAGTTCCCTGTGAAAACATTTAGTTACTTTATCACAAAAACTATGTATCCTTCTGTTCATTTTGACACATTTTACATGTGAAATTTCTTTCATTGCAAGTTATATTGAGGAATCCAAATATAAGAAAAATTTAAGGCTACAGCTAGCTAGCTTCCAATGAGATTTGTTCTTTGTGGCCTCAGCTGAATTTTGAATGGAGTGATGAAAGCAGTGAATGAGTATTCAGCTGTGATATGGGCAGTTTAGGAGACCTATAGATTTTGTTTATTTGAAATATTTCCCCCAAAACTTCTTTTCTGAAGACTATAATGAACAAGACCCATCAATTAATAGAGTTAAAATGAAAGTTCTTTTGGAGTATGATGTTTTCTTTTTGTTGGTTTTATTTCCCTTAATTGTTATTTCAAAGGTCCTTATTCAGATCTTTCGTACAGTGCTCAGAAATGATGTGATCACTGGGATTACCTTTACAAAGTGTCAGCTGACTCTTGAAGATGTGGAGAAATAGAGAAAAAGGACCCATCTGTCCAAAAAAAAATTGACATATTAGCAACTTTTTGTGGTGGCAAAAAAACTGGCACTTAAAGAGGTGCCCATCAATTGGAGCATGACTGCACAAGCTATGGCAGATGACAGCAATGGAATATTTGGACAGCTGAAAGAAATTATGAAAGGCAGGGTTTCAAAGAAACCCACAAGACTTTCTGCTTTCTGATTTGGTGCAAAATGAAATGATCAAAATGGGAGAAAACTATCCAGTAACAACCATATTATAAAGGGGAACAGTTGTGAAAGACTGGACAGCTCTGATCAATGTGATGACCAACCATGGCCCTAGATGACGAGTGACAAAGGAAGCTGTCCTACCTCTTGACTGAAGTGATGGATTCTTATAGGCAGAATGAGTTTTGTATTGGAAATAAATAAAAAGTTTAAGAGCTCTAAAGTCTTATTGTAGTTTGGCACTTTAATGACTTCTGTAGTATAAATGCTGCAGACTTTAAAAAGGCAATATTTGAAAGTTTAAATATTTAGAAATTTTTAATATTGATGTACCTCCTATTAAAATCCTAGTTTCCCAAGTTTTTTTTACCACGTGGCAATAAATGTTTGTTTTCATCTTCAGCCATAAAGTTGGGGAGAAATCCTTTGTCAGAGATGCTGTGATTCATGGAACAAAGAATGTCTCTTAGCTTGGGTTTGTTGGAAATGATTCTACTCCAATCTGGAGACAGTTTTCAGGGTCCCAGTGCTTTTCTACCCAACTGCTTGTTAAAAACTTACCAATCAGTAGTGCTTCCCACTTAATGACTTTTCCTGTGAACACTGCCATCTTGATTTTGATAGGCATTTTTCCTTGGGGCAACTTTATTCTATACCAACCTGTGTGTGGGGCTGACAGTCTCCTCTGATGTACTTTGTGGTGGTCATGGATTGCTTTGATCTGTCCATTGAATCATGATCATTTGGGAAATTCTATTTCTCTCATTTTATTTTGTTTTCTTTATTTTTCAAGTGTCAATTTACAGTATCTGGTTTTATGACAAGAATGACTGTCACCGCATAGCCAAGCTCATGGCCAAGTAAGTATCCACCTTTTAGTTCATAGTTGTCCTGCTAATCTATGAGAAATGAATGTTCTCGCCACTCTCTTTCTCCCTAACAGGTAAAATTTGGGCCATAGTTTTGTTTATCCACCATCTCCAACTGAAAAATTGTTCAGGGTGCAAATTCACATGGGACTTGGTGGTTTGAGTTTATACTGTGTTTTCTCTGGAGTAATGGTTGGCTCTTCACCATTTTGGTGTGGGCCTTTGGGTGGGGGTATTGTCGGAACCTTTCTCAGAGCAGTGTTTTTAAATGTACAAAAGAGGAGATTACAAAGGAAATCAAGTATATTGAGATATAATAGTTACCAAAATATTTTGAAAGAGGAAAAAAAAAGTCCATGGACTCCAAGTTAAAAAACTCAATCCTATCACCTTATAGTATTTTCACCTCTTTTATTGTTTGCTTGCATTTTGTTTTCTTTCTCAGTTTTTTTCCTTTTTGATCTGATTTTTCTTGTGCATCAAGGTATGTATACGTATAGAAGAACTACATGTGTTTAACATATTGGATTATTTGCCATCTAGGAAAAGGGTTGGGGAGAAGGGAAGGAAAAAAAAATTGGAACACGGGGTTTTTTTTAAGGGTTATTATCTTAATTTTTTAAAAAAATTTAAATAGCTTTAATCAAAAGAAAGTGGCATTTAAGATGAGCGATATAAACATGAACAAGTCATGTTTCTAGAACAAGAAATAAACCTGTGTGAAAGACAAACTATGATTTTATATAATGTAAAAAACATTAAAAGATACAAAAAGAAAAAAAAAAATCCAGTCTTCTCACACCTTGCCTCAGTTTTCTATACAGTGACACTGGCAACTCATCTGTTCCCTGAACAAATCATTCCATCTCTTGGCTGTCCCCTTCCATGCCCAAAATATTTTCCCTCTACTCCAACTATTGATCTCCTAAGCTTTATCTCCTAAGCTTCCTTTAAGTCCCAAATAAAATCTCTTCTTTTACTGGTAGCCTACACTTAATTCTAGTGCCTTGCCTTTGTTAACTGTTTCCTGTACAAGCTGTATATGGTTTTCTTTGTGTATATTTACTTGCATCTTATCTCCTCCATTAGAATGTAAGCTAACTAGGGGCCCCCCAGGACTGGCTTTTGTCTCCTTTTGTATCACCAGCATTTAGCCCAGTGCCTGATATATAGTAGATGCTTAACAAATGTTTACTGATTGATTAAAGGGCTTTCAAGTCTTTTAAAAAAAAAAAAAAGAAAAGAAAAGAAAAAAAGAAACTTGATCCAAAATTGTAGCCAGCTCCTAAAGACATTGTAAGTCACCGTAATCATGCCCCAGCAGCATTTAAGAACACTTGAAGGTTAGTAAAGCACTTTGCTTAGATGATCTTACACTACAAGCCTGTGAGATACAGGCATAAAACCCGTGTTAAAATGCAAGGAAGTGACTTGCTCAGGAGTCACATGGTCACTGTTGGAGGCTGAATTCTCCCTCAAATCTCCTGACTCCAGCGTTCTCCCTTATATCTTATGGCTAGAACTCATCTGAGTGCTAATTCTCTACGGCAAGAGTAGAGTTGTTTACACCTTCCTGGGGGGCAAGCTTCAGATCTCTCCTTCCCCTTCTCCTCTGATGTTTTTGTTCCCTGCTGAGACCTGACTCTCCTCCCCCAGCCCCATTCTAGATGGCTTGTTATCTACATTTTAAAAAGGGACTTTTTACAAGGTGGGGTTGAGGGTGGTTCCAGCTGAAGGGACCCACATGAAAAGTTGTACACAAAAAGTCCCCTGCTCTAAAGGAACCCTCAGAGGGTAGCTCTCCCACCCTGCCCCTCCCCTTCAGCTAGTTAGCTGAGCTCTTGATGTAAGTCAGACATGGTTTATTTAAAGGGGGGGGGGGCGGTTCCTTCTTGTCACTTGGCACCTTTTCCATCCCACCAAAAGCATGGGTATCTTTGCTTTTTGTCTGTTGAAATGGAGAGTCCTCTGTGTAGAGACTGCCTTTGATACTGGGCTGCGCTGAACTTTCTGGCCTGGGCTCACTACAGTGAGTCCTTGAAGGCAGAGATTATTCAGAGATGAGGGCTGCGACTGAACATATCTAAGCCCGAAGAGATCCAAATCAGGTATGACCTGTGTGTGTGATTGGCCAGTGCACCTGGCTGCCTTCCGAGAGCTGCAGCTGACGACCTGGCTGGTGCCCGACGTCCCGGGGGCCCCGCTCCCAGATCTCCCCTGTGATTGGGCAGACAGTGCCTTGTCTGGACGGCGGCATGAATAATGTTTCTCTGGGCTTGAAATGTCTGGGACACTAGTCACGGAGCTTGGGGCACAACTTAGATACTAAAAGTTTTCCTGGAAAGCCTTTTTTCTCCTTTGGATTCTGTACAAGCCTTGCACGTTGGGCTTTCTTGCGTACGAGTCATTCTCCCGAGCAGTGGCTGGTGGGATTTATGATTTAGTTTACTGCAGAGTATTCTACATTTCCCCTTTCTCTTCATCGATCCTCCCTGAATTCAGAATTTTTGTTGCTGTTACGCATCGTTTGGTTTGTCTCAGACCCTTCTGGTGGAAAGTTTTCCATGTGTATTCATTGCTTATGCCTCAAAAAAATAGCCACGTGTCAATTCACTGTTTCTAACTGATCAAATACGAAGTGGGTTTGTACCATTCTAAATGTTGTTAGACTTGTCTCCTCCCAAGGCTTGTGCCTCCGGGATGTTCTGAGGACAGATTACAGAGCTGATGACCACTTTTTAAATTCCTGACTTTAGAGTGGTGGAACAGGAAACCCAAAGGTGCCAGCAGGCGGCCAATGACAGGCAGAGTCCCAGCCGAGCCAACGGACACCAGGAAAAGAGGCCTATTGACATCCTGGAGATGCTGAGCAAAGCCAAGGATGAGTATGAGCGAGTAAGTCCCCGGCTCGGCAGTGAGATGTGGTCGGGATGGGCTTGGAAAAAGGAGAAGCAGACAGGAGACAAGAAGCTGCTGGGGTTTTCTCCATATACAGATATGCTCTTTACTGATCCTCACATACCCCCATAACTAGTGTTTTGTTTATTTTGAATACATATTTATTTTTATTTTTAAATGTTCTTTTGTGCCAATAAGAAAATCTTGTGATGTGCACACAGACTTCTGTGGTTTTTATTATTTGGATTTTAAGACACATCCAGAAATTATTTTGCCTGTAAGAAAACCTGTAATTAGATTCTATCGTTACTTGCCTCAAATGGCTGACCCTAAAATTGTTCATTCCAAAAACATTTTAAAACTTCTCTTAATTATTTTGAAACCTAGAAATGTAACTAATGTAACCAATTTTTTCTGTTCACACTCCATGAATGCATTGGAGGAAATTACTTCACTGAGCGCTCAGGAGCTTTGTACTTGTTATCATAACTGCTAGTATCTCTGCAGCCCTGGGAAATTTGAAAAGCAATTTATTTGTTCATTGATCTTCACAACAGTGCTGTGAGGTCAGGGATCTTTTTATCCCAATTGTACCAGTGTGGACAGGGGCAGCTAGTAGAGGTCTGGGGCTGGATTTGAATTCTTGTCTTCCTGGCTCCATGTAGCTCCAACCACTGGGCACCTGGCTTCTGAAGAAGGCCAGACAAAGGACCGGGAGCCTCCTCAGGCTCTCCTTTATCCCCAGCCCCTAGTCCCTTGTGAGGACTGCTTGCAGGGCCCGGGAAGGTCATTCCCTACTGGGATGTTTGTTGTCTCTTAGGGCTGGCCTGGGGTTGGCGGGTGTGCCGCTTGTTTGCATCCACTGTGACAACAATTGAAGATCTCATAACTTCAAGGTACCTGCAGTGGATTCAAACCCAGTGACTCGTTTCTTTGTCCCCTTTAGACCCTGTACCGTGAGTTAGCTGGGCTTTCCTGCACATTGAAAAGGGCAAAGGGCATTTTTAGGATGATAGTTTTTCAAATTTGAGGGCCCATATTTCACACTAGCACAGTAAAGTCCTTGATTTTGTCAGGACATAAGCTAAGATTATAGAGCAGACATTGCCTCAGTTTGTTCCCAGAAGCCTCGGCCGGGAGGCAGAACAAGCCTGAGACCCCTTCCCTCAGCCAACTCTGTCTCCCAGAGGACAGCTCGCTCCTGCATTCCTCCAGCGATATGGGGAGATTTTCTCCCCGCGGCCTCCAGGGGGAACTTGAACCATTCCCCACACATTCTGCTGAGGGTTCTCGGCCTGCATTTGTTCTCCTTTTCCCTCTCTGGTAGCAGAAGTGTTGCTCCACTGGGTTAGAAATACTTGGAGACTGTGACCTCCCCAGGACCTCTACTCCTTGGACCAGTGTGGTCTGCCCCCTCCACGAGGACATTTCAGGGATTCTCCTCAGGGGCAGGTACCCAGGCTTTGTGTCCTCGGTAAGGCCTGTAGACCCTGAGTCTTATTGTCCTGGTTTCCTCTAAGTGCCCACTCACCAGACTCCGGGTGACCCCTGTGTGCTTGGGCAAGGGCTGACACTGAACCCCGGGCCTGGCCGTGGGGGCCCGAGTTTGGTGAGGGGACAGCAGCAAAGAAAAGCCTTAGCTTTCAGCCTCCTGAGTGCTCTTCCGAATCCTCCTGAGACAGTTCAGATGGGCCCGGCGCTCCTGGGCGGTCCGGGTTTCAGAGGCGTGCAGCAATGAGGTCGGCGCGATGCTCTGTGCGCCTTCAGTCTGGTGGGCAGCCTAATACCTCTTCTCTCCCACACTTTCCTTCAGAGCCTCCCAAACACTGAGCTAGCTCTGGCAATGCATGTGTCAACCTCATTATTAATGTGTACCTCCCTGGAAAGTGTCCTGCCAAGGTAAGTGAACTTATCCTCAGCATTGTTGTGACTGATGGTCCCATAAGTGGGTGGTGTGGTGGAGAAACCATTTGATTGGCTCCAGTTGTTAGCTCAGAGTTAGCATAAGTGACAGGACCGGTCCAGGACCCATGGCGTTCCATCTCAGCCTCAGAGGCTGCCCTGAGTGGGGGGCAAGATGAGGGACCCGACATCGAGGTCCTCTCTCAAGCTGAGCTGCCAGGCCCTCACCCTCTGCTGCAGAGGGCATACTTCCCAGGGGCTAGCCCCTTAGCCCAGATGCCAAGCCCACGATTACCTAAAAGACTTATGGAGAACTCGCACACAGAGGTCAGAAGCAGTGTCGGGACACTCTCAGGATCTCTCTGAAGAACTTTGAAATCGAAGGTTAGACACGGGAGGTGTTGGCACAGGACCGCCCAGCATGGCGTCCTGGTGTTCTGTGAGAAAGCAGAAGTGCACTAGTGTGAAGGGAATGGAAGATGCATAAATTTAGAGAATCTCCTTCCCAAATGCTCAAACGAACTCTTTGTGCCCAACTTGTGGTAGAGCCTTCCAAGGTGAGACTGGCCTCCTCTGCCAGACACATTGTACCTTGAGCCAACATCATGATGCCGTTGGTCCTCTGCAGTACGCAGGAGAAACAACTGACATACAATCTATAAAGAAAATCTAGGATTAGGAAGAAAACCACATGCCTTTGCCTTCTGAGGGAAACAAACGTGCTTTTGAGAAATGTCTATTCTAAGGAAAATTATGTCCCTCAGTTTGTTTTGTTTTTTTAAGGACTCAGACAGAATTTTTTTCTTTAGTTCAGTAATATCTTATTTTTCCAATTACATGTAAAGATAGTTTTCAAGATTAATTTTATAAGATTTTGAGTTCTAAATTTTTCTCCTTCCCTCCCTTACTTCTTCTCAAGACATCAAGCAGTCTGATGTACAATAATTTTAAACATATTTCTATATCAGTCATTTAAAAACAAAAACTCTGGAAGGATTGATTGAATCTGGCACTTATTTAATAATGTTACATCCAAAAAATATTTATGGTACCACTTTTTGTGGTCGCTGAGAATTGGACACCAAAGGAATATCCATTAATAAAGGAATGGTTAAATAAACCGTAGTGTATTATTTTAATGGAATATTATTGTGCTATAAGAAATCATAAATAGGATTTCAGGAAAATCTGGAAAGATTTACAAAAACTGATGCAATGTGAAGTGAACACAACAGGCGAACATTGTACGCAATACCGGCAATATTGTTCGATGAAGAATTGTGAATGAGTTGTATGATGAAGTATTGTGAATGATTTAACTAGGTTCAAGCCATACAGTAATGCAAGACAGTCCCAAAGGACTTTGGATAAAACATATTATTTGCCTCTAGAAAAGGAACTGATATTGTCTAAATACAAAATGAAGCATATGATTTTTCTCTTTGTTGTTGTTCAAGTCTTCTTGTAACAAAATGAACGATATGGTAGTGTTTTACATGACTGCACTTGAACAGCCTATATCAGATTGTTTACTATTTCAGGGAGAAGGATGGAGGAGAAAAGAGAGAATTTGGAACTCAAAAAAAATCTTTAAATGTTAAAAATTGTTTTTACATGTAATAGGGGGAGTAAAATATTTTTTAAAAACCAAACAAGTGACTTTCTTGTGTGTCCCCCCCCAAAAAAAAAAAATTGCATTCCTAATTTTTGAAACCATTTCTCCTATTTAATAGTAGAATAAACTTCTCCTTGAAAGAGGATTTTCCTCATCAGAGTACGCCTGCCATCTTGGTGAGTGCTACAGCACATGAAGGCAATGGGGGCCATCTGAATTTGTATTTCTGCATTTGAGAGAAAAACCTTTCTCGACTCATGACCTTCTGGGGACTCCTCTCTTGCCCAAAGGAGATAAGACAATGAGTCTACTCAGAGAAAGGCTGAGGAGAAAGATTTATAAAAGGGGAATGTGAGGGAATCTGGGATTCTTAAGGAGATGAGTCCCTCAGACAGTATGTCAATTCTATAGGAGGAAATCAGCCAACATTCAGACTTCAAATGAAATGGATATGCCATCTACACTCTGGCATGTCTGTCTTAAAAGCTTCTATTTATTTTGGCTGGCTCAGCCTGTCCCCCAAGTATATGAGCCTTTGCAAACAGAGGAAAATAGCCAACGCTACTGCTGTAGTATACAGCACTCTGTATTTTATCACCTGGTCATGGGGAAAGGTGAAATCACTGAGAAGCCCCACACCCAAATACCCAGTTGTGTTGGTGAGGTTCTATCCAGTGTTGTCCTCTGCATTGCACTCCCAGGGCCTGATTCTCAGGACGGCCCTTCTCTAAAATAAACCATGGGCTTACTGAAATCATTGGCTCCTCTAAAGACTGAGATTATGCAGTTCATATCCCCTTCAGTGGCTGTATTCAGAGAAGCATAGACAAAATCTGCAGTCATGCACGTTTTAGATACTGGGGACAGAAAAATTATGCATTTTTGCCTTCACCAACTTGCTTGAGCCTCTACCACGTGGAACTTTATAGTAATTAATGATATATTTGTAGAGAAGTAAGAAGGGGGACTATATTTAGGGCAAATGAATGTTCTCCTCCAAATTCTCATTGTGACTTACTTTGAGTTTCAAATAGGTGTGCCAATAGAGAGCAAGGTCTGGAAGTTCCTTCCAAACTGGAAAGGCCAAAGATTGATGGGATATCTTTCACCCCAACCCCAGCAATCCCAGTTTTGGAGGCCCCAAAGAACAGAGCTTTTAGGCCCCGAGCAAGAGTAGGCATAGAAAGCTTGGGTTCTCTATTGGTTCTAGGAGTGTCCTCACTGATGAACTTTGACATCCTTAAAGTTTTAGAGTAGCCCCTTTTTCAAGATTGCCTCTGACGTTTTCCTATCAGAGATCTGACATTTGTTTTCAAAATTATTTCTATGTGGGCCATAGGTCTTAAAAATGAACCCAGAAAGTAAAAAACGAAATTCAAGTTTTTTGTTAATAGTTTTTCATCCCTCTTCCAGTTGCTACATTTTTACAGTAAAGTTTTTTTAAAGAGATTACCAGCTTAATAGGGGGTAGGGAGAGTTTAGGGGTTCAGGGAGTAAGAAAATTTGGAACTCAAATATTTTTTAAAATGAATTTTTAAGCTTCTCTTCACATTGGGAGAAATAAAATATTTTAAACAGACTGTCAAAGAATAAGCACGTTTTAGTCTTCAACATATTTTTAAAATCCCATGTAAATTGGCTGTAACTAGTGATTTCTAGAAAGCTTTTTAATTTAGCTACATTAACTTAAGGGTAATCATTGGGTTTTTTCTGTTACTAGAAATAAAGAATAAAGGAATGAGTTAAACTATTGCTAACATTTGATTTCCTAAAGCAAATCTCACAAAAGTTCGTAAAGAAATTATTATTTTTAACTTTAATATATAAATAGAAGACTCCTTGTAAAAAAAAAAAAATTTTAAAAACTAATAAATGGTTTGCTCTCTGCCAAAAAAAAAAAAGAAAAAAGAAAGAAATTATTATTTTAACACACAAAGGAAATAGGGACTTTTAAGTTTTCCTAATTAAATACAGCAGCTTTCTTATTCCCAAATGCTACTCAGAGAATTCCTGTGGCCAACATACTTAGAGAATATATATTTTTTCTCTTTTTAAAGAATCAAATTACGGACTCAACTATCTCAAGCCCCGGGTTACAACCAGGTGCTCGCCTCACAAACCCTGGCAGTGCTGAAGAGACATCAGAAGAGACGTCCCCGGGACTGCAAATGCAAGAGAAGGTGAGTCTGCCCCAAGTTAGGACAGGTTCCCCAGGGACACAGAATTAATGGTTTTGTTCAGGAATCAGATTCGAGAGGCAGCCAGACACAGAGCTCTGAGTCCCCAGTCCTCCCAGCATTCATCAGGAGGACTCAGAACTGCATAGTGTATGCTGCAAAAAATCAAAGGAGCCATAAATAGGGGCCACACCTCAGATCCCACTGGTGTGAAGTCCTGGAGGAAAAAACTCCTGACATACTTGGCCGCCATCTCTGCCACACAAAGATTTAATGACTTCCTCCTGCAGGTGCCAGCGGCCATCTTGAACTCAGGACCTCTGGGCTCCTAAGCTGCCTCTGTGCACTGCCACATTCCCCTTGCTGATGTTTGTGGGCTGGTAATTAGTAAGAGGCAGTAGTCTACTCTTACGGATAGAGAGCTGGTCTCAGAGCCAGGAGGACGGTTTCTAGTGACCCTGAATATGTCCCCTGACACCTGAGAGAAGTTGTCCACCTGCTTGCTCGAGGAGTCTCCTTCCCCAGATCAGTGAAATCCCATGGGCGGCCCCTCCCCTTATTGCTAGAGTTGATCCTGCATTACAGCCTGAGTTGGTAGTTAATGGGTTTCCCTTGAGAGGCAGGATCTATGAGGTGAACAAGCTAAGAGGACATCTCCTGATAAGATTTCCTAAACGCTGTGCTTCCTGTAACTGTTTGCTTGGAGTCCAGTAAAAGGATTGTTAGTATTTTTAAAATTCCCTGTCACAGAGTCCAAATGAACAAAATCTTTGGGTATCCCGATGTTTGCCTAGCTCTCCGAAGCCCTGTGTGTCACTCAGTTTCCTGAACTTATAGAACCCCCTAGTGTGATTACAAAGCCTGCTTCTTTAGTGAAGATGAAACGGGAAGTCGTCTCTGTGCTGTAATAAGCAGCAAACCAGGTCACAAGTGTTTGCTTTGTCACCATGCCATCTAGTGGGAGAGAACAAGTAATGGTCCAAGGAAACCACCAATCAGCTTCATGATTTATTCTTTAGAATTTCCTCCTTGTGGGACTGTAGTCCTGGACCAGTGGTCAGGTGGAAAAATACTCATTTATTAGAAAAGAATAAAGGTGATTATGGTAAGAATAAGGCTTGCTTTGTCTGCTGTCAAAATGGTGCCTTTAGGGCAGGGAATTATGGATATGACGTTAATATTAATAGACCAAATCCCCAATGCAGCCGAGGAATTCATCAGGGAGCAGTGTCGTTCAGATGAGAAAGGAACAGCATGGTCAAGCTCAGTGTTCTCCTTTCCTTTCATCATTGCTTCAAGTTGACATTTTCTATGTGTTTCATAGTTTCATAGTTCTGACGTCCAGTTTTCACTCGGCAGCATTTGCTCCCTCTCAGGTACCACTTCAGGACCTCCAAAGAGCCGTGTTCCAGTGCTGCAGATTGTAGCCCTTCCTGTCTTTAGTAATTGGGGGGAAGGTGGAATATTTTTGTGTGGTTCATGAGCTGTAGCCTTGACAGTCGTAGACTACAGACCAAGCTGCCTTCAATAGGCTGGAGCTAAGTCCACGAGCAGCCTACTTCCTTCAAGTCACAGATTTTCTGTTTTGGCAGGCCTTGGCAGCTCCTGCTCTGCCCCTGTGGCCTTCAGCCGCTTTTGATGCCCGCTAGAAGAGAGCGAAGGGGAAATGGGCTTAAATCCAAACCCTGCTGGGCACTCAGTGCCCACTCTTCAGGCCATTCCTGGGACAAACCATAGGGTTTGAAGGTAATTGCAAAGAAGGGGGCTTCACAGAGTTCTTGGTTGGCTTTCAGCTCGCCCAGCCAGGGAAAGAAATGTCTTAATTCATCGACCCTTCTTGGCAGTGCCTACAGATCTGTCAGACATTTCAACTGTAGTAATGGTGACCTGGAATCAACTTTTAATTAGAAATAGACTTATCTTCCATTTACTTGGCCCAAAGAAAATATTACTTTAGTGTTTACTGATAGTACCTCATGTGCTTAATAATTTCCCAGTTCACTGGCTTTGTTGTGGAAAGGGCCTATGTTGAGGCTCAAAGGGAACTGGCTCCTCCCCGATGGGAGTTTGCATCCCATTAAGGGAGATGGAGAGCGTGGACACTCAGCATGTACGTGCCGAGCAGAGACAAGGTCATGGGAGGAGCTGTGGCCCCTGAGCCGGAGGAGGAGAGACATGGGCCCAGGAGATGAAGGGGGAGTTCCAGCAGCACCTAATGGGGCAGCTGGGTGGCCACGTGAAGGGATTGAGAGAGAAATCCTGTGATGGGGAGAAGTTGGAGCCTTGTTGACAACACTGGAGATGTTATCGTTTATCCTGGGGGCAATAGGGAGCCACTAGAGACTTTCTGACAGGAATCCTGGCATCCTGGGTTTAGAAGTGGGAGAGATCTTAGTGGTTAGTGAACATTCAGCTTGATCACGCTGTTCCTTTTTCACTGCTCCCTGATGAATTCCTCGACTGCATTGGAGATTCAGTCTATTAATATTAACATCATATCCATAATTCCCTTCCGCAAAGGCACCATTTTGACAGCAGACAAAGCAAGACTTATTCTTAACATGATCGCTCTTTATTCTTTTCTAATAAAAAGTATCACCTTCTTTGCAGATGAGGAAATTATATGTTGTTGAATTTGAACACAGGCCCTCAGTCTCGTACCATTGTCAGGCCTTAGAAAGACTTTTTTGGCAGCCAAGGGCCTGGGCCCACCCAATTCGGAGGCAGTTCAGGTAGAGTGAGTACGTCTGTGGCTGGGCAGCAGCTGAGCAACTGGAGGGAGGACGTCTAAGGAGCTAGCTCTGATCCAGCTACAGCAGGATGAGTCCATGATGGGCCTTTACAGGTGGCTGTGGGTATAGAAAATGGAGCGTTTGGTTTGACCGCCACATGGCAACCATCTACCCTGGGGCAGGCACTCTCTGAGCCCCCATTTCTTTGTTCAAATGAGGGACTGGCAAGGGTGATCTCTGGGATCCCTTCAAGTTCTAGGTCTTTGAACCTGGCACCCCTGGTTGTAAATACTGTTTAGTGTTTCGGGGGAAAGCATCTTTATATCGTTGGGGATTCTCTTTCTTCTT
The DNA here is from genome assembly GCF_902635505.1 of Sarcophilus harrisii. Classification (NCBI taxonomy): domain Eukaryota; kingdom Metazoa; phylum Chordata; class Mammalia; order Dasyuromorphia; family Dasyuridae; genus Sarcophilus; species Sarcophilus harrisii. The sequence continues at coordinate 8,907,873 of NC_045426.1, read as the reverse complement.
CTGTAAGAGTAACTCCTTTTTTGCTCTAAAGTGGCGATAAACTAAGAAACATTGTTCTATAGCAACATTTAAAGTGAGCTTTTGGAACATGACCCATTTGAAAATTGGGGGCTGCCTATCTTTAAATTAAAAAAAAAAGACAAGTCAATCACAGATGGCATTTTGAGGCCTTTTTTTCCCTCTCCATTATACTTTACTTTTCCAGATACATCTAAAGATAGTTTTCGACATTCATTTTCGTAAAACTTTGAAATCTAAATTTTTCTTCGTCCTTTACCTCCCCCCTTCCCAAGACTTGCAAGCATTTTATGTTGAAATAATATTAAATCCAAAATAGGTTCATATATAGCTAACTTGCTGCACAAGAAAATCAGATCAAGAAGAAAGAAGAAAAAAAAAAAAACAACTGAGAAAGAAAACAAAATGCAAACTAATAACAACAGAGAGTGAGAATGCTAGGTTGTGGTCCACACTCATTTCTCAGTTCTCTCTCTGGGTGTAGATGTTCTCTCCATCACCGAACAATTGGAACTGGGGGTTTGAATCATCTCATAACATCATATATACATAAATTTTTCATTCTTAGTCTTAAAATTTTATCCAAATGAGGACTTCTTAAGGGATCCTCACTTTGATCAATCAGTTGAACCTTCTGGATGAGGAGGCTTGCCCTACAAGGTAAAGCTGAGATTTGTCTCCTCATTATTCTTTGGCTCTCTGTCTACTTAAACTGTGAGTGCTTGAATTAATTTTTTAAATTTCTTTTATTATTTATTTTTATTATTTTGAGCACACAGTGCATCTGTATTCTTTATGCACGTGTGCTTTAAGACATCCCCTTGTAATTCAGGTGCTCTGTCCAGGACCATATCTTTTTAAATAATGAAGAGTGGAGAGTGGATCCAGATCACACTTTTTTCCACTTACATTTATATACTAAAACAAGTCTCTGCCAGGCCAAAGGAAAGGTTTTGAAGTTCTGTGGTGAATATAACAAAAGCAAACATTTGTAAAGCACTTTAATTTTGCAAGGTTGTTTCTTATATCATAGATGCCGTCCGTGTTGTTATTATCACTATTGACTGATGGGGAAACTGAGACTCAGAAATGTTTTCATGACTTGTCACAGGTTACATAGCTTATAAATAAATGTCGAAAGACGTATTTGAACTCGGTCTTCCCTCTAGGCCAGACCTGCATTTCACAGGAGCAGTTTCCCAAATTGAACCCCATTATTAAAGTCTACCTGGGCTATGGTTTCTCAGGGACAAGTTAAAGGCCCCTGCCTGGTGTCCCACGAGCATCGGATGCTTTTGGGCTTTCTCCTTCTCAGACTTCCTTTTCTGAGACTGCTGCAGCGCTCTTAACCTGTGAGCGGCCAGAAAGCCTCTGTCCTTCTGATTCTCGGTGGTCTTGTTTTACAGCCTGTTCCATCCGGACACAAGCACCTCACGGTAGAAGAATTATTCGGAACTTCATTGCCAAAGGAACAACCCACCATCGTGTATCCCAATTCGGAAGGGGTGGAGAAGTTGCCAGCAGACACCTCCCCCAAAGAGTATGATTTGTTCTCGCCATTTTCTTTTGAGTCATCCAGAGGCGCTCACCAGCCGGAGAATCCCCTCGTGCAGCCCGGCAGCCCCAGCGTGGTGCAGCAGGAGGCCCCCACCCCTGACAGGAAGAGCTCGTCCGGGTGCGTGGTGCCCAGGAGCCCCCTGGTGAAGGCCACTCCGGTCACCGAGTCTCTAGCCGTGAAGAAGGCTGCTTCCCAGCGGTCTCCTCTGCTTGCCCAGCCGACCCCCGAGCTGAGGCACAAGGCGTGCCATCTGATCGCCTCCCAGAACCAGTTCGTGGCCCCCCTGAACTCCACGAGCCCCGGGAGCACTTCGAGTGCCAGCCTTCTGCACAAGCTCCAGCTAACCCCACAGCCATCAGCGCTCCCCAAGAACTCCATCGCCCCTCACTTCACCTCCTCGGCGAGCCAGCTGGCAACTCCCGAGAGCTTCCGAGAGCCTCATGCCAGAAGAAAAGGGGCCATGGCCACCCTCAGCATCGCCGGGAGGTCTCCCCTAAAGGTAGGAGCCAGAGAGGCAGATCCGGGCCTAGGAATCCTCCCCGAGTAGCCCAGCTGAGCCCCCGGACAGTTTAAACACCCCTTGGTCTCAAGGTTTCTGGGTTGGGAGGGTCTTCCCTCTGAGGTTAGAATAGGCCATCCCATCTGGGCAGGGGGGACACAGAGAGAGGAGAAGCAGTCCTAGGGGTGGCTGGAGGCTGGTCACCCCCTTCTCCAGAAGGGGAAACTGAGGCTCCGGATCAGTGTTCAGGCCAGAAGCAAGATCCCCTGGGCTCCCTGAGGGGTCTTGGCTGCCATGTTCATGACTTTGCAGGACTGATGACTGCCAGCAGAGGGCAGGAGCTGGACAGGGTGGCCTGGCAGATGTGGGATGGTGTGGACATGCCTGATCGGGGCTCCAGGGCCCTGGCTTCAGATCCCATCTTTGCCACTAATCAGCTGGGTGACCTTTCACCCTCATTCCCCTGGTCTCTCCTGTCTCCCAAGAGCCTTGAGAAGCCGAAGTGTGGGGCGGGGCCAGCCATGAGGACAACAATGGCAAGGAGGGGTGGGGGCCATTTATCCTGGAGCCCCGGGGAGGGCCGAGCAGGAGGAAAAAGAGGCAGGGAAAGGGTCTTTGGTGGAAGCCTCCCCAAAGCCAGGGCTTTGTTAGTCACTGTGGAAGGGAGGGCTCCCCTAGGGGGCCAGAGTGAGACTGCCAGGGAATGTGTCCCCAGATGGATAGGAAGTGGGGTCGTATTTGTGGGCACACAGAGAGGTGTGACTCAGGGGAGGACGGGGGACCCCCGCCCTGGGCGAGACAGGGCCAGAGGAGCGGTGCCCAGAGAGCTCAGAGAGCGGGTTGGGCTGCGGATCGAGGCGATGGGTCGGGGCAGCACCTCGAGGAGCCGTGGGCGACATCTTGGCCCAGCCACGCAGCTTGGGTCACCCCGGTGCTGCCAGGCCCCCCGTCCTGTCCGTGGCTTCCGTTTCAGATTCTTTTTGGGCTCCACATTTAAGGCAAAAAGAACAAGAACCTGCATGTACTGATAATAGATATTCAGAGAAAGGGGGATGGGAGGGCCTTGGTTTGGAGTCCAGCCAACAGCAGCCCGGCCCCCCCCCCCCCCCCCCCCCCCCCCCCCCCCCCCCCCCCCCCCCCCCCCCCATGCTGCAGTGTTGGTAGCTGGCCCTTCCTGCTTTGCTCTCGCTACTGCTGACGGGACCCTCGTGGGACAGGAGGCATTGTGGGGGCACAGCTAGACTTTCTCAGCCCCCATGAGGGCGTGCCATGGGCAGGCAGACCCCATTGCAGTGCTGGGTTTCCTGAGAGCCCTTGACTTCCCCTCCCCTGCCCTTGTCCTATGGGCCTGTGCCTTGGGCCGACTTGTCCCTCCCCTTGCCTGAGGAGAGAGCCGTGTCCTGGAGGCCTGGCACAGCCCGCCTGGAGCCAGTCATTAAGAAAGGCAGTGGGCAGGACGGTGGGCCTGCAGTCAGGCGGACCTGAGTTCAGGTCTGCCCTCAGGCAGTTACTAGTTCAGGACAAGCCTTACTTGCCTCACTTACTTATCTGTAAAATGGGGATGGTAATAATAGCTCCCACCTCACAGGCTGTAATGAGGAATAAATGAGAGCACATTTTTTTATGTGCTTTGCCACCTATAAAGTGCCCTGTGAAAGGCTAACTGTTGTAATTGCTCATTTCTCAAAGGATGGTCTTGGAGTGCACTTAATTATATTTCGTAGTTTATTTTGGTTCAAGGTGATTGAATCTCGAGATCTTGTAACAACTCCAGGATCGTTCCCATGATAAAAGTTTCCCCCTTTGTTCTGAAAATTTAATAACCTGGAAAGAATTTTTCCCAGACTCCTCCACCAAATATATAATCTTAGAGCCTAAGGTTTTTGCATTTAATTTTCTCCTAATCCCTTCCTGGCTTTCGGTCGTCAGAGAGGGCTTCCTCTCTACCTGATCTTGCCTCCGTTAGCTTCGCCCTGACTCTCCTCCCTTTGTTCTCAGGTCTCCTCTTCCAAGTTTGTCCCGGCAACGACACCGGCTTCCTCCGTCCTTATGTCACCCAGTGTTTTCCAGCAGTCGGCGACGAAGGCAGCGGAGCTGGAGAAGAAGGCCGGCTCCCCTTGTCGCCCGGGCAGCACCTCGGAAAATCCAGCAAAGCCTCCTCTGGTTCTCAGCAGGTCTCAGCTCCAAGACACATTAATACATCTAATAAAGGTAATTGCTTATCTTGAATTTTACACTTTTCAGTAGGAGGAATTGGATGTTTCGCATCTTCTTTGGGAGGCCAGAGTCAGCTGACCAGGGCTCCCTTCTTCCTGTAATGGGCTGAGGTTTGAGTTGATGCACTGAGGTCCCAAGTACAGGAGGCTAGTAATTGGACTATATTCTATTAATAGACATGATTGGATAAAGAATGCCTCCTGCCCACTCTCTGTGCAAGTCCTGATGTGTTGTATAGGAAATGACGATTTTGGTGGGTGGAGACAGAGAGACAGGAAGAGAAGCTGGGAGAGATTGGGCCTGGGTTCCATGCTTGTAGCTGCTGGTCTAGCTAGCTTCTTGACTCAGCTACACACATTGCTATTGCCCATTCTCTTCCACCTCCGATCTTTCTTCACAGAGAATAAAGACTGACGATTTTCCCCTAACCTGAATTCCTGACTCCGGCTGATTTTAAAATACGCGATCTTCACATCTTCCCCCCAAAGTGATTGGTTCAGCTCTGTTTGCTTTAACATCTGAGTAGGAATCGAAAGTCCAAATGGACTCCAGCTTATCAGAAGATCCAGGCTTGAGCTTTGGGCCCAGTTTCTAAAGTAGTGCTCATGGGCAGGTGCAGCCCCCTGCATGCAGGCCCCCTGCAGCACACCCACCACTTGGGGAAAGTTGCTGTGACTACACAGTAGTCAGTCAGCAGGCACTTCAGCGGCCCAGAGCCTGAGCTGAACGTGGCTGGGCCTCGGCTGCAGGCGCACCCTGGATCCATCATCTGCCCTCAGTTCCATGCGGCCCCAGCCCATGGCGGGGACTGGCTCAGTGTCACCTGCCTGAGCTTTTCTAGCACAGCTGAGGGCAAAAGATGCTTATGCTCTGGACATCAGAGAACCTTGGTTCTTTTGTGGAAATGGGCCTGGGGTGTCCTGGAGGCCACAAGGGGCTGAGGTGCTCCCTTGCCATCCCTGGCTTTGGGCTGAAGAGGCCAGGCTTCTTCCTCTTCATTTCCACAGCTTAGTTTTGCTTAGGAAGAGAGTAGCATCTTCTCTGCATTGGGGGCCTCGGAGTGTGACCTGGGCGCCAGCAGCTCCTGGGCCTTGCCGAGCCTTCCCAGGCAGCAGGTGTCCGAGCCATTGCCCAGGGTGTCTGAGCTGCTGCCCAACTCCCCGTGCTGGGCGGCCTTTCGTCACCCTCTCGTGTAGCCGGGGTCTCGAGGGGGCTTCACCGCGCCACCACTTATGAGAGCCGTGTCTTTCCTCTCCCCCACAGAACGACGCCAGCTTTCTCAGCACGCTCCATGAAGTCTATTTGCAAGTGCTGACCAAGAACATCAACAACCTGCAGCTATAGTGACCTGAGCTGAAGCCCACGGGCATCTGAGTGTGTGAGAGTGTGTGTGTGTATGAGTGTGTGAATGTGGGGGGGTGGGGGGTGTCTACTCAGAAACAAATACGCCTCATTAATGGAACTGGTGTGAGAGGTTTTGATTTTAAAGAAACCGTGCTGTTTGGAAAGTCCTGGAATTGAGCCTACGAGAGAGAAAGAAAGAGAACCTGTTCTTAAAGAATGTTTTTAAGGTTATATTCTCAGAAATGATGGAGATTTCACTGTGAAGCATCACCAGCAATCCTTTATTTCAGTGGGAAAAACAAAGACCATTTACGGAAAATTGCATGGGCCTTTTTATCAGCATCAAGCACATAAGGCGTGACTGGATGGAGACACATGACCAGTCCAGAAGCTGGGCGGGGCAGGGCCCGTCCTGGCCCCCGGCGGGATGGCTCTGTCCTTCTCTCCCTTCCTTGGAAGTAAAGCGCTCGTCCCAGGGATCTCATGCAACGTCCTACGTTGCAAAGATCATTCGCTTCCAAAAGGGAGCCGCCTCGAGCCCCTTTTCCTGAGATTTGACCTACGAGGGAAGTTCTGAGCAGATGGCAATTTTGTGACGCAGCATCGTTTCCAGTTTTTAGGTCCCACTGAAGTTGACGCTGTATGACTCTTGTTCACCTGCAAGGTTATTTGATAAGAATGGTATCGTTGGCCTTGAGGGCCTAAGATTTCATGGTAAGAATTTATTTGTTAATTGTTCTGACACCAACCAGACCATAGGAAGTCTGGCCGCTGGTGTGAGCATTACCTTTTCTTTTCCGATTTTACTTAGGTTCCACTTTGACTTAATTGGCCAATTGGCAAAGCCGGAATCCTCTTAGGCTTAAAAATATTTTTTTTAAACTGCCAGGTGTTTTAAAGAAGATATCAAGTTTCTTTTTATACAGGAGAACTACAACTAAGTGTAACCTCATTGTCCTTTTCTAGCTAAGCATGAGTTCAAAACAATTTTGATCCCTCTTCTTAACTGTAGGGAAAAAAACAACCGTTGGACCAATAATACAACATGACCCCTCCTCCTCCCCTAGTCCCACTGTTCCTCATGCGTTTGACTGATAGGAATAAACTATGCAGGAAAGGGAGCTGGGATACACCCACTCACTTCATCTCTAAGTTTGAAACGAATGAATGAAATTCCGAGTTTGCCCAGTGGACTCGCTGCCCCTGTGGGCGCGCTCCAGCCCAGGTACTGAGACGACACGTAAAGGCACCTTGGATGCTGCTTCCTCCTCCGTGTGGTGTGTGTCTATCCCCATAGGGCATGTGGTATTTTAGTGTAGATTCCCATTTATTTCAGCAATAGTCATTTTAGGGTAGCCCTCAGAATCAAAGTGTCTTAGTTTACGCGAGAGTCGGGCCTTCGGTCGTATGTAATCAAGTAAGATGCACTGCTCACTTTTCTGGGCGTCATTCTGATGACTCCAGGGTGAGAAGCTCACCTGATTCCAGCCGCTGTCCCGAAGATGCGCTGTGAAAGCCGTTATCAGACTCGGGATCATCTCTTGGGAACGATCTGGTGAGCTTTTGAGGCAACTCGATCATAGGATTTTCTAGCAGAGTTTTCGGTAGGTGACACGTATTAAGTGTATTAAATAACTTTGCTTGACCTTCATTTCTCTGCATGTAAGGACTTGGTTTTATTGGCTTTGCTTTATTTAACAAGCTTCCAGCTTTGCCTGTCCTAGCTCTCGAGTCCCGCTGGCAACCCTGGGCTGAATTCAGGGAGGAAGGCAAGGGAGAGGGCCCAGTCCAAAAGTACTTTGCCTTTCAAGACAGCGTATCTGTTTGACAACCAAAAATAAATGATTTGCGTCAGCCAGAATCCTAATTAGCTTTAGGCAAGCCTCAGGATTCCTCTGTCTGGTCCAGCAAAATGGGGTTCTTTGGTCAGTTGGGAGAGAATGGTCTGATCGCGGCACACAATCTATGTCATCCTACCGTCAGACCAATTGGCAAGGGGCTAGCGTTAAAATATATTTGGAGCCCGCTGGAAAGGTAGAGCGAAATCTTCTGTGACAGTTTCTGTCAGTTGTTCCGACCGTTACATCCTTTTAAATAGCTAATCCAAGGAAACCAGGTTTCCTTCGTGTGGAACGTAAAAATTTTAAGTGCCCAAGTCGTGGAGATTTTAAAAAGATAATTTAGTTTTAACCTCTATAATTATATATTAGAATTATTTATAATGCATAAGCCAGGTCTACACTGCCATACTTCCTGAAGTAATTCAGGCAGGAGTATCTGGATAGGGCAGGCCAACCTCTAGTTGCTGTTGGTCCACCCTGCTTGAAAGCTGTAGCTCAGTCGCCTTATCACTTCCTCCAGCTGAACTATCCAGACCCTCGTGCTACCTTGGATCGCTTGTTTACATTTTTGGCAGGTCTTGGATAGGTCTTCACAGGTTGAAAACCCCAAATTGAACTGAGTGCTCAAAAGAAATGAGTCTCACGGGGCAGTGAGACTGAATTAGGGTCCCAGGTGTGTCCTGCCGATCCAGCCTTCCCGAATGGAATCGCCTCCCCAAAGAAATCGCTGCCCTTTCCAGGGCATCTCCAACGAGCTTTGAAAACAAGAAGGCTTCGTTGACTTTCAGTATAGATTTCTTGCCGCCGGGAGGGGTTCCCGGAGACCTAGGACCATCATCAACAGCGATGGATTGTTTTCACTAAAAGAAATTTGGATTTTACTTATTCCAAGAGTGCAGAAGCCTAAGTGAGAATGAGTTTTTCCCAAACAAAACCTGTATAGCCAAGCACTTCTTGTTCTTCTCTCTAGTGATAGTTTTTTTTTTTTTTTTAAAAAGAAAGCCACATTGATCCTTCTACCAAAAAAAAAAAAAGTTTTTAGACCTGCTGCTTTATTTTTCTTTTCCCCAAAGAAGTTGGTCCTGATTTTTTTTTCCATTTTGCCCAGTGCAGACAGTGGCTGCTGTTGCATAGCTCATAAGCAAGTGGGAGAAATACTGGGGGAGGGGGGGTGCTAAGGAAGACAACCTGTGAGATCCAGACATTGAGCAAAGCTTGAGAACAGGGCAGAGATAAAACAGCCTACAGCTTCATTCAGGCTGTTTCACCGAACAAAGAATGAAGAATTGTCTTCTTGCACATTCGCTGCTGAGCAAACCTTTGCTTTTTGTCGATATTTTCTTATTCCGGTTCTTTTGTGAAACCAATAATGCGGTTTGGACGAACATACTTAAATCTTAACGAAAGGTCAAGCAGACACGGTGATCGGCCTCAGACTTAAATGACCCGTACTTAGGATAATCAGCCCTGGGGCCCAGATCTTTGCCTGATTTGTTTTTCCGCTTAATTTAGGAAAAATGTGTGCAATATATTTCATCTCCAATTTGTATTTGACATCATCAAAAGTGTTGAGATGTATTATTCATTTTTAAGTGAGACGATTATTTTTTTTTTCTTTTGGTCATTCTATTTGACTGATTCGCCAAAAGTACATTGGAAATGGTTTTTAATTTTTGTGTGTGTTACTGTTTAACGTCCGCTTCACCCATTCTTACAAAGTGCTGGTCCAAACAACAGGCATTTGTGAACATGTGCTGTGCTTCCCTTCTTAGGAAGTGGAGGTAAGAATCTCTGGAAATGGGTCTTTTCTTTTCGACATCGATACTGCATCACTAACTTTTTTTTATATGAATTTTGTACCATCCATGTGTGTTTGCAAATATTAAGTTATTACATGTTTTAAACTGAGCGTTTTTTCATCCTAAATTTTGTATGTTTGCAAGTATATTTTTTTAATAAAATTTCAAAACAAAGTTTTCTCACCTACAAAATTTTCAACTGAGTTTTCTTCTCATTTATAGAAGTAGAAACATCCAGCTGCACCCCTTTAAATGTTGGCGAGATCATCAGCCAGTTCTCTGGCCAATCTGGGCCTTGTCCTCCCCACCTGCCCCGACTAACCCAGCTCTTGGGCTCCCACCCTGTTTTGATTATTGATACTTACCCCTGAGTATCTGGGGCTTTAAGAAATGCAGGGTCTTGCCGGGCAGCTGAAGGTGAAGGGTCACCCTATTGTGCATGCATATGAAAAAAAAAAACTTCTGGGAAATGGGAAATGGGTTTTGTAGAGTGGGGTGCCAGAAGTCGAGGAGGCTGCCAGCCCTGGCCGTTCATCCGGACACCTCCCAGTCAGCTGGGCTGCTGCTGCTCGTCCTGTTGGAGAGCTGCTGGTGGGCAGCTTTTGTCACTGGTGGTCACTAGATACAGTCACTAAGTTTTCGTTGCCCTCCTCTCAGTCAGCGCTGCGTCAGAATCTAGTGAGAAGTTGTCTGTGTACCATGTACACACTGGGAGTTAAATGGCAACCCAAGAAAATAACCTAATACCCCAGGCAGTTTAGAGGGCTGAGAGTGGGGTGCACAGTACTTCTAGAAAAGGCTCCCACAGTGGTTTCCTCCTGATTAGTCTGTGAATCAGGTAACCCAAGCATTCACTTCTAGCTGAGAACTGGCTCTAGCAGAAGTGGGCTTTCTTGCCTGTGGTTGTCCCCCCTTCCAAACGATGGAGCTGACCCTTGTCCGGCGCTGGCACTCACTCAGAACCTGCAGGAATAACCCGGATGTTGTTCCACATGCCTGAAGCTTCCCTATGTGGAGACAGGAAATTTCTGAGCCGCCCTCGTGAGCTGTGGACGGATTCTGTCGCTCACTTTGTCTCTCCTGCATTTAGCACAGGGCCTGGTACATAGTCCTGCATATTGAGGCACACCATTGGCAGTAATTGCATTGATAAATGATACAGTTATATTACTCATTATATTTTGTTACAACACCAGTTTACAGTCTTCCAGAGAACTTCCCCAGAATAATTTCATTTGATCACAGAATAACTAAATTTTGCAGGGAAAATATTCTCATCCATTTTGTAGCTTAGGAAATGGGGTTAGGTTAAGGTTAAGAGGTTTTATGTTAAGAGGTTAAGGGACTTGATCAAGCTCCCTTACATGGCAGAGCAGAGATTAGAACTCAGATCTGAGCACCTCAAGCAAGTGTTTCTATAATTGGCTCTCACAGCAGAGAAGCCCATGGGACCTTTAGGTGGAGACCCACTTGCCTTTATACCAAATAACCCCAGACCAAGCTGGGTTCCCACCTCCCCTTCTCCCACTCCTAATTTACTATTCTGGTCTATTATGGGCTGAGAAAATAGAAAACAAAACTCCTGGACCTTTAGCCAAAATGAAACAGTGGGAAAAGGGAGCAAGACTTTATCCCTGTGGGAAGCCTTTCCTCTACATCAAAATGCTTGAAAAAGTAATCCCCTTCATTGCCATCCTTTGTGCTTGACACAGTACCTGATACACATTAGGTGCTTAATAAAAGTTTATTGATTGACACTTTAACAAAGGTGCATTTCTAAGAATACATTCGTCACTGAGCTAGTCCTCAGAGCCTCCCTGGTGTAGAGGTAGAGAATCCAGGGTCATCTTTGTGTCTTGGAAAAGCATCCATGCAAAAATTTGCATAGAGGGACCCCAAGACTCCTGCTCCTCCCTCTCCGTATGTCAACACAGAGGATTAAGTAGACTCAAGGAATTAATGCAATTGACTCAAGAAAAGTTGGGGGGGTTGGAGGTATTTGTATTTTTAAAAAATTTTGAATAGTATTTTATTTTCCCTCCAGTTACATGTCAAGAAAATTTTTAGCATTGTGAGTTCCAAATGTTTCTCCCTCCCTTTCCCTCTTCTGAAATGGTAATCGATTTGAAATAGTTTATCCATGTGCTATCATGTAAAACGTTTCCATATCGGTCACAATTGTGAACGAAAAAACAGCAAAAGAAAAAAAATGAGAAAGAATAAAATAAGTAAAAAAAATAATAAGCTTCAATCTGCGTTCTGAGTTAATCAGTTCTTTATCTGCTTAGGGCAGTGGTCTTCAAAGTGTAGTCCCAAGAATTGTTGGAGTCTCTGAAACCCTTTCAGAGGGTCTACAAATTCAAAATTATTCTTTATTTCTAATATAGTAATAGCTATAAATATAACCCATGTGAACAAAAACTCTTTGAACAGATCCTCGATAGTTTTTTTTAACAACATGAAGATCCTGAGAGCAAAGGTTTGAGAACCACTGGTATGGACAGCATTTTCCTTCTGAGTAGAACTGAGTAGTTCATAGTTGATCATCACACAATGATGCTGATAGACACCGGATACAGTGTTTTCCTATTTCTGTTCATTTCACTTCACATCACTCCCTAACAAGTCCAGGTTTTTCTGAAATCTGCCACCATTTCTTTTCGCACAATGGTATTCCATTACATTCGTATAACACAGTTCAGCCATTCTCTGATCGATGGACGTCCCCTCAATTTCCAATATTTTGCCATTGTGAAAAATTACAAACCTAGTAATGGGGTTGCTGGCTTAAAGGGCACGTGAGGAATTGAAAGGATGAGCTAGGATAGCTAAATCAGCCTGGGAAAGAACTGCCTACAGACAGAAGCTTGAGGGGATTTTGATGATGAAACTGGATAGAATGGAAAACCATATGGCACCATGTGCAGAGCCCCCCAACAGCCCACCCTAATACATCTTTAATTTTCTAAACTGCAATAACAAAGGAGAATATACTTTAAGTTGTGAGAAGGAAGGATATTGGAGAATTAGGATCTCAGAAAAATGCAAATGCTCCACAAAAGTTAGAAATGACGGTTGGAATATGACAAATGGTTTGGATATGGACAAAGAGCTCTCTATGTGGTGAAAGGCACTCACTGTGCTAGCTTCTAGGAAGATTAAAAAAATAGCAATCCCTCGCCTCACGGAGTTTGGATTCTGTTAATGGCTATTTCACAGATACAGATCAGATGGGATATAATGAGTACAAAGGAGAGATCCAGGTAAAGTATTCTTAGAAAGGAGAGAACTTCACTTGGTACATCAGAAAGTTTTCACAAAGGAGCTTATTACCTGAGTCTTATAATGAGAAAAGGGAAACAGTCCCAGTGTTGAAGGAGGTGGGGCGATGAAATATTAAAAGATGATCGCCCACATTTTGAACTGATTTTCTTTTCCTGTTTTTTTGTTTTGTTTTGTTTTGTTTTGTTTTGCAAGACGGTTGGAATTAAGTGACTTGCCCTGAATCACACTGCTTTATTTTCTACGGAGGATTGTCCATCCAGAGGGTGTGTGATCTTTTTTCCAGGGACTGTTTAACAGATAAGTTCCCGTGGTGTGGGAGAATGGAAAAGTACAGATGAACCTCAGTCAAATCCCTGATTAGAGTTTTATCACCATGTCATATGAGGATATCCTTCCCTAAGAAAGGAGAAAGGCTTAGGAATGGATTTTGTAAAATCTATTTTATGGGAAATAATCTAATGAGACGTACCTTATGATTAAATTAGATTGATTAAAATACATGTTATTGATAGCTCAAGAAAGTCACAGACTGCATTGATGCTCTCCCTATAGTCCAATTTTATAAAAAGCCATGGAATAATCAAAGAAATGACATCATTTGTTAATGTGGTATTAAGACCAATAGTGTACTGATCTTGAATACATAATGATCAATGTGTTTTAATCTTTCTTTTGTGTGTGTGTGTGTGTGTATTTCTACCTATGGGAAGCAAAAAGACAAGAAGCCAGTTTTGAGGTGGGGGTGGGGGTGTATGAAGGGAGGGTGACAAGCTCCAGGAATTGGTTACTTGAAACTGGATCTTTCAGAAGAGAAATGGGAAAGAGTAGTCGTCCCCATAGGTTACAGTCCACAGGGTCTGCCTTTGCAGAGTCACAGCAAGAGACAGGTCCATCGCCGGTTGTAAAATACTTTAAAAAATGAAATCAAAGACCAAGATGGCGGAGTAGAGGAGGTATTACATAAAGCTCGCCCCACATTCCCTCCAAACTAATTGATTGAATCAAATTGATGCTTGGGTGACAGAGCCAGCAAAAGGGGAGGGTAAAACATTTTTCCAGCCCAAGCTAATTCATGGAGGCAGCCAACAAACATTTATTAAGTGCCCGCTGTGTACCAGGCAACGTGCTAAGTGCTGGGGGTACAAAGAAAGCTAAAAACAGAGCTCAAAGAGCTCACAGTTTAATGAGAAAAACAACCCACAAATGTACAAATAAGAGGTATACGGGATGTACCCGGGGTAAACAAAGGAAAGGCACTAATAAGGGAAATCTGGAGAGTGCACAGGAGGGAGATAGCTTGACTTTGCTAGAAAAAGAAAAGAAAATACAAGTGAACAACAAAAAGAGAGGGAGAATGTTATGTTGTGACCAATATCCCCCTTTGCCTCCTGGTAGGAATACATTTCCCCTGGGAAAGGGTGGGAGAGAGGAGACTAAGATATCATACCTCTCTGTGAACCACAAATATACCCCGGTGGACACTGCAGAGCACATTGGGAATCCTGCTCCTCCTAGCTGCCCCCTGGCCTTCTTTTTTAAAGAGGACCAGTGACCTTAGGAGAGTGATAGCTCGACTTTGCAAGAGAATTGGATTTAAAGAGCAGCAAAGTCGTCAGCCTCTCTCCTCCAGAGCCACCAGAGTCCAGTGGGAAGACACAGGTGATGACAACCGATGCCGGCCCCCATCCAAGACAACATACAAAACGGATTCCTCTCCTGATGGAAACAAAGGCACCAGATCTGGCCCAAGAGGGATTCCCTGAAGTCTCCAGTAGAAGTCAACTGAAGGTAGAGATAGGATGGGGGGCAGCTGCTTCACTTGTCCATTTCCTTTCACACTTTCTTTCCCTTTAGGGGCCTGAAGAGAATCCGAAGCTCTCTCTCTCTCTCTAAACAGGAAGCCAGAGGACCTGGTTCTTTCTTCTTCTAAGCTCTGGCCAACTCCATCCTTCCCCAAACATAGATGGAAGAGTGGCTCCTGCAAATGCAGTTTGAACCAGGGCCTAAATGCCTCCCTTCTTTCCTTTTATTTATTTCCCAAGGGCCGAGGCAAGTGCCAGGTATATAGTAAGTGTTTAATAAACACTTATCAACTGAACAGTTGATGGTGCTGTTTTTTCAGTAGTTTCTACTAGCATTGTCCTACCTCCTTAACTCTTATTATTAGAAAGGAAAACTGAGTCCCTGCAGCTTCTTGAGCTAAGGAGTGACCTGCTAATTCTTCAGGACAATATTATCACCAAAGTCAGGAGTCCTTTTGACTGTTGCCTCCAAAGCAGTTTCTGAGAATGACTTGCCCTCTCTCCATGTCAACTGAAGGATTTAATAGCATATTTACTCTGGGGGGAGGAACTTTGAGGTTATTAATTAACATTCCTCAGAGACTTTGGAGCCCTGAAATGGTAAGTCTACAAAGAAGCAAGAGGGCTGATCTGCTCAAGCTCCCTCAGTCTAATCACATCTTTGCCTCACTTGCATATTCCTGGGAAACAAGGAGCCTTTCCTTTATAGACACTAAATCTGGGCGGAGAAGAGGACGGCAGATGGGAGCAAAAAAAAAAGACTCTTTCCCCTTTTTCAGCCATGTCTAAAGGGTGAAAGTCTTGCTCACCCAATGCATGAACACCATACACTTACCTGGGTATGAGGGAAGAGCTACCTCCCCTTCTCCCATTTAGGACCCAAGGCTTAATTCAGGATCGGTGTGGTCCCCTTTCAGTTCTAACCACAGTCAGTTCAGTTCCCAGCCCTGGACGCTCAAGTCATGGCGACCTTGGAGCTGGGATTCCAGGACAAATGATGCTCCCAGGCCAGTGGGAACGCCACGAGAAGCCAGGGACAAGGGCACAGGTTTGTAGAATTTTGGGACTTAGAACTTGGTGGGACTTAGAACTTGGTGGGACTGATGCCATGGAGGAACTGAGTTCCTTCCCAGAGACAGAGGTGGGGGTAGGGTGGAGTAAGAAGAGGTGGGATTTGTTTGGGAGTACATGATGTCTCTGAAGGAAATAGTCTTTTGTAAAAGCTTATTTGACTTTTTTACATGGTTAAATGGAATTGGGGTTCAGGTAGCCCCTAAAATTGGCAGAACACAAGTGGTCGGGGTTTGAGCCAAAGGCAGGGAAATTCAAAGCTCAAAGCTGCCTGAGAAACCCGAGGGGTGAAGTGTGACACACTTGACCTTCAGACAGAACATGGAAGGGTGTTGGGAAAGGCTCCCAGCAGAGAAGAGATTTAAGTCAAGACTTAAAGAAGCCAGGAGGCAGAGGTGAGGAGGGCCAGTGTTCCAGTTCTGGCCAAGGAAAGCCAGGGAAAATGCCTGGAGCCAAGACATGGAGGGAGAACTCGCCAGGAGACCCGTGTCTCTGAATCACAAAGTCTTGAGGGTCAGCCATGACTCTTTCTCTAGGTCTCAGGCTCCTCTGCTATAAAATGAGAGTTGGCTCAGCTGAGCTCTGAGATCCCTGATAACCAGAAGTCTACGATACCTTGACATCCAGTCCAAGACAATAGGGACATGTTCCTGGTCCCTTCTTGGCTTCGTCAAGCCCCTTCTATGTACCAAGAATTGTGCCAAGTGCTAAGGATAGAAAGATAGAAAAGCCAAAAGGCTCTGCCTGCCCTCAAGGAGTTTACAACCTAAAAAGATAGAAATAAATATCAAGCTACATACAGCATGAATAGGAGATAATTACCTGGGAAAAGGCAGCATTAGTCACCCGCAGTTAGGAAGATGAGGTTTTTAGAGTGGAAGAATGTTAGGGAGGTCAGGGGGAGTAGAAGGAGAGTGCTCCAAGCTCGAGGAACAGCCAGAGAAACTGTCTATAGCTGAGAGAGGGGTTGTCCTGTTTATAGAACAGCCAGAAGGCCCGAGTCATTGGATCAAAGAGTATGTGTGGAGGGTAAGAAGACTTGGGACGTAGAAGGGGAATGAGCTATGAAAGGCTTTGAGCAGCTGGAGGTAAGAGTAACAATCCATGAAGACAGAAGGAGAGAAAGAAAAGAGAAAAGGAAGACAGAGGAAAGGAAAGAAGGGAAGGAAGGAAGAAAAGGGAGGGAGGAAGGAAGAGAAGGGAGAGAGGAAGAGAGGGAATAATGGAAGAAGTAAGGAAAGGAGGGAAAGAGGAAGGAAGAGAGAAAGAAAGGAATGAAGGAATGTTTTTCCCATCCAGTGGGCCTTACATTCCTCCCTGGGGCTGAAACTCTTTTCAGTCTCTTGCAGACATCAGCTGGGGCAAGTTCAAAACCTTTAAGCATATAGTATAAATCCCAAATAGGTTGGGAATGGCTGAACAACAAAAGTATCCGCTATGTAAATCCAAGACTGAAAACCACAGGCTGCCTAACAGATCATCCTGAGCATCTTGCACTCATGATATCACATCTTAGTCCACTTTAGTCCTTTCCCTCAATGTTTGGTTATTGACACACACTGGTATCGTTCTGGTTTTTTAGACACCACCATTATCGATGCTGTACAACAGCTGCCAAAATTCTGTGATGATGACATCAACCAGTTTGTCTCTGAAATAGTCAGAGAAGTCCTAGATCTTTCTATGAATCATGGGGAATTGGTGAGCTAGATTCTGTGGGTAGCACATCCCTCTCAGTCAATGAAAACTTGTTTTCTCGCTGAGTTTCAGCCTCAAGTTATCCTTCTGTTCTGATGGTACTGGGTAGTCTTCAAAGTTAAATACCTCAGGATCTAGCATTGAAAGCTGAGAGAAATTATTATTAAATAGCCAATTATAGAAAAGAAAATTATAGAAATATTCCCTTTCTAGCTCCTCATTCTCAACTGAGATAAGTCAGCTTCTGAGAACATTGCTGATAATGAGAATAGAGTAACTTCTCAATCTTGTTCAGACTCCACCCAGGTGGGGAAACCCATTGTGTTCTACTCAGGCTTGGGTAAGGGGTAAAGGGGAAATAGATCCTTTATCAAGGTTTCAGCTTCTTAAACTGTGGGTTGCAACCCATATGGGGTGTTGTAATATGGAGGCTGCAAAATTATGACTTATTATCAGTAAAGGTTTGACATATCTACCTATTTCATGTATTTATATACTTAGTTTCAGGTAAAAATTGCTTGGGCAAAAAGGGGTTGCAAGTTCAAAAAGTTTAAGAAACGCTAATCTAAAAAAAGAATTAAAAAAGAAACACTAATCTAGATTATCCAAGGCAGGGGGAAGGGGGTGTGTGTCTAGGATTAAAAGTATTTAAAATCAGTCTCCCAGCCCTTTATTAGAATGTGTACCTTTCTCATTATATTCATTCTTCTCATCAATTGATAACCAGAGTTGCTTGTCACCTTCAGGAATATCCACTCTTCCAAGGACATATAAGCATTAAGGGTTCCATGAGGGGTCTTTGGCATTCAAAAATACAGCAATGTTGACTACTTTGTTCTGGTTCAGAAGGATAGTGGATCAGCGGAACAGCTGTGAAGCCTTCACTGCATCTACAGAAGGCAAATTGTGAGCTCCCAAATCCCAGCATAACAAGTGTGACTCGGGCAGGCTCAAAGCAACATCACCAGCGTCCATGTAGTCAATGAGATGCCCCTGTCCCCCATGCAAGAAGCTTGGGACAATCTCTCCTGTGCCCTAGGCATGGAACTCAACCTTTAAAAATAAGTCAAAAAGCAAAAAGAGCTCTGACTAAAGAGAGCTACTAAAGGGACAGGGAAATCAGAATACAAACTCATAAGAGGGACAGCAAAAGCAAAATGCTTTCAGGTGAAACCTCAGAGGGGCATATGAACTGGTCTCCAGCTCAAAAAGCTTTCTTGGAAGAATTCAAAAAGGATCTTAAAAGGGAAATAGAAGAAAATTGGGGAAAAGAAATGAGAGTTATGTAGGCGAGTTATGAAGGTTTAAGGAAAAAAGTCAACAACTTGGAAAAGAAAGCATAGAAATGGACTGAAGAAAACTTCTTAAAAAATAAATTTGGCAAAAAGAAAACAACTCCTTAAAAACAGAATTGGCAAAATGGTCAGAGTGGGGGTGGGGGGGAGATCCACCAAAAAACAATTCCTTTAAAAGTACAATTGGCCAGATGCAAAAGAAGGTTAAAAAAAAAAAGCTAACTGAAGAAAATAATTCACTAAAAATTAGAATTGGACAAATGGAAGTGAATGACTTAATGAGACATCAAGGATTAAACAAACAAGACCAAAAAAGTGAAAAAAACAGAAGAAAATATAAAATATCTCATTGGAAGAATAACTGACCTGGAAAATGGATCCAGGTGAAACAATCTAAGAATTATTGGACTTACCTGAAAATCCTGATTAAAAAAAAGATCCTGGACAACATCTTTCAAGAAATCATCAAGGAAAACTGCCCGATATCTTAGAACCAGAGATTAAAATAGTCATGGAAAGAATCCATCGATCACTTCCTGAAAGACCCAAAATTGAAAAGTCCAAAGAATGTTGAAACTAAATTCCAAAATTATGAGCTCAAGGAGAAAATATGCAAGCATCCGGGAAGAAAAATTCAAATATTGAGGAGCCACAATTAGGATTACTCAGGACTTAGTTTGCACATTAAAAGATCAGAGAGCTGGGAATATGATATTCATTCTGGAAGGCAATGGAGCTTGGACTGCAGCCACCCAGCAAAACTATTATCTTTAGGGGAAAAGATGGACATTCAATAAAATAGGGGGTTTTCATTCATTTCTGATGAATTACTTAGTAGCATAATTAATAACACAATTACCCAGAATTCTCTCAAACTTTTTATATGTCACAGGGTGAACAGTTGGAGCTGTTGTGATAGTCATTGGTGTTTTGCCTCTAGAATCTTGTTAGCCTCTGCACAACATGCATGAATAGTCAGCCTATTTGGGTTTCATTTTATTGTCATTTTTATTGTCTGGATATTCTTTTGTCACTCAGACCACCATATCCAAGCCTTGTCATAGACTTTAAAGATATTTTACACAAATATTTGTCATAAAAAGATTGGAAAATGAGCAACTTGGAAAACAAGTGCTCTGCACGATGTCCTATGAGTTCAAGTGGAATAGACTCACAAGGAATTGATGAGGTTAAATGTGGCTGTCTTTGGGGGCCCAGGGTGACTCCTTCCCTGGCCCTATGCTGGTTTCTAGAAGCTAGATCAGATTTAAAATTTGCTGTGACCAGTGACCAGTTCTCTTTGCCACTACAGCCAATGTAAGTATGTCCATATAATTCGCAATTATAAGCAAAAAGAGTAGAGCAACAGCCCCGAAGTCAGGAAGGACCTGAGTTCAAATCTGGTCTCAGATAACTTAACAATTCCTAGCTCTGTGACCCTGGGCAAGTCACTTAACCCCAATTGACTCAGCAAATAAAATAATAAAAATAAAAAATAAATAAAAAGAGTTACTCAGTTACTCTGATGATTACCTGATGGGAGTGATCTTACGTCAGGCTTCTGGGGGCTCCATTCCTTTGGGCGCTATTCCATTTCTTACCTGATTACCTCAGCTTTTGGGATAATTTATCAGCATATGGCAAGTAATAATTATACATTTAGTAGAATACAAACTTTCAAGAAATACACTGTATCAGTACATACAACACTTGCATAACAGTGTTACTACTGGGATTATATCCCAAAGAGATTATAAAGAAGGGAAAGGGACCTGTATGTGCACGAATGTTTGTGGCAGCCCTTTTTGTAGTGGCTAGAAACTGGAAACTGAATGGATGTCCATCAGTTGGAGAATGGCTGAATAAATTGTGGTATATGAAAATTAGAGAATATTACTGTTCTGTAAGAAATGACCAACAGGATGATTTCAGAAAGGCCTGGAGAGACTTACACGAACTGATGCTGAGTGAAATGAGCAGGACCAGGAGATCATTATATACTTCAACAACAATACTAGATGATGACCAGTTCTGATGGATCAGGCCATCCTCAGCAACGAGATCAACCAAATCATTTCTAATGGAGCAGTAATGAACTGAACTAGCTATGCCCAGAAAAAGAACTCTGGGAGATGACTAAAAACCATTACATTGAATTCCCAATCCCTATATTTATGCACACCTGCATTTTTGATTTCCTTCACAAGCTAATTGTACAATAATTCAGAGTCTGATTCTTTTTGTACAGCAAAATAATGTTTTGGTCATGTATACTTATTGTGTATCTAAGTTATATTTTAATATATTTTAACATCTACTGGTCATCCTGACATCTAGGGGAGGGGATGGGGGGGTAAGAGCTGAAAAATTGGAACAAGAGGTTTGGCAATTGTTAATGCTGTAAAGTTACCTATGTATATATCCTGTAAATAAAAGGCTATTAAATAAAAAAAATTAAAAAAAAAAAAAAAAAAAACACTTGCATAACAAGAGGATAAAGCCAAGCCAGAATAAGCTTCTTACATGTCCCCATGTAACAAAATTAAAATTACTTTGAAATAACAATTACAGAATATAATATAAACAAAGTGGCAGTTCTCAAAAAAATTCTACTTCCTCTGAGGAAAAAAAAAAAGAAAGAAATGCAATCAAAAAGTTTTCTCTTGATCCATAGTAGAGAAATCCCAGAGCTTGCTTAGACTGAACCCTATGGATTAGACTGACCCTTGAATGCCTTATTTCAGCCATGATTGGTCATAGTTTCTGGATCCACATAGTTGAAGCCCTTGGTAGCTAGGTGGGCATTGACTGAGAGCCTGAATTACCCTAAACAAAAAGAGGCTAAGTTGCTCATTGAGGCAAGGAGGGAGAAGCACTGATGGGATGGACCTTCAGAAGTAGGTCTATCACAAGAGGGGATGGCTTCTGCCTTGTGGATGTAGAGTTTGGGCTATAATTATAACATTTAATCTTTCTGTGAGAGATAGCTTCTTTTTTTCTTTCTTTCTTTTTGCTGAGGCAATTGAGGTTAAGTGACTTGCCCTGGAGTCACACTGCCAAGAAATGTTAAGTGTCTGAAACTAGATTTGAACTCAGGTTCACCTGACTTCAGGGTGTGAAGGATAGAAAATCCTATCCCAAAATGACTATTTACAGATCTCTCCAAGTAAAAAGCAGAAAAGTTGTTTATTTAATTAATTCTCATGAGAATGAGCTCAAGATAGAAGGGCTAAAGAAGGGGATGAGGTATACAGTATTTATAGGTTTTAGATACAAAGGATTACATACATCACGAGTAGGAGAACAGTAAGAGATAGGTGCCCCTCCCACCCCTATCCCTTAATTGGATGTTATTCCTGGCAAAAACAGCAGATTCCCTAGTTCCCGGAGGAACCATACATCAGGCAACTAATTGGCCAGATGTTGGTAACTTGAACAGTGATAAATGTCATCATTGGAGGTTAAATACATATGTCTAAATTCTAAGTACATATTGGCTACTACTCAACATACCCACACAGGTCACAGAGACCTAGAGAAACTAAAAATACAGAAGAGGAAGTTAAATGTCCTTGGAAGTTCAGCTGCTGGAAGCTCTTCAACTACACACACACACACACACACACACACACACACACACAGGCAAGTGTTCTATTCACTGCACCACCCAGCTTTAACCAGGAAAGAGGCTTACTACTTTGTAAAGTGATGCATGCATAAGTCTGAAATTCCCACTTCTTACTGTTAATTCTTCGAGCACGTTTCTGTGGGGAGCTGTCAGTCACTAATCTACAGCCACATAAGGCCAACCTTGAATAGGTTGAAATCTCCTAATCACATTATACCAAAGACTTCCTGAATAGGAATCTCCTAATCACATCCTAACTTTGAATAGGCAGATATCTAGGCATCCCCTAATCCCATCATAGAGCTTCCTGCCACCTGAAACATCTGAGCAGCTCATCCTTGGGCGGGATACCAGTCCTTTGTCTAGGACCCCCACCCTGTACTGTGTTTGAACAATGCTATACATATCTGTACTATTGCACCCATTAAAATGAGGCTTGATCAGATGGATTTGCCTTGCCTCCATTTTGCCCTTCCCCTCTCTCTTGCCCTTATCTCTTTTCTTCCAGGGTCCACACACTCTGCCTCAAGGGCCGAGGCATGTTTCTATGGTCAAAATCCTCAGACACAATTTAAAAAAAAATCCTAAATTGTCTCCCCTGCCTTAACATCCATGGCCTCTATTGTTCATTCTTCTAAACCTTTCACTTTTCTTCCAAATAGCCTTAAACTGTCATCATTCTTAACATCTGACTCTATTTCTGATGTCGAGATCTAATGATCCATGATCCTTACTCTTGCTTTTCTAGAGATTGCTCCAGATGTGCCCACATTAATACACAAATATTAACACAATGACAAATGTACAGTGTTATAACAAATGGCCTCTCTGATTAATCTAGCATGCTGAACCATACAATGGTACAGCAAAAGACATTCATTCAAATATAAAAACAGAACCAAAAACTTCCATTTATCAGCATTTAGCAAGTAATAATTAGACATTTAGTAGCATTCAGACTTTCCAAAAATACACTGTATTGATACATACAGCAACTGCATAACAGGAGGATAAAATCAAGCCAGAATAAGCTTCTTACATGTCCCAATGTAACATAATCAAAATTACTTTGAAATAACAATTTCAGGATATAACCAAGGATATAATATAGTATAAACAAAATGATAGCTTTAAAAAAAATTCTATTTCTGGAAAAAAAAAATAAAAGAAAGATATTCAATCAAAATTTTTTCCCAGAAAGGGAAGGCTTAATCTTGTTTTTGAAATTAATCTGATCTCAGGGAATTGCCAAAAGCAAAAATGGGAGGGGGGGGAGGAGAGAGAAACAATGCAAGCAAAAAAACCATTCTTTCCAAATTCAGGGCATTTCCCCGGCCTCATTCATTCACAAAAGACAAAAGAGGATGGCTTTAGGATTTACCATCACAAAACTCCCACAAATAGAAAACACCCTGTGGGAGGTAGGATTGAGGAGAGGAAAAATCTCCAAGTCTTAACCTGGTGGGGGGTAGAAAACAATTGCTAATTATACTTAACTTCTATCCATCAAAATCCAAAACTCTGGCTAGGATTGGGTTTTTTTTTATTGGCCATTCAAAGATTTTGGTCTTAAAAGGTGTGATCTAGAAGCTCTATTTGAAATACAACAGACTAGCCTTAAAAAAAGGGCTAATAATAATAAAGAAGCCCTGGACTGAGAGCAAATTGTCCAAACAATTAGGGGGGGAAATAACACTTTCTCCCCAAATTGTAGGATCTTGCAAAATATAAACAATGCAAAGTTATATTCCTACAGAATGCCTGTGTGTAAAGATATGTTCACATGTAATGATGAGAAAGATGGTGGCTTCTACATGTGTGGTAAAGGGCCTGCCATCTTGTGTGGCTCAAAGGGAGGCAGAAGGGACATCTGCAGCCTCTTCTTCCCCTTCCCCTTTCTCCAAGGGGGACTTTTATTCCTGCAAGGAGAAGAACAGGAAGCTGGGGACAAAGGTCACCATCCTGCTCTCCTTAGAGACAGGGCATACAGGCTAAAATTTATCTGTTCCTGTAAATATGGCTCAACCTAACTTTTGCTTCCTTTGTCATTTTGGGGGGAAAGGTAGATCCCAAGGTCTATATCCAATTTTTGACTCTTTCCCATCGATCACTTCCACAATGTAAATGAGTATATTCCCTATACTTTTGCTATATAATTATTAATAATTTATCAATAATATATTAATTAATTACTGATTATCATCATATTGTGTGGGACAAGACCATCAGCTCAAATAAATCAAGATTTCTTAAGGCAAAAGCAGAAGTAAATTTTATTACAATCTTGTAAGAAAGAGAATCTCCTTCCTCCCTTAAACAGATGGGGAAGGAGAGGCAAGGCCCAGTCAAAAGACAAGAATTATATAGGGACTGGGGCTAACACTCCCTCTAGGCTGGATCTTTGTCCTGATTAGCCAGGACAAATGACCTCACATTCTAAGTCATAAATGAGGAAAACTTTCAACCAACCACATCTTTAGGATTACTGATTTACCTTATTTGGGAGTTTCAGTGCCAAGGTGACCCCTTTTCTTAGTCTCACAAAGAAAAGTCCCACTCCTCTAAAATCACATGATGTCTGGAGAGAGAAACCTGGCCCTGGGACCCAGCTGACCCTCATTCATTCTTTAGAATACTGTTTCTATCTTGTGAGACAGCTTTCACTGTTCACTTCATTCAATTTTTATCATTATATTGTTGTGTAATAATTATATTTATATATTATATATAACAATATTAATAAAATAACTATATTTTTGACACATAATAAATAGCAAAGAAGCCCCTTTATCTAAATCTTAGCAAAACAGAAATTGGAGAAGGCCTCCAAAGGAGAAGAAATGCCAGGCTATCCGGGGTGCTGCTCTCCCACTGGGAGTGAGATAACTCAGTTCAACCAAGAGAGAACTTTCGGCAACTCTCCCACATGGAACCTCCCCAAAGCCTCGAGGATGCAACCTGGGGACAGGAAAGTGACTAAAACTTCCTGCTCCTCTTGAGTCTTCCAGAATCTTTTTCTTTGGTAACCCAAAGTAAGATTGGTCTTTTTTCCTCTTCTCTCTCAAAGCTCAAAGCTGGCTCAAGACTAAACTCAAAGAAGATTTTACTTGAAGAGTCCCCAAAGGCAGAACTGGCTGAGAACTGAAGCTCTTGACTGTCCCCAACTCCTGCCCCACCTCACCTGGGGCAGATGTTTATTTCTACCAATAGGGAAATTCCCATACCAGTGGAACAAGGGTTTCAGGTTAAGATGCCTATTGAACATACAATTTAACTTGTCTGAAAGATGGTGGGAGATACAAGATTGGACATCATCAACAGAGAAATTGGGACAGTATAGAAAGAGTAGATAATCCTGCATAGACATGGTAATTAAATCCCTGGGAGCTGATGAGATCATTAAAGGAAATAGTGTAGACAGTGAAGATGGAGACTGAATGTCAATCAACACATGTTATGTTCACTTTTTTCCTTTTTCTTCTGTCTTTTTTTTTTCTCTCTCTCATGGTTTTTCCCTTTGATTCTGATTTTTCTCTCAACATGCTTCATAAAGAAATGTATATTAAATCAATTTGCTTTATAATCAGAAAAAAAAAATGAGATGATAAAAAATAGTGAAGAGGACCTAGCGCAGAATCTTGAGGGATCCCATGAATGAGAGGAGTGGTCACCCAGGAAAGAGCAGAACCTGGTGTTTGGGACAAAAAGACCTACCCAAATTGACTACTACAGAGATCACTCATAGAAAGTAAAATTATTTATTAAAATCTTGAGAAGCGGATCCCATCCTGGTCTGTGAACTGAATTCACAAAGGAGAGGGCCAGGGCCTTGAAAATGCTTATAGCTTTTATACATTTTATACAAAGAACCTCCAAAATCCCACCCTCTATATGTTGTGATTGGTCACATAAGCCTGTATTCTCCAATTTGGTCAGTGGGATGCAGTAAATAAGATGATGTACAGCTTCTTTGGCCACAATAGAATGTAGTCCAGGCCTTATCTAAAATCATGTGACTCCGGAGAAGCTGAAACTGAGATCTATAGGCTTGATCTACTTTAGCTAACAGTCTCTGATCAATATGTGCTTAATCTGTAAGTTCTTCACCTTTTCCCATACACTGGCAATTGTGTCCCAATGATCAGAGGGTACAAATACTCATTAAGTGCCTAGCACATGCTAAGAGCTTTACAAATATTATCTCATTTGGTCCTCATAACAACTTTGGGAGGTGGGTGCTACTGTCATGGCCTTTTTAGACCAGGAAATGGAGGCAAAGGTTTAAGGGACTTACCTGGAGGCACCCAGTAAGTGTGTGAGACCAGATCTGAATTTAGATTTCCTGGGCTCCAGGCCCAGTGCTCTATCCATGGTACCACCAGCTACCTCGAAGAATCGATTTCTTTATCAGTGTCAAGTATAGGGAAAGCTCCAAGACATGTTTGGCTGATGACTTCAGTGGAACCCAGACCTGATGTTCCTGATCATTTCTACATGGAGAGACAGCACAGCGTAAGCCTGGCATTGGAGTCAGGAAAACTTGAGTTCAAATCCTTCCTCTGATATATGCTAGCTGTGTGATATAGCAGAGCTATAAATATGTAAATATAAATATGTATAAATATATATAATATATATTATAGTAATATATCAATAATATATTAATATATTATAAATAATATACATTTACCAATCTACAACTCCATTTTCTTACCTGTAAAGTGAAGATATTTAGACCCACCTGAATTATTGCTTAGATTGAACAATAATGTACATATGTTAAATGTATCTTGTTCAGGTCTTTCTAATCTCACACCCCCGAAGTTTAGCAAGTAAATTTATGCTCTAAATCACTATTAATGCAATTTTTGTTCACTGGGGTTCAACTGGGGTTAAGTATTTTCCCAGGATCATATAGTTAATAGGTATCAATTTGAATTTAGGTCCTCTAGACTCCAGGGCTAGTGATCCATCCACTGACTCAACTAGCTGTCTCACTGCTTCCAGTGCCATCTTCAGTCATCCTGATCTATATCTGGCCACTGGATCCAGACGACTGGTGACCTTACACAGCCTTCCCTCCCTTAAATCCAATTCACTTGCATGGCCATGGTATCTTGGTCATTTTGGAGACTGAAGGGCAAATAACAACAGCAAGGACATTTATAAGTAGCTAGCACAAAGGTACAAGAGCAAGAAGTGAGACTGCAAAGGGAGAAGGCAGAAGTCACTTACAGACCATCCCATAGATCAAAGGAACAGAACTTGCACACTCTATGATTAGGTAAAAATCCCATCCTGTGGCTACATGCTAGATCAGAGGCAGCCATCTAGACCTTGCTGGCAGATCCTTTTAATCCTGCTAACTGCCGTTCTCCGGAAGCTTCAGATAAGATCCAAATTTCACACACAGCAAGCCCAGGAGAGCCCCAGATGTTGCTGATAACTTTGAGATGATGTGGATGTACCTGTCAGTGAACTAACCCCAACGTGGTAGAGTTAAGAATTAGTTAGTCTCCAATTCCAATGGTCTTGTGATGGAGAGAGCCATCTGCACCCAGAGAGAGACTGTGGGGACTGAGTGTGGATCACAACATGGTATTTTCACTCTTTGTGCTGTTGTTTGCTTGCATCTTGTTTTCTTACTCATTTTTTTTTCTTTTTAGTCTGATTTTTCTTGTGCAGCACAATAATTGTGGAAATATGTGTACAAGAATTGCACGTGTTTAGCATATATTGGATTATTTGCCATTTAGGGGAGGGGATGAGGAAGGGAGGGAAAAATTTTGGAACACAAAGTTTTTCAAGGGTGAATGTTGAAAATTATCCATGCATATGTTTTGAAAATAAAAAGCTTTAATTAAAAAAAAAAAAAGAATTAGTCTCCCACCAATCCTATAAAAATGAAACCCCAAACGCCTCCCATTCCCCACCTCTTTTGTCACCATCTAAGTCCATCTGTTGAGTGCTCCCAATTCTAATCCATGGCTACATAATTGATTCTCCCCGTTCTCCTCTCTGCCTTTTCCACTATCCCACCCAGTCCCCATATCCTTTGCCTCTATGGCTTCTCCCTTCTTACCCTTTGTCTCTGTGCCTTATTAAAATGTGATTGAAGCACTTCTTTCTACAGTCATTGTGGCATTCTCTGGGGAGTACCCAAAGTACTGAGTTGCCTGCCCCTATTTAATAATTCCAGAAATTAATTCAATATATTAAAACATTTTGTAAATATTAAATCTTTACATGAATCTCTGCTACTGCTATTATATAGTCTAGATATTCTTAACCTTTTTTGTGCCTTGAACCCTTTGGTGATTAGCCTAGGAAATCCCATGAACCCCTTCGCAACATATTTAAAAATTGTAAGTAATATTTCATTTTTCCAAATACATGCAAAGATAGTTTTCAACATTCACCTCTGCAAAACCTTTTGTTCCAATCTTTTCCTCCCCCTCTCCCTCCTTCCTCCTTCCCCAGCAAGCAATTTAAACATGTCCAATTCTTTTAAACATATTTCCATATTCTCCATGTTGCAGTAGAAAAATCAGGTCCAAAGTGAAAAAACAAAGTGAACAAACAGCAACAAAAAAGTGAAAACACTTTGCCTTGATCCACACTCAGTCTCCACAATGCTCTCTCTGGATGTGGATGGCGCTTTCCACCCCACATCTACTGGAATTTCAGCATCTTTTTTGTTTTTTTTTTTGTGAGTGCTTATTTTTTAATAGCTTTTTATTTACAAGTTCTATGCATGGGTAATTTTTCAGCATTGACTATTGTCAAACCTTCTGTTCCACCTTTTTCCCTTCTTCCCTCCACCCCCTCCCCCAGATGGCAGGTTGACCAATACATGTTAAATATGCTAAAGTATAAGTTCAATACAATATATGTATACATGTTCCTACAGTTATTTTAGCATTTTTTATTAAGCTTTTTACTTTCAAAATATATACATGGATTTTTTAACATTCACCCTCACAAAATCTTGTGTTCTGAATTTTCCCTCTCTTCCCCCTCTTCCCTAGATGCCAAGTAATCCAATATATGTTAAACATGTGCAATTCCACAAATATTGATTTTAAGCATATTTTTTTTATTTTTAATTTTTTTGGTAAGGCAATTGGGGTTAAGTGACTTGCCCAGGGTCACACAGCTAGGAAGTGTTAAGTGTCTGAGGCAAGATTTGAACTCAGGTCATCCTGACTTCAGGGCTGGTGCTCTATCCACTGCACTAACTAGCTGCCCCTTTCAGCATATTTTTAAATGAACAAAATAAAATGCATAGAATTAGAACAATAATCACTCATATTGAAATGCTGATCAAAATTTTATCTTTAATGTTCATGTTCCCCAGGTCAAGAACTCCTTCCTAACTTTGTCAACCCCCCCCTCACTTATAGGGGATGAAAGAGGGACCGAGAGAAGTCAGAGAGCTTGGAGAGCAGAGTCTGGCTTTGAACTCAGGATATCATAACAAGGCTCCTCTTTCAGAGCTTTCTGGGGTGGGATTTGGGATTGTGAGGGGGTGCACAGAGTGCTGGGCGAATCTGGGAGATTCATTTTCCTGAGTTCAAATGTAACCACAGACACTCTCTGGCTGTGGGATCCTGGGCAAGTCATTGTTTGCCTCAGTTTCCTCATCTAATTTTCTTGCTGGAGCTGGAGATGGAGAAGGAAGAAGCTGGGGGAGGAAATGACAAACCTGCTATCTCCATCAAGAAAACCCCAAGTAGGGCCCTGAGAAGTCGGACATGACTGAAAGGACTGAACACCAGGCCAGGGGTTGGACTGCAGTCCCATCCCTTTTCCAGTGAGGTAGCTGCTTGTCCTTGCACGCTTCTTTGTCTCCCCACCCGCCCGCCCACAGAGAAGCACAAGGCTGGCCACAGGGCTCTCCGGTGGCACCTCTGGGTGGAGTCCTGGCTCTGCCCCAGAGCCCGAGCTCTCAACTTGCAAGCCAAGATGACTAGGCATTCCAGGTGGGGCTGTGGGAAGGGAGGTGGGAAGGAGAGACGATATCCTGGAGCTGGAAGGGCCCTGTAGGAGTGGTAGAACTTCTTGGGGAGGGGAGGACTTCCTGGAGCGGCCCGATGGGGATGCGTGCCCGGGCGGCTGGCCAGGGGTGCACAATTGGGCATCGGAGCGGGACTCCCCGGAGGAGCAGCTGGCTGCTTTCAAAAATAAGTCAGCCGGTCAGTGCCTGCCCAGAGATGCCTTGGGCCCCATGTGCCCTAGCCAGGGCAGAGCCCAAAAAAACAAGGGAGGCGGGGAAGTTTGCTTGGTCTGCCTGATCTCATTTTTGTGCCAGCATGCCCCTCTCCCAAGGGGCCTGGAGACTGGGGAGGCATAGAATGCTCACTGGACTTGCAGTACTTGCAGCTAGAGCTGAAAAGGGCCCTAGACAGCAAGAATCTGCTCCATTCCCTTCAGTTTACAGAGCAGGAAACTGAGGCCAGTAGGGCATGAATGGCCCAAGGATCCACAAGGAAATGAACTGCAAACCTGGACTTAAACCCCTGTCTTCTAAACACAGATCTGGTACTCTTTGCACCCTGGCGCAGCCGTGGGGTTCCATCCCATCCCTGACCCGGTCGGCTCCATAAGCTGGTTAAGGCAGCTCATCTCTCAAAATCTGTTTCTTTCTCTGTCAAATGCAGGAAATAATCCACCTCCCGCCTACATGGCGGTGTCATCGGGAGTGGATGGGGAAGCTTTAAATGATGGTGAATTATTATGTCTTAGAGAAACCAGAAGGACGGTGAGACCCAAGTTCAAATTCTGCTTCCATAACGATGGGATTGTTATTATATTAGTGTAACTATTGACAATCATAAAGTGAGCGGATCATGGTGTGATAGCCCAGCTTTACTAACTGAGTCAGCAGGTCAAGAAGTTTGAGACTGGGGTTTTATTGTTGTTGTTCCGTTGTTTCAGTTCATGTCCATGATCAGATCATGTCCGTGATCCCATTTGAATTTTTCTTGGAGAAGATAATGGAGTGGTTTGCCATTTCCTTTTCCAACCCATTTTACAGATGAAGAAGAAACTTAGAGGGTGAAATGACTTTCCCAGGATAACACAGTTAGTAAGTTTGAACTTAAACCCAGCCACTCACCCTCAATAATAACAGCTGTTACTTACTAGTGCTTTACAAACACGCTATATAGTGTAGGAACAATTCGGACTTGGCTCTGAGTTCTCTCTGACAACTCCCCAAAGTCTCAACTTTTCAAGGTATATATTCCTCCAGGGGGAGAAGACAAAGCAGGACACCCAACCCGGGGTCCCAGGGGCTCCCCCCTCTGTGTTCTGTACCAGCCGCCCAGCTGAACTTCTCTGCTCTTCTCAGGGACCTACCCCCTTCTACAATGCGACCTCAATCCCAGAGATCCAAGGACAGATGTGGGACAGGATGGGATGAACTCAGGAAACAGCAACCTTTTTATTGTCACCCCCCTAAGCTTCCTTTGGAGCCCCCGTGTAGCTCATTTCATGCATTTGAAACTCTGAGAAAGGGCCGGGAATTTCATCGGTCTCACGCCCAAGGGTCTGAGACACAAAGACAATGACCGAGACCCTGAACGAGAGCAACCAGCTGTCGGCTGCCAGGCTTTCTTGGGTTTCCCTTTCTAAGGTGGAAGGAGAGATGTCCCAATTATTGCAAGAGAGGGTCAAGTTTACACCCCAAATCCCCATGCCACAGTGGATCAGATCACCAAGTGGCAGCAAGAGTGAACTAACCTGACGTGTGTGTGTGTGAGTATATGTGTGTGAGTGAGTGTGTGTGCTAGTGTGTGTGTGTGTGTGTGTGTGCATGTGCAGGATAGGATCCACCCATCAAGCCTTCCACATGCATGGGCAATCATGTTTGCCCATGAATTGTCCCTGAGCATTTGGGCAGACTCCCAAAAAATGGGATTGCAAAACGCTCTGTTAGTTTTAACTAGCTGTCCCTTCCATCAAATCCAGCTGAACCCATTTTACTAATGTGGAAATTAAGGCAAAAGAAGAGATAGATTGGGGGGGGGGGGTTTGCTGTCGATCAGAGCATCTCGCAGTCCCATTTTTGGGGAGTCCGCCCAAATGCTCAGGGACTGAAGGACAGAATCTCATCAGGTCTAATACAAGGTGTTCACTGAGGAAGCAGAAGAAGCTCTTACATTTATTTGTAAATTATTTGGGATCTACACTTTAAAGGACTTTCATTTTATTTAAAGGGCTTCTATTTCAAAGTACCTCACACCAGTCCTGAGGAGCAGTTAAGGATGACATTATTACCTGAGACATCCTTGGGACCTTGTGCCAACTTTATGCCATCTAAATCTCTGATAGAAACCACTGGATTGTTGGGGTTTCTTTTTCCAAAACACAGTCAGGTGATAAAAGTTCAGATCTTTTATTGTGTCCTTCAATATAGCCCGGTTAGCTCAGAGAACTATCTCTCTGCTTGAGCTCTTGCAGCTTTGTCCTTGGCTTCTGCCTCTGCTTTCTTCAGCCTCCAGCCAGCACCAAGTTGGAAGATGCAATGAATCTCTTGCCTCGAAGATAGGGCTTGTAGGCTTCCTCCCAGAGTGCTCCTCTCCGACCCCAGTCAATGTTCCCAAGAAAACTCTCTTAAGAAAAACTCTTCTCCAAGTTCTAAGAGCTTCCTGCATATATGTGATCTCCCAAAGGTTAACTCCACCTTCTGGAGAGAGAGGGATTCTGGGTTATCCCCCAGAGTGCTCTCTGGCCCTAAGGGAGGTGTGAATTCGGATATCTCATACTAAGCCTGAAATCTCCCAAAAGTGTGAACTCCATTGAGTACTTAGATACTTATGAGCTCTCTAAAGATGTGAACACAAGCATTGTTTCCATCAGCTGTACTTAGTACCTTGTTTCAAGTTCTGGCCCAAAATATCTCCTTCTAAGATCAAATCAATCATATTGAACCATGATGCCAAATTAGATAATTATTGTCTCTATCAATTCCAATGGCTTAACAGTTCGTAAAGATTCCAACATTGGACAAAACAGGACCCCAAGTATTCCTGGCCCTGCCAAAATGACTCATCAAAAAGAAAGGATTTTATCAGTAAAAATGCCAATCAAGAAGAGGCCTGGGGCAATTAGATGGAGGAGTGGATAGAGCACCAGCTCTGAAGTCTGGAGGACCTGAGTTCAAATTTTATCTCAAATACATAACTCAAATACATGACCCTGGGCAAGTCACTTACCCCCAATTGCCTCAGCAATAAACAAACAAATAAATAAATGGATGAACAAATGAATGAATGAATGAATAGATAGATAAATAAAAAAATAAATGGATGAATGAATAAATAAAAAAGAAGAGACCTGATCATCTACTTTGCCATTGCCCTTGAGATCCATGGGACTTACCCATCTGACTTTCAGCTCTAAGTGTTGTCTCTCCCATTAAACGGTGAGTGCCTTCAGAGCAGCAACCGTCCTGCTTTTCTAGAGCTTCGAACATAGTAAGCATTTAATAAATGTCTCCTCATCCATTATTCCCTCACTCATTCAAGAACAGATCATCGGAGAACTCCATTAAAGGCTTACTTGGTACCTAGGTTCACACTTCCTGTACAAACTTAAAGAGATCCTTTAAACTCCCTGAGGTTTAAATTTGGGCCCGGTAAAATGAAGGGCCTGGGCAAAAAAAAAGTGCAGGACCCACAGAATATTATACATAAATATAAGAATGCAAATGGTGAGAGCATTAAAGGAAGGTGAATTTTAAGTAATCAAAAATCCAATGATGGCCTAGGTTCTTAAGCTGAGGTCTGGAAAATTAAAAGAAAATTATAACTATTTCAATAAATTTGACTTTTAATAAGCCTCGTATTAATTTGTGTATTAATAAAGTGATTCTGAAAGCCTCTAAGCTTCCTGAAGTGGCCCAAGGGAACAGGACCCCAAAAAGGTTAAGAACCCCTGGCCCAGGAGGATCAATATCTCCTTCCACATGTCAGAGAAGTGGCAATGTTTTATACGTTTTCCCATGTCGTCATTGGATTGGGCATTTTTACTTATTTTTCTTTGTGTGAGGGATGTAGAAGACCCTTACCCAAGATGATTACTCAGAGATCACTCAGTAGAAGGCAGAAAAGTTGTTTATTGAAAACCTCTGGAGGATGAGCCATCCCATGGCAAGATAAGAAAGAGAAAGAAAGAGAAAGCTCTCGGTAGGAGGGCTAAAGAAGTAGTAAAGATACACAGCTTTTATACAAGAAATTACATCACAAATAAGAGCATTGAGAAGGGGAGGGGGAGGCATCTAACTGGTTGTTGCTATTTGGGGAGATTGGAATGGAAGGTTTCTATTTCCCCCAAATCTCCTGATTTCAAGGAAACAGAAAGTCAGGCCTTCAGGCTTAATCAAGCAGACAGTGGTCCAGCTAATAGACTAAATATCGATAAATGTCAAATACCAATAAATGTCATCAGCTCAGGTTAGGTAAATATGGTTCTAGCTGGCCAAGGCTCAAGTAGATATGAACCTACACATATTATACAGGTCAGAGGGGAAACACAGAAATAATAAAATAGAGAAAAAGAATTCATACATTCCTGTAAGTTCTTCACCTTATCTATTCCCCACATTTGTTACCAGAGACATTTTAGTGCCATAGTGGATAGAACATTGGGCCTGGAGTCAAGAAGACCTGAGTAATCTAATTCAGTTCCAATTGATCAGTGATGAACAGAACCAGCTACACCCAGCGAAAGAACTCTGGGAAATGAGTGTGGACCACAACAGAGCATTGCTACTCCTTCTGTTATTGTTTGCTTGCATTTTAGTTTTTCTTCCCAGGTTATTTTTACCTTCTTTCTAAATCCGATTTTTCTTGCGCAACAAGAGAACTGTATAAATATGTATACATATAATATAATTAAGATGTACTTTAACATGTTTAACATGTAAGGGACTGCCTGCCATCTAGAGGAAAGGGTGGGGGGAAGGAGGGGAATAGTTGGAACAGAAGATTTTGCAAGGATCAATGTTGAAAAACTAACCATGCATATGTTCTGTCAATAAAAAGCTGTAATAAAAAAAAAAGAAAAGAAAAGAAAAGAAAAGAAAAACAAAACAGAAAAAGGAAGACAGACTTTGTTGGATATCAGGATATGGAAGGAAGATGAAAAGATGAGAGGAGCGATTGTTAACAAGAGGAAAGCAAATCGAAAATAAAAGAACAGTGAGGATTAGAATTATAGAAAGCAGAGCCAGACAGATAAAGACTAGGAATGCTATCTCTTAGTTTATTTACCGTGAAGGAAAGAGCACAAAAATGCTGACTGCATATGGTCTTGGCCCATTATCTTAGGTATCCCACGTGGCCAGGTAGCATTCCTGGGGAAGGTTGACTTCTTTGGGAAGCAGATCTTTGGAAAGAGATATTATTGCCCAAAATAACTGTATGGGTATCTAGACATATATCGTA
The DNA here is from genome assembly GCF_902635505.1 of Sarcophilus harrisii. NCBI lineage: Eukaryota > Metazoa > Chordata > Mammalia > Dasyuromorphia > Dasyuridae > Sarcophilus > Sarcophilus harrisii. The sequence goes on along the minus strand of NC_045426.1, from coordinate 8,872,367 downwards.
TTTAACATATACTTTAACATATTTAACATGTATTGGTCAACTTGCCATCTAGGGGAGGGAGTGGGGGGAAGGAGGGGAAAAGTGGAACAGAAAGTTTTGCAATTGTCAATGCTGAAAAATTACCCATGCATATGTCTTGTAAATAAAAAGCTACAATATAAAAAAAACTATAATAAGGAGAGAGAGAGAGAGAGAGAGCGCAAAATTCTAAGTTTCCTTAATTAGTTTTGGCCATAAAAGCTAAAAGTCAAACCCAGATCTTCTCATAAAATCCAGTCTTTCTACAACTCAACATCGGCAAGTAAAGTTTACTTAATTTCTCTCATATATTTTAATTATCACCTTTTGTTTGAACAGATCAGGTATATTTAAACTATCTCCCAAATGCATAAGTATAAGCAATACTTTTTTTCCCTCCTTTTTATCACCTTAGCCCCATCTCTTCTTGGGAAACACCACATATAAAATGAAACTAAAAAACCATTGTGTATCAGAAAAAAAAAAAAAGACCTGAATATAAAGCCATCCTCACACATTCATTGTGTGGCACTTTACCTCTGCCTTAGTTTCTTCAACTGTAAAATGGGGGTAATAATAATGTTTACTTTTCAAGTTATTGTGGGGACCAAATGAGGTGTTATCTATAAAGTGCTAGCACAATTCTTGGCCTCCAGTGGATCTATATAAATTCTTGTTCATTTCTTCTGTCCTTAAAACAAAGGTGGAGGGCTCAGAAATGACTTGATGTGATGGCAAAAGTCATTAATATTTTTAATAATACCAAAACAATTGAAAATATTTTTTACAAATGAGTTTTGGGCTAAATGATCTCTAAAGTCCTTTAAGCTTTCTCATTTGATGATACTGAATAAGAGCTCTATAGCAAAATCAACTATTGGCCTTTTAGTCTGGCCGTGGAGGGGTCTCCCCTACCACTGAGCCCCCTTTTGGTCCAAGATGATCCGTTTATCACAGAAAATATTTACTTTCTCAGGGGCCTTGCTGAAAATTTTGGTGAGTTCACATTAAGGCATTCTCTGTCAAAAAGTGAAATGCAGTTAATTTAGTAAATGAGATTGTACCTATTGAATCCATACATTGTAACATTAGAAGAGATCCTTTCCTTGAGGGTAGAATGCCTCTTTCTGTATGCTCTATGATTAGGAAGTGCCTGGCACACAGTAGGTGCTTAATAAATAATTATTGAGAATGCAGCTAGATGTCAAAATGTATGGAGCACCAGCTCTAAAGTCAGAAAGACCTGAGTTTAAATTTGACCTCAGACACTTAACACTTAAGTAGCTGTATGACTCTGGGCAAGTCACATGGCCTCAGTTGCTTTGGCCTAAATAAACAAACAAACAAATAAAAAAAAAAAGAATGCTCATTGATTGATTGATTGATAGTAAAACACTTCCCCCCCCACCCCCTTTGCTTTTCTCATTCCATCCAAATGGGTCCAAATGATTTTTCTCACACATGATTTAACTTCTCCCACCTGTGTCTTTCCATTGACTGTCCCTTAAATCTGGAACGCTCTCTCCTCTCCAAATCTTAGAATCCCTAGGTCCCTTCAAGGGCTAATATAACTTTCTACATGATGCCTTTCTGTAGAGGGTTGAAACCCTCTATTAAATATTGATTTAAACAAGGCGTTAAGTCAATGGAATTGATAAGACAGTGGTTATCTAGGTTAGCCTCGTGACTAATAGTTCTCTCCTTCAGTATGATTGAATTAATTTGACAAATAATGGTTCCCTAGTGATAGAATGATTGGCTTATACTCAGAAGGATGAATGGATTTAATTGTAAAAGAGAATTTAAGAGGCCAGAGTCAGACCTAAAGGAGGACTGGAACAGACTTGGGGGAGACAGAGGACTGGAAGCTGGAGCACAAGCTCCCCCACTCAGGGAGACTTCAAGACAGAGACCGTCATGGTGGTCCTCCTGCCTCCCTCACAGATACCCAGACACCTGGCTCTGGAGGGCCTCCAGAAAGCTAGCCCAGGTCCCCGGGCAAGGAAACTAGGCTGTGAAGGACATAATAAAGTCTTTGGACTTTATCCCTGAATATTGTCTTGGTGATTACTCTGCTGAAAGAAGGCTGATCCAAAGACCTCCAGAAAACCAACTAGAACATTACACCTTTCCCGACTCCCCAAGTTTTTTGTATCTTCAACTCCTGCATTATTTTGTACCAACTTATTCTTATGGAAAGAAAGCAGTTCCCCCTCACATAGCTTTAGTTGCTGTAGTCACAGTATGGAATAGCAACATTAATAAGTAGCCAGCAACAAAATACTACCTTAAGGTTTAAAGTGTATCACTTTATTTCATTTGATCTTCACAAAAACTTGGGAGGTCCATGTTATTGTCCTCAATTTGCAGATGAGGAAACGGAGGCTCCCAGAAGTTGCCTGAATTAGTAGCCAATAGTAGAAGACATTTATGAAGTGTTTTTAAGGTTTGCAAAGTGTATGCTTTTTTTCACTTGAACAGGACTTCATAATACCAAGTTTAGTGCTCTATCCACTGAGCCACCTAGAAGCACCCAGAGCACTGACACTTGTTGATCCCTTTATGAGACCCAAATGCTTTTCTCTTATGGAATCAAAGGGAGCCGACTTTCTCCCCTATTGATCACAAGTAGAGACCATCTCCAGAAGCTCTAGAGTTTGTTGGTTTGAGAATTGGAAACAGAACTGAGGGAGCAGAGATATTGCTACAGAGTCACCTGAGGGAGGAAATTTTAAAGAAGAAAATTCCCAAAAGGAAAGAAATAGACTATGAAGTTAAGGGAGAACTAATCCTGGCAATTGAGAGGTGGATCACAGAAAGGACTACACAAGGGGAAATAAGATTTTGGGTCAGTTGCTTGGCAGATGGATTCCCTGGAGCAGCTGAATGGCCCAGTGGATAAAGCGCTGGGCCTAGAACCAGCAGGGTCTGAGTTCAAATTTGACCTCAGACATTTGTTAGTTGTGTGATTCTAGGCAAGTCATTTAACCTCTGATCACTAGAGAAGGAAATGGTGAAGCACTTTGCTATCATTATCAAGAAATAACTATAACTATATATGTGTGTGTGTGTGACTGAGCAATAGTATGTGTCCCTATGCATGTGCCTCCTTATTTTTGTACCTATTTTGTGCCTATTATGCCCATGAATGTTGGGTGTCATTGTGAAAGAGTGCGCCTCCAGTTTAGAGGGGGAATGCTTTGTAGCTACGATGCCTTCTCTGTAGCATGCCATCTTAGTAAATGTCTTGGCTAAAATGTATTTCTATTTGGTGATCGGGGGAAGAACACCGGTGGGGGCTCATAAGCTATAGTTTTAGGAATACAGCCCCATGGAGTTACCCCCAGACCATGAGGCGGCAGCCATCCCAAAAGTTCAAGTTGGGAGAGTATTCCAGAGTAAGTGTTGTATATTTGTGTGTTTATGTGTACATATATATTTGTATGTATGTGTATATATATATATAATATACAAATATATGTATAATATATGTACACAAATATATGTAATATATATATATATATGGATATGGATATGATTTCTTACTATATAGTCTATATGCATATAGGTGCCCACACATATATACATATTTCTAGATACACACACACACACACACTCACATACATACATACACACACACACAAACACACACACACTCACACTCACACACATACATACACACACACACACTCACACACATACATACACACACACACAAACACACACACACTCACACACACACCTGCTCTCTTCTCCCATGTCCCCCTTCAATAGAATGTATTCAAGCTCCTTGAGAATAGGGATTAATTTTTTTTGCAACCCCAGCTTTTAGCCCAAGGTGCTAATTAAATTGAGTTAAATCAAATAACCCATTCTTTACAAAATAAGTCACTTTGCTCACTTAACTTTAAACAGGAACCAAAACCTATTAAAGATCCATCTCTAGCAATACAAGAATCACATATTATGCTGAAAAATTAATTTCTCCCTCCATGTCCGCAACAACTTATTCTTTGATGTTGGGCCAGAAATTTTTCCTTTGTGAGAGTCATCATGGGAATGATTTTATTTCTCTGGGTCGCCTGGCCTTGCTTCCCATGACTTCACAAAGGTCTTTCCAAACTGCTGTTCCTCATTTGTATCATTTTTAATGGCACCATAATAGACCTTGCGCTGATAGATGAGAACTTATTTGGACATTCACCGAATGATGGACAGTTAGAATATTTCAAATCCCTTGAAAAAAATAAATGAAGGTCTATGAAATTGTGTAAAGAATAATATTAAATAAATGTGGGATCAAAAGTGGAGATGAAGTGGTCACGTGGTCAGAAAGAACTATAATTTTATTTAAAAGGGACCTTGGCCCTCAAGTCCACCACCTGCCACAAATGAGGAAACTGAAGGACAACTGAGAGATTAAGGGACTTACACAAGACCATTCGGGGAATCTAGAATTTCAAATTTCTACTTCCAGTTTTTAAAGAAGCATATAAACACCTCCTGCTCAGTTATATGTACCTGCATGTTATGCTTTTACCTATATATTATTCATAATTTATATCTATTTATTTAAATATACTATATGTGAATTATTAGCAATAGATTTATATATTAGAATATAAGTAATGTCATTAATAATAAAAAGCAATCATGCTTTAATTTGTGAATCACTTTCATATCTATGTATATATTTGATATCCATGGCTCTCTCATTTTGATCTATATCTGGTCACTGGATCCAGAAGGCTCTGGAGGGGAAAGTGAGGCAGGTGACTTTGCACAGCCCTCCCTCACTTCCATACAATTCACTTGCATGTCATGGTATCACCTCCCTGATATCCTGGTTTTGGTCTTGATGTCTTTGAGAATGAACAGCAACAACAACATGACACACTCTCTCTCTCTCTCTCTCTCTTATTCATTTTTTTTTTTTTTAATTTTCAAAACACATGTGTAGATAATTTTCAACACTCACTCTTGTAAAACTTTGTTGTCCTTCCTTCCTCTGCTCCTACTTCCTCTTACCTAGATGGTAAGAATCCAATATATGTTAAACATGTACAATTCTTCTAAACATATTTTCACAATGATCGTGCTGCACAAGAAAAATCGGATCAAAGAGGAAAAAAATGAGAAAAAGAAACAAAACAAAAAGAAAGCAGGTGACAACAATGAAAAAGATGAGAATACTATGTTGTGATCCACACTCAGTCCCTCTCTGGGTGCAGATGGCTCTCTCCATCACAAAACTATCGGAACTGGCCTGAATCACCTCGCTGAACAACATGACTCTCTAAGGAAGTAGGTTTCGATCAATTGGTCCACAACAATTCATTAAATTAACTTAATTATTTTTATTAATTAATTTGATAAATTAAATTAATAGTTAATTAAATCCCTAGAACCTAGTGCTAGGTTCTGGGCCCACAAAGACAATAATGTAACAGGCTTTGCCTTCAAGGTCTGTCCATTCTTGGGATGGGGGCCAAGACAACACATACACATAAAAGTCTATCGGAAATATGTTAAAATTACTGGGATGTCTAGTAGTTGGGGTTTGGGGAAAGGAATCATGTTGGAGGGATTTCTTATGTCCATTTGACAGCTGAAAAAACTGAGGTTCCAAGAAGTTAAGTGATTAGCCCAACGACACAGCTCTTTAGTGATAGAAGTTGGAACCTTCTATTTTACAATGCAGAAAAGAGAAATATTCTGACACCGAATGAACATTCATCTTTAAGGACATTTTGAAAGGAAGTCCACCAATTTTGAGGGCCAGAGAAAGATCACAGTAAAAGTCAAGGTCTGGCAAGATCGGGTTAGTCCTGCCTACCATCCAATGGGGTTCCCAGCTTCAAGCCTCCCTCCATCCCAGCTCGGGTTGCACATTGCTCCCCAGGGAACTTTCCACAGATCAGCCTCCATTGCTCTCCCACCCTAGCATCCCCAGTGCCATAATAGAATAGAATAAAACATAAGTTTGCCCGTTTGGCCTTTAACGCCCTTCATAGCCTGGCCCAAAGCCATCTTTGCAGCTTCACTTTTGGCTTTGATCTGGGCAAACAGGCCCTTTCTTCTCTCCTCAGTCAGTCTCTCCACCTCCAGTTTCTGCGCCTTTATTATGGCCATCCAGCATTCTGTCCTCCTCTTCTGCTCTCCAGTCATTCTCCCTCTCTCCCCCCTCTTAAAAAAATCCCATCTTCTTTTAGCCAGAACACAAGCACCTTCTTTACAGGAAGTTTCCCCCCATTGCCTCTGATCACTGGTTTTCTCCCATCCAAGCTTTCTTGTATTTAACTACTTTATGTGTGTTTGTATTAACAACTCCATGTGGGAATGGTGGATTTAGTCATTTTGTGCTGTCTTTATTTCGGAATTGGAGCTGGCCTCTGACCCATGGGGGGCTGAAGCCCCAGAAAGCAGAGACGGGAGAATCAGGAAGGTTAATTAATTTCAGAAGGAAGAACAACACCTGCAGGCTGGAAGGCCACCTCCTGAGGAGGAGGACTTAGGGCTGCTGCTGAGAGGGGTTGGCCCCCAGCGCAATCATTCTTAGATCTTGAGATAGTTCTCTTGCCTAGTGTTTCTTGGGACAATACTATGGGTGCTTTGGTCTCATGGGAACAGCCGTTGTCTCAAATTAGGGAGGATCGTGGCCTGTCTGTGGGACTATGTCCGGAACAGGAGTTCGGTCCCCGTGAGGGACAAAGGGCTGGGATTGTGAACATGTGATGGAGCACCCTGGGAAATAAGAGGAGCTAAATCCCTCAGCGAACACCTGGTGCTGGTCCATGCCGGATACTTTGCCAGAGGATGATATTCTGAGTGCAGAGGATTATTGTTATGACAAGCTTAGGACCCAGCCTGCTTGCTAAGCTGCTCTGGAAAACAGGGTGTCTCTAAAAGAGTTTTTCCCTTGTAGAATCTTTGGGACAAGGGATTGGTCCATTTTCCGTATTTATTTAGTTCCTGGCATAGTGTCTACCACATACCAGGTAGGCTTAAGAAATACCTGTTCCAAGAAGTGAGTGCAAGGGATAATGTTATAAAAAATTACCCACGCATATGTACTGTTAATAAAAAGTTATAATTATTAAAAAAAGAAAAAGAAAAACCTGTTCAGAGAGCAGCTAGATGGTGTAGTAGATAGATACCTGGAGTCAGGAAAATCTGAAATTAAATCTAGCCTCAAACACTATCTATGTGACCCTGGGCAAGTCACCTGATTGCTTAAAAAACAACAAAGTAAAACAAAAAAGTATTCCTCGAATGAACTTCAAAAGGACCTCAGTTTATCTCCTGCCTCCAATATTTGCCAGCAATGATGTGATCCTTACTAAACTTACAATTCATTTAATCTGTTTCTTCAAGATTGGATACTTTCTCTATAGACCAGGGATCCTAATGGAACCTAACCCCCCAATTTTAAAGCACTTTATAAGTATTAGCTGTGATTCCCAGCCTGTGCTACAGATAAACACCTGAAAAATATGGATTCTTTCCCTCTTTTTTTAAACTCTGAAGCTCCTCATCTCACTCATTAAAGGCAGCCTTCCCTTAACATGTAATAATCAACTAGATCATGGCTCCCTTTCCTTGAGCTGCATTTTAGATGGCTTCTCTCCGATGGAATTTTAGGAGATGCCCCCGTCTCAGCAGGGACTCACTTCTTTTTTCTCCTTTTAAAATATTTTATATTCTCACAATTTTAAAAATGAATGCCAGAAAATATGCTTAAAACTCAAAAAAAAAAAACCCAGATATTTTATTAATGCTCTATTTCAAACCATTATTATCACTTTCCCATAGTTTGCCTCCTCATAGACTTTCTTGTTACAAATAAATATGGACGTATATGCTCAAAATTTTAAAAACAAATGCCACAAAATGTTTAAAAACAGCAAAAATCCCAATATTTTATTTTTTGGAGCAGGTAGAGCTTTGCACTCTAACCTGGATAAACACACCCTAAACTGGGATTTCTTCTACAATCCAGCTGATAACTGGGCCTCTAGACTTGGTTTGAAGATCCCCCAGTGACAGGAAGCTTACTATTTCCCTGGGAGGTCTGGAAATGTTTGACATAATTGTTTTTCTTTATAATCTGATGCATTTTGTTTTATTCATTGAACAACATGATTCTGAGCAGAGGCTTCTCCATAGCTTCATCAAACTGCTGTCCATGGTGTCCATTATAGAGAAAGAAAGAAAGGAAAGAAAGAAGGAAGGAAAAAAGGAAGGAAGGAGGAAGGAAGGAAGGAAGGAAGGAAGGAAGGAAGGAAGGAAGGAAGGAAGGAAAGAAAAGAAAGAAAGAAAGAAAGAAAGAAAGAAAGAAAGAAAGAAAGAAAGAAAGAAAGAAAGAAAGAAAGAAAGAAAGAAAGAAAGAAAGAAAGAAAAAGAAAAAAAGAAAGAAAAAGAAAGAAGAAAGAGAAAGAAAGAAAGAGAAAGAAAGAAAAAGAAAGAAAGAAAGGAAGGAAGGAAGGAAGGAAGGAAGGAAAGAAGGAAGGAAGGAAAGAAAGGAAGGAAGGAAAGAAAGAAAAAGAAAGAAAGAAAGAGAAAGAAAGAAAGAAAGGAAGGAAGGAAGGAAGGAAGGAAGGAAGGAAAGAAAGAAAGAAAGAAAGAAAGAAAAAGAAAGAAAGAAACAAAGAGAAAGAAAGAAAGAAAGGAAGGAAGAAAGAAAGAAAGAAAGAGAAAGAAAGAAAGGAAGGAAGGAAGGAAGGAAAGAAGGAAGGAAAGTAGGTAAGGAGGGAGGAAGGAAAAAGGAAAAGTTCTGCATCTGGAATCCCTTGTCCACATCATGCAGCAAAATGAGCTCTGCTGTGGTCAGAGGGACTGACATTGAACCCAGCTTGGCTATTCGCTACTTGGGTGACCTTGGGCAAGTGATTTTCGTTCTCTAAAACTCAGTTTCCCTGTGTGTAAAAGAGACTAGGTCTAAGGCTCCATTCGGTTGCGAGAGCTGATGGGCAGACAGCTCTCCTCCGGGTGGTGGTAAAGGCGACGTGCAGACTGGGTTAGTGCACCATGCCAACCCTCTCAGGCAGCTGCCCAGGCCTGGAGGCAGGCCAGGGGATGCTCAGACCTTCCAAGGCCTCCATCGGAGGAGGGCGACCCCAGGCCCGCAGCCAGGCTGAGTCAGGGAGGGCTGAGGTCACGGGTGGAAGAGCCCAGAGGCACCTTTCAGCTTATCTGAAGTCCAGTTGGGGAATCAGGGGCCCGGCCAGCGAGGCCTTAGATCACAGCCAACAGATCGCAGAAGGGAATACAAAAGGCCGGGCTAGGGTGGCCTAAGGCCTGGGTTCAAAATACCCTCCCTCCTTCTTCCCTCTGGGACTGTATGTAGGCAATCGCTTGGCTTTTCCCAGCCTCCTCTGCTGCTTCTCTGTAAGATCAGAGGTCGGGTCTGGGAGCCTCCCAGGGCCCCTCTAGGCCTGGAGCTGAATCCTCCGAACACAGATTTTCGGGCTCCGCGTCTAGAATGTTGTCCCTCAATCGCTTCCCCACCCGTAAAGGAGGCCAGCGGCCCCCGCAAAAGCAGCCGCGGGGCAGCGGCGCTCTCGGGGTAGCCAGGGAGGGGGTGGAACTTCGGGGGGAGCCACTTAAAGGCAGGTGCACCCCATGGCTCGCCCAGCTCCTTCTTAGAGCAGGTCCCCGGGCCTCCGCGGCCTCCCCGGGCCTCCCGGGGCCAGTTTCCTCTTCGCAAAAAGCCCTAACTGGTGTGCAAAGTTCTGGGAGCTCTCCAGCATGGCGGTGTGAGGAGGGGGACTTCGGGCAGGGAATCGTGCGTGGGACCCGGGCGGCCCCGTGCTCCCTCCTGCACCGTCCTCCCCCCTCTTCCCCCCGCCGTGGGCCGGGCGGAGCCCGGGCCGGAGGCTCGCTCGCTCCTCCTCCTCGCCTTCCTCTTCCTCCTCCCCCTTCCCCTGCCCACGTCCCCGGCTCCTCCCGCAGGTAGGCCTGGTCATAAGAGGGCGCGCTGCGGCCGTTCCTCCTCCTCTTCCTCCTCCCTTCTCCTGGGGCTCCCCGTCTCCGCTCGCCTCGTACCGTCTGTGCCGCCGGCCGGGACGCCCGCCAAACTCCTTTCGCCATGGAGGATTATCACAAGCCCGACCAGCAGAAACTGCAGGCGCTGAAGGACGTCGCCAACCGGCTGCGCATCCACTCCATCCAAGCCACCACCGCCGCCGGCTCCGGGTAAAGCTAACTCGGGCGGCCACTGCTGCAGCCCTGGGAGGCTGAGCTCGGGCACTGGGGGCAGCGGGCATTGAGGGGCTGCGGGCACTGGGGGCAGCGGGCACTGGGGGCTGCGGGCATTGAGGGGTACGGGCTCGGGACGTCGCAGCCGGGGGCTCCCACTCAGTGAGCACGGGGAGGACCCTGGGACTCTGGGGCTGCAGCAGCCGAGCCGCGAGCGGGGGGAGCGTCGGGCATCCAGCCCCGGCCGGGGAGGGGAAGGCTGGGGGCGCAGACTCGGGACGCTGCGGCAGTCGGGGGGAGCGCGGGGAGGAGAAGGCGGGTGCGGGGGCTCCAGCAGACGGGGCCGCCGGGGACATCGGGCCCCAGATCCCGGGGGAGGGGGGGAGCCGGGGGTGCGGGTTCCAGGGGCTGCCGCAGCCGTATCCGGGAGATCTGGCTCGGGGAGCGAAGGGGATGCGCTGCAGGGGCCGGGAGAGGGGCGGAGGCGGCCGCGCTAGCGCAGCCTTTCCGGGCGCGGGGCCTTCCCGAACCTAAGCTCCCCACCCGGAACGCGAGGTGGCTCCGCCCATCCCCGGCGGGCTCTCGGGTTGGCCAGGCTGGTCCCGGTGACCGGGCCCGCGGGGTGGGCTGCGGGGACTTCGCCCACGAGGGGCTGGGCAGGGATGGGGAGTGGGGGGCCCCCGGGCTCGGGGGGCGGGCGGGGAGCCGAGGCAGCTCAGCCCCGGTCCGAGCTGGGGACTCCCTCCCGTCCGGGCCCCGGTCCTGTAAGTTGGGAGCCCCCGCGGGCGGGGGAAGGGGGAGAAGACTCTGAAGTTCGGGCCCAGCCCGCGCCCCCGCTTCCGCCAGCGCGTCTCCCCCGTCTTCTTTGGAGAAACTTTGGGGAGGGGAAAGTTGGGGGCGCTCGCGATTAGCGCTGGACGGCACCAGCCCGCTTCCCGAAATTATGAGGGGCCTACCACGTGCCGCCCGGGGATGGGGAGAGCTGCCTGAGCTGCCTGCGGGGAGGGGGCCCCCTTTCCTTCCGCTGCCGCCGCGTCCCCGCCGTTCCTTCCGTGATCTTAGGGCCCCGGGGCCCTCTCGGATTACTCAGGTTCACTGCCCAGCCCGGGGGAGGGGAGCAGTTATTTCCCCAGGCATTAAGATCGGCCCGATCAGCTTTCCCCGCTCACACCGGGTGGGGGATGGGGCAAGGCATGCGGACCAGGGCCCCGAGCCTGGGAGAGGTTTGGGCCACGTGGTCCGCCCCTTGGGGCGCTTTATTTATCTGTGCGCAATTTCGGTTAGAGCTGGAAATCCTGGCTTTGACACCTGGGGAAGTCGAGGCCTAGGAGAGTCGGTCACGTAGTGTCAGGCCCCGGGAGAGAACCTGAACTCCCAGCCCACAAGGAACCCGGCTGCCCGTGGCGGTCAGTGCCCCTCCCACTCCTAAACCACCCGATCTTGGATAGGGAAGAGCTTGCCCGAGTGAAAAGAAACCTGGCTTTCATATTCTGCAGCCTCCTCCCGCAAAAACCATCTCCCCACGCGAGAACAACCCCAGACTAAGGCCTCCTGACGCCTGCAGAAGCACCTCTCAGGGGGGACAAGCCAAAGCAAAGGGGGAGCTCTCTGCGCAACCTCCTTTCCAAAGGAGGGAGCGGGGTTTGAGCTCGGTCTGGTCTCCTGGGATTGCCCAGTGGCCTCTTCTCCCAGCCAGCTCCTTCCAAGTGCTGGCCCGCTCCCGCCCTCACCCCCTTCTCTTAACTAGATGGCCCTGAAGGCTTCGGCCTGTCCGGGATAAAGGAAAGAATCCAAATCATGAGAAGGGCACCGATGGGGGCAGCCCGGCAGCCAACAATGTGCTCCCTGGGGCCCCAGCACCTTATTGTCTTTTTGTGCCCAACAGTCAGAAAGAATTATCTACAGGACTTGTGAGCGGCCGGAGGGAGCTGCTCCCAGAATGTAGGTCAGGCCCTTAAGTCTGGTGACTTATCATTTATGAGCTGGATCCTCACCTGCTCCCCAGAGAACCCGAGCTGGCCTGGAAGGGGAAATGCTTGTGACTGGGCACGGAAAAGGAACCACACAAACAAACCCCCAGCCCCAGCTCCAGCTCAACTGAGCCTTGATCTCCCTTCAAGTCTTGTCTCTGTCCTCTTTTAGACTTGTGATCTTGGATAAGTCATTGAACCTCTGAGTCTCGGGTAACTCTTGAGACTATAATGACTATTATGGAAACATGGTTTACATACATTTGCACATATATAATCTATATCCAATTGCTTGCCTTTTTAGGGATGGAGAGGGAGAAAATTTGGAACTTAATCCCCCATGTATAATTGGGGAAAATACTGAGGTTTCATTCTAAGGCCCAGAAGCACAGCCAGGCTGTGGCAAGATGCAAAAGACGAATGCAGGTGCTCCAGATTGCTCTTTCTCCCTTGGCCCAGGCTACCTAAGTCAATAGGGTCTCTGCACCAAGCTCTAACTTAAAAAGAAGTATGGGGAATTGTGGAGGAGGAGGAGGAGGAGTTGCCTTTGGAAGGTGATCCCCCCAGACTGCAAAGTCCCAAGTCCTTTGCTTCTGCAAATAGCCTCACTTCGGAGTTAGCTCCATTTAAGCCTTTGTGCTCCTGCTTTTTGTTAGCTAGATTGTGGCTGGACCCCAGGCAAGAACTTCCTGCTTCTAAAATGACCTCTATCAAAGTCCTGGGAGTGATTGTGCTTCTGCTGAGTGGCTGTACTTCTGCTATCTCCCCCACTTGGGAGAAGTAGAGCAGCAAGTGTTTGTTCAGGCCTCAGGCATTCATTCATTGGCATAGAAGTGGGAGCTCTTTCTAGCCACCCTGGGGTGGAGCTCTTAGAAAAGACTGGCCTTGCTCCTTAAAGGCTGAAAAGACCCAGTTTGGGAAATACTTTTGAAGGTCTGGAATTCCCCCTCTGGTGGGGGGAAATCTTTCCATCACCTTGGATCAGATTTAGGTCAGATTTCATCTTTAACTTCAGGATCCCCTCAGAAGCCATCAAGATATAGATAGAGAGATCAATATCAATATGATCTCTATTAAGAGCTGTATCTCTAGCACTGCCTTCTCTCAAAGAGATCTGCTAATTCACAACTGGGAAAACTGAATCCCTAGGGAAGGGAGGAGTGACTTGGCTAGAGAGTGGTTTGAACTTGGGGGTTTTTAATTTGAAGAGTCACTGCTCCTTTTGCCACGTCATTCTGTCTGCAGATTAGAAGGTATTGGTTTTGGGATTGTGCATCATCCATTACCTTTCCCGCCTCTGACAGTGAAGGAAATGAATGAATGAGGCAATAAGTGCTTCCTATGCTGAGGGCCAGAGCTTGACAGTAGCCATCTTGGACAGTGTTGATGGGATGGACACAGAGGTTGGGAGTGGCCCTCCTGGACAAAATAATGGAATGGACACAGCCTGATAGTGGCCACCTTGGACAGTGCTGATGAGATGGACATAGTTTGACATTAGTCATTTTAGACAGAGTGCTGATGATGAGATGGATACAGAGCTTGGTAGTGGCTCTTTCCTCTTTTTAACCCCAACACTGGCCAGTTGCATTTCCTAATTTGTCTTGCAACAGTAATATTGTACGGGGTGGACAAGTGCCAGGGGAACTAGAGGACAGCTCTCATTGGGCCCTGACCTCTTCCTGGGAAGTCTGGGTGGAGGACAGAACTTGGGCCATGCTAGGGTGGAGGACTGAGACAGCTCAAAAGGGAGAGTCCTAAGGAAAATCCCATCTTCTGGAGGAATTCTTTCCCAACTTTCTGAATCCGAGCGGCTCCCCTCTGTGCCTTATTTCCTATTCTTTGTTTTTAGCTTAGATTATAAGCTCCCTTACTCCAGTAGACTGTGAACTCCTTTTTGACGGGGATGTCTTTCACCTTTTTGTATCTCCTCAGCACATTGCACAATGCTTGGCACATAGTAGGTGCTTAATACTTGTTTATCGATTTATTAATAGCTAACATTTATAAAGCACTTGCTCTGTGCTAGGCACTATACCAAGTGCTTTACCGTTACCTTATTTGATTCTCACAACAACCTTGGGAGGCAGCTGCTATTAATACCCTCTTACGGAGGAGAAAACTGAGGCAAACAGGTTAAGTGACTTGTCAAAGGTCCCAGCCAGTAAGTATCAAAGGCTGATTTGAACACAGATCTTCCTGATTCCAATCCTGGTGTGTAAAGCACATTGCTAGGCTGAGGGTGAGGACGAAGGTGAAGAGATTTGCATGTTCCCCCCCTTCCCCCCCCAATCCATTTCATTGTAGGGAACTCCCAGTGTGGACCCTTTGCCAATGCAGATGGGCACCTGCATAGAATCATGACAGGATCTCAAAGGCCAGCTCATTTCCAGAAAGGAGTGATTGACTTACCCAGAGTCCCACAGGTAGTATCAGGGACTATTTGACCCCCTCCTCTGTCTATAGAACTGGGATTCTTTTCACAGTACTACAGTTCTGTAACAGTCTGGGGCACTGAGTGAGTCAGAGACAGGGCTTCTGCTGCCTGATCTCCGTGACCACAGCCTCTTGATCTGAGGATATAAAGAAGAAACAAAATAAAACAGTTTCAGCTTCCCAGTTTGCCGTTCTTCCAGGAGATACAATCTGGCCAGATGAGAGAGTAGAAATATATACAAAGTAATTTCAGGAGGAAGCAGGCACTAGACCCCCAGGATCCTTTCAGCTCCATGGCAGAAATCGGCAAGGGCTGGGATCTCAGAACCGAACTGAGTCAGATTTAGGAGATTTCCCAGAATTAAATCAAGCAGCCAAATGTAAGTGCCTACTATGTGCTAAGGGACGGGGATTCCAAATAGTGAAGTGTCTAAGGCGGTGTGGGAATAAAAGTAGAGAGAGTCAAGAAAGAGAAGGTGAATTGATGGGACTGAAACAGTCTAGTTGTAAAGATTAAAGAAAGAAAAAGGAAAAAAAATGACCAGAGTCAAAACTGAACTTGGAACTTTGCAGAAGGAAGGAGGGTTGCTAACCAGTGGCTGACTAGTGTTGTAAGACAAGTTAGGAAATGTCCCTGGCCACCATCGCTTTGTTTGGGCTTTCTTCTTTCCCCCCAAGACAAATGGAAAAACTAATGCTTGTCATGAGGTCATGAACTCTCCAGCTCTTGCAGGAATTAGATTTGAGCCCACAAAGTGGGCTCTTTGATTACGGATTTAGGAATCTTAACTCTTTGAGGCCTTTTCTCAGTGGCATAATTTACATACTGCATCGGGATCTTTGGGAAGAGATGGCTGACTACAGTGCCTCAGTTTACTCATCTGACTACTGAGAATCAGCAATTATTATTAAATATAAACCTTTGTATATAGGTTATTATATATATATATTCATATGTATATATTATTATACTATATTTTATAAATATATATATATTATATATATATATATATAAACCTATAAGCTGAATTTTGAAAATCTCCAGCTAACGGCTAAAGGGGAAGGACATAAAAAGACAATAGAAATAGGGGGCGTGCATACAGAGAAATCATTTATATATTAAATATATCATTTATCATTGACCAGATGGTGACATAACTGCCTAAGAAGCCAGAACACAGGAATTTAGGATCCTCCAATTCTGCTCTGAGTATATAAGCCCTTCCCAGAAGCCAGGAAGGAGGATGGAATTGTGGGAATAACAGGTGAAGTCAGGAGGCCTGGTTCTTGCTACTTAATATTTAATCACTTCAGTTTACTGATGTGTGAAATAAGGGGGCTGGGCGAGGTGGTTTCTAAGGCCCTTTTCGGTGATCCTCTGACTCTCTCACTTGATGGTCTTGCTGAATTTTGCTTCCAAGGCTTGCACAAGACTCCGGCTTCCTGGCTTATATCAAAGTGAGGCAAGGGTGAACTTGGCAAGATTCTCCCCGAAGAGGTGAGGGTTCAATCCCTTGGGGAGGACGGAGCACGCAGCCTCAGAGTGACTTGGTTATCTGTCCAAACATCCCCTGACCAGACCTTGGTGAGCTGCCTGAGCTCTATTGGGGAATGGGGATCATCCTACTTGCAGCCTCCATTGGGATGAGCAGCTGGCAGGAAGCCACTGCAGTCATCACAGCTACAGAGCATGGAGGCTTTTCCTTATGAGTCTATGACTGGCGTGCTGCACGGGTCAGAGTTCAGCTTGGGATTTCTCTGCTTCTGTGCACCAGCTCTCCTGACCCCGAGTCCTGGATTTTAGGAGGAACTTTTGGGCTTTCTAGGAGATCTTCCCCAGCACCACCAGGGGCACAAATAAATCCAAAGGGAGCAAGAAGAGAAAGTAGTCACTGGCTCTGGAGTTAGGAATCGAGTCCAGATCCTACTTCTGTTCCTAACCTTAGTGGGTCACTTAAATTTCTTGGGACTCAGTTTCCTCATCTGTAAAAAATGAAGAAGGTTGGTTGGGTTCAGTGTCTTTTGTCCCTTCTAACTCTGGTTTTATGTCTCTTAAGAATATATTTTCAGGGATTCCACTTTCTCACCCAGTTACTTGGATCTAGCCCACGATAATGCCCTGGTTGTGCAGGACTCAGCGATGTTGAAACTTCTTTCTAGACAAGTAGGAACACACACACACCCCTCCTCCTGTCTCATTATGTGACTTTTTAAGCCTTCCTTTGCTGTCCACACCCACATCTGTACTTTTAAGGTCCCTGGGCCCAGGGGCCCAGTGTCATAGCCCGTGCTACCTAGCTGGCACTTCCCTTGATCCCGGAGAAGCCGGGTGTTGCTGGTTACCCTTCCTGGTGACTGAAGTCACCAAGCCCGGCCCATAGAGAAGCCCAGGTTTGGCCCACTGCAGCGCTATTGCTTCTTCCAATTCAGTTATTGCTTCTCACTGCTTTCTCCCACTTCAGCTTCCATTGTTCAGGGCCTGAGCTGTCTGCAGGCCTAGGTTAATGGCTAAAACCTCTTGCTTGCTTTGTTAAAGCAGCACAAAGCAGCCTACAACAGTGGAAAGGATGTGGTAACTCCCAAAGACCCGAAATCAAATCCCTCACTTGGCACTTGCGTGATCCGAAGCAATTCGTTCAGTACTCCGGTCTCAGTTTCCTCATTTGTAAAAAGGGGACCAAATCTGGCTATGCTTCCACAATGGATTGGGAGGAGACAAAATCATCAACAAGCCTCTTACCGCTTATGGGCATGCTTCAGAAGGCCCAGGCCCATCCTAGTTTTGTTCCTCTGGGAGCTGGGACTATTACTCATGGCCCTCTTTGTTTAAGTCTCCGAAGAGCTCGGGAGACACTGAGTATTATGGGTGCTGGTAATGGGACCCTGCACCTTCAGAGGAGGGGAGAGAGATAGTAAAGATTATTTCCCAAGAGAAAGAACGTGGTAGTTTGGGGACCAGTTTCTAAACCAGGAACCACTTTTTAGCTTTTGAATACTTAGCCTTCTATGTGCCTCAGTTTCCTTCATTGTCAAATTAAGTTGTTGGGCTAGCTGTCTGCTAAGGTCCCTCCAGCTGTGAGGTAGTGAATATGCATCTGTGACCCCCACTGTGCTGGGGAGAACTTTCATGCTGAATTTCATGTTTTCTTATTTTGAAAACTTGAGCACCCAGATCACCCTCTGTGGAGGGTGCTGGAGCCCTCCTCCCCACCTTTATCTGATCAGCCCGGCTACCTAGAGTTTCCTCTTTTCCCTGCTTGCTTAAGAGAATGGGGCTGGATTTGCAGAACCAGTATCAACGCAATCCCTTCTGCAAGGGAGGTGTGGGCTAACCGGCCGCTGTTTCCTCCTTTGGGCTCTGGGGTAATTTCTGCCAAGCTTTGAAGTTCCTTCTGCCACTGGCTGACTGATGTTGAATGGGTCTTTCTGCTCCAAATCTGAAACGAGGGGTTTGACTTGATGATTTTGAAGGCCTCTGGCAGATTCTGTGCTTAATGGGAGCAGGTTGCTCTTGCTCCTGGTGTCCTAAGTCCCCTTAGGAAGAGTTTTCTGGGTCTGATGGCTACGGATGCTTTTTCCCAATGGGTCTGCGCACCTCTCAGAGTAAACTGAGTCAGGATGGCTTGGAGACATCCGACCAATCTCCAAGGAAAGGCTGTTCATAAACACTGTACCCACTCTCGGAGGAGGATTCAGAAATGGGAGCCCATCCGTATGCTGGTCTAGAAATAAGGAGTTTTGTTCACTTATTTCTATTATAAAATTTTAAAATCTGCCCCCTCCAGTCATGTGCCCTCTCCTAAACTGCTGCTCTCGTCACATTTCTGGTACACCAGGAGCAGTCCGTGGCCTTCTGTTTTCCCCAAACACTGGTTCAGTGTGTCTGACTCAGGGTTTTCTCTTTGCTGGGTTTGAGAAGTGAAAAGCACGCGCCTAGTGCTGGAGCAGATAGAGCCTGGCACTCTAAGCTTGATAAACACAATTTAATAAAAGTCAAAGTCCCTTAGAAAAAAAATCCCGCACAAGTAATCTTTAGTGGTAGGTTTGAAAATCATTGTGAATTAGCCTTGACTCCTCAAAGCTGCCAACCTTACTCAAGGTAGACTCAAGATTTGCCATTAGAAAGAAATAGCATTCTGAAGAAGCAAAAAAAAAAAATTTATCACCCTTTCCCTACAACAGAACCTGGCCTCATTCCACTAACCACAATCCTCTGCTTCTAGGTCTTGTCCCCAAAACCCATTTCCCACTGACTTGGTGAGGACAGTCCTGCTCTAATCAATGCTTAGAGGGTCAGTACTGTGTGTGTAATGGGGAGTGGGAAAAGGACTTTTGTATAAAGTCCTAAGGACTGAGGACTTTCAGGAGTCTGGTGGAGAGAGAATTGATAGGTTGGTTGATATGTGCTGGAGGACTTGACTCAGAGACTGACTTGCTAATGTGTCAAAAGTGGGATTGAGCTGCTCAGATGTTTCTGGTGGCAGAAAGCTTTATGATGTGATTAGGGGATGCCTAGATACCTGCCTATTCAAAGTTAGAATGTGATTAGGAGATTCCTATTCAGGAAGTCTTTGGTATGATGGGATTAGGAGATTCCAACCTATTCAAGGTTGGCCTTATGTGGCTGTAGATTAGTGCCGGCTCCCCACAGGTCCCCCTTTTTTCATTTATATTAAAAGAATCAAATGTAGAATTTTTCATTTCTCGACCTGTGCCTGGCTTAGGTTGTTCCTATGGGGAAAAGCCTTACCCGTCAGGAAGGATGTGCAGAAACGTCTCTTCCTGGCTTAGGTCGGCTAGTCCTTGAGGAATCTTACCTGTCATTGACTAACCAGGTCGAAAATTTCTATTGCTCATATGAGCATCAAGGGGATCATCACCAGTCTCAAGGCGGTGATAGTGTACATGAATGAGTTTGGCCAGGGCACTATCTACTTGGGGAA
This sequence comes from Sarcophilus harrisii, assembly GCF_902635505.1. NCBI lineage: Eukaryota > Metazoa > Chordata > Mammalia > Dasyuromorphia > Dasyuridae > Sarcophilus > Sarcophilus harrisii. Next base: position 8,852,803 of record NC_045426.1, on the reverse strand, counting down.
AAAAGCAAAAGAAGGCCAATTAAAGGCCCTTTGAGGTTCTGAAGTACTAATTAATGAATTCTAAAGCTTAAAACATAATCCCCAAAACCGAGTCTGCCAGGGCAATTTTAACAAAATAAGGGATTCTAAAGCTAAAGCATTCAAATTCAATCTGAACTAAGGCAAATTGAATAGGGGTTCCCACTATTTCAGGTATTTTGAAAAAAATCTACCAATTTTCCAAATATTCTATCCCTTCCTTTTTCCTCATGGAAAGGAATTATCATATGACTATTCCCCATATAAATCCCAAGAGTGAATTAAAATCCCTATACATAACAGACTAGTACAGTGGCATTTCCTAAAAATCCCTCAAACATAACAGCAATAATTACACAGTTTTAACAAATCCCATCCCAAATCTTAAACACAAGTGATAGAGTGATAGATGATCCAGGCAAGATTCAACAGTCAGTCATCAAACATTCCCAAAGTCCCTCATATCAGTCCAAAGTACAGTAGATGCAGGGTCCAGTCCATGGTCTCATTTTAAAAACTACTGCTTCAGGCTGTGAAGTGATAAACACAAATTGAATCCCACTTCCGCCGCGTAATGGATTTGCCTAAATTGCTTATCCTTTGAGCCTCAATTTCCACATCTGTAAAATGAGGGAAGGTGGTTTTGGGGGCTCCTAGGATCCCTTTGTTGAACCAATGGTGGTTCCCACAGGGAACTTGGCAGCTGACTCAGGGAGAGCCCTTGGGCCAGCTTCTCCAGGTTTATTGGAGTGAATGAAGGGCCTGATTCTCTTTTTTCCCCTTGGGGAATTATGAAGTTTTTCAGAGGACTGCTGCCAGGTTCAGACTCTCAAAGTTAGAAAGGGCCTCTGGGGTCCTTCTAGTCCCCTCTGAAGCCCCCTACACTGAAGCGCCTCCTTCAGCCTCTGCTTGAAGGCTGCCGGGGAGGTGAGGTCCGCTGCTTCCAGGCAGCCCATTCTACCTGGGGCCGGGGACAGCTCTTTGTTGGGTCGTTTCCCCTGAGTTCAAGCATAAGTTGTCCTCCTTCACCTCTTGTTCCTGATCTGCCTTGTGTGGGCCCAAGGAGAACAAGGAATCCAGACCCTCGAAGGCAGCTGGGACGTCTTTGAGTCACGCTCTCTTCTGTGTTCTGAGCCCAGAAATGCCAAGAAAGCCCAAAGTCAAGCCTGCAGTTTTCCTAGAGAAATCTGGATGTTGGGCCAGAGGGACTCAAATTGTCTGGCGGATTTGCGGACACAAACTTCCTAAAAGTCTAATCCTAGTTTTTAAGTGCAGAAATCCTCAGAGTTGAGGATTTCTTTGCCCCTAAGGCTGTGGGGGCTCTGAATGGGTAGGGAGTGTTTGGAGGGGTGTTGTAATTTGGGAAGATTACGTGTCATCAGAGAGTAATTTCACTGGAACGCGTGTTTGCTCTTTCAGGTTAAGTCTGTTTCCCCCCAAGACCAGGAATTCATAGAAAATGGCTAAGTATAAAGTGGTTGAGACCCCAGGAATGGCAGCACTAAACATGCATGTGCTTGGGTTTGGTGATGAATTCTTGCCAGCCTTCCTGCCACTAATACCTGCTGGAACTGTTGTAGTAACTCGCTCCTATTCCTGTTCCCATGTGGTGGGGACTCGGCCGAGAGAGGGTGAAAGTTCCCAGCCTCAGGATATGGAGGCTCTGGAAGGAGGAGGTGGCCGGTGTTTCCCCCAGATTCGGAAGCGATTCTCTGTGTCTCTCAGTGGGCCGGCCAGCCCAGCGCTAACATGCATGGAGCGTGGGATCCCTGTGTGCTGTGTTTGGGGGGGGGGGTTCTGGAACCAACTGTCCCATGTCAAACAAGGTTTTGGGTCTTAGTCGAGAGTGGCTCACACAGAAGCAGCAGAGCGATGGGCGGCCGAAACCGCGTCACCGGGACTTTGAGAACCCGTCCCGGAAGGACAGGAAATGTTTGGAGATTCTTGCTTGAGCAGAATTCTTGGGGTACATTGGGGAGAAATCCTGTGAATCCTCCAGTGACTAACTTATGCACAAGACAAAACAATGAGAAAAACTCAGGAAACCCAAAGGCCTGGTTCAGACTGGGTTGCTGGCCCCTGTGACTCGGACTTGGTTTCCCCATGGGTCCAGGGGTCCAAGCAGTTGCAAAAACTCTTTATGGTAACTGTGCATTTTTCCCTTTGCATCTACTCCCCGCTAATGTCCCGCCCCCCAACCAAAGGGGGCTAGAAAGATTTTTACTAGTTGTTTCTTGACATTTTTTTTAAATGGGCTAGATTCCAAGATTCACATGTATTTGAGGTCCTCCCTTCCAGTTCCACCAGACTTCGAGCATCCCAGCAGAGCCAATTTGCTGCTTCTGGGATGGTGGAGAAAATCCTCTCTTGGAACTCTCACCATCCTGACCTTTGGCTACTCCCCCAGTGGCAGAATCCCATCACAACCTTCCTTTGAAAACTGTTTTTTAAAAGTTGATTTTTTTTTTTTGGTGTTTTTTTGCATCACTTATTTTTGATAACACTTCTCCCTCATCCTCCCTGCTCTTCCTACCCCCAACGGGGAGTCTCAGCTTGTAATAATACTAATAAAAAGAAAATTACCAACATAATGCAATCTGATAAGTGCAGTGTGTCCTACCCATAGTCCTCTACCTGCAAGGAAGGAGGCAAGTGCAATCTCGAAGCACTCCTCCCTTTTTTTTTCATCTTAAAAAAAAACCCAACAAACTTATCTTTCTGTTCTGATTTTACCTCACTCATACTTCCCACTCTAGCCCTTCCCATGAGTCTCTTTTTAACAAAAAAACAAGGCTAACAAGAATTCCACAAAACCGAGTCTCATAGTATGTCCTGTGTTCTTCACCCATAGTCCCCCACCTCTGCAAAGAAGGGACTAAGGTACAATCTCGTTTCTTCACATCCTTTTTCTTATGAACTTGACAGACATCCCTTGTTTCTTAAGGAAACCTTCTAAGACCTTCTAAGGTCTGGAGGGTAAAGCCCCAAATGATCCAGCCAGATTTGGACATTTGAACCCCCTGGGCGTCTTTTGAATACCATTCTGGCTCCCCTGAGAAACCTGATGAGGGGACCTCCAGCAGCCTTGGATCAGGGTTCCAATGTCTCCTGGGCTGGGGAAACGAGAAAGGTGGAGGCCTCCAGACGACGGCTGGGTTGCCAGGTCTGGGGCTCCCAGTTGGGCGGTTGGGACTTTGGCGGGTCACTGACCTCGGGCTGTCTGTCTCCTTGGCTTGCAGCCACCCCACATCATGCTGCAGCGCGGCAGAGATCATGGCGGTACTCTTCTTCCACACCATGAAGTACAAACCCCAGGACCCCCGGGATGCCAGCAACGACCGCTTCGTGCTCTCCAAGGTAAGAAGCTGCTGTCCTGAGGCAGCTGCCCCGGTCAGGGTGGCTGCCTCGAATTCCCGCGAGCCCTCCCTCCAGCCCCTGGTGGACCAGTGCCCACACTGTGTAGCATCCCCTCTCTCCTCTCTTTCCTGAAGAGGAACTTGCTGGCTTCTGAAGTTCTTCCATCTTTGCCTTATTATCACTCACCCATTTTCTATGAGTCCTAACTCCACAGGAGGCTGTTTTGTGATGTGCACAGAAAGACCTGGGTTTAAGCCATGTTCCTGACATAGACTGTGTGATCCTGGGCAAGTCACTAAAAGTCTCACAGCCCTGATCACTCTTGTAAGACAATTAGTAGATGAAATTTCCACCCTAGGAGTTTGTACACTAATAAAACTGCAGAATTGCCGCCCTCCCCCTCCAAAAAAAATATGTCTGGGGGAGTGCTTTATCCTGCCTTTTGCCCCTTTCCCCAAGGAGTTAATCAAATAGGTCTCTCCCTCTCCCTGCACCTCTCCCTCCTCCTCCTTCCTCCTCCTCCCCCTCCCTCTCTTGCTAATCCATCCTTGTTCCTCCCAGGGGCACGCGGCTCCCATCCTCTATGCAGTGTGGGCTGAGGCCGGCTTTCTGCCAGAGGCCGAGCTGTTGAACCTGAGGAAGATCAGCTCCATCCTGGACGGCCACCCCGTGCCTGTAAGTGTGGGGCAGGCTGGGAGCGGCGGGGGGGGGGGGGATCGGTGACTTCTCCTGAAATGTTTCCTTGCCCACGGGGCCCTCCGGAGTTGCCCTCCCCGGGTTCCTTATAGACACAAGCGAAACAAGCCAACTTGGACCCAAGGCAGAAGCGGCCATTTCATTAGGAATGTGGTGTGAGTCTGCATGGACCCTGGTCCGAACAGCCTGGGCCGGGCCCCATGGCTTGAAGCCATTCCCGTGACCATTGGCCGGGTCTTAGCTCTTCAAGGAAAAGGAGAAAGATTTAGACTCTGGTAATTCCATGTCTCTCCTTTCCTGTGTTCCTGGCCCGCCAAGGGTTCAAATCTCACCCTTGCCGCTAAGCTGTCCAGGCTACCTAAACAGATTTCTGGGCCTCTGTTTCCCATACGAGGAGGAGGAGGAACCATGTTCCTTATTAGGGGACAGTCATCCGGTCATCCTAGAGATGGCCTATTTCACCATAGAAGGTGTTGGATTTGGAGTCATATGGCCCAGGTTCAAATACAGCCTGTAATCCTCACTGATGACCTGCAGGGTCTTTAACAAACTTCCTCACATCTGCAAAAAGAGGCCGAGGACTCAATGATGTTCCAATGATGTTCGGGCTCCTTCCAGCCCCCGAGCCTTTGTTCTTGGGAAATGGGAGTCTCAGAGCAGTTCCTAAGGCGGGGCCACTGGGGAACTTTTCCATGTGGAGATTTTCAATGGTGACCCAGCCAAGAACCTTCACTGGCCTAAGCTCCAAATTCTTCCCGGGAAATCATTTCCAAGCACAGACCCCTTGAAGAGTATTTCTGAGTATTGGGGGACAAAACCTGCCAGGCTGGGTGACTCCGGGCAAGACTAGAAATCCAAGTGGGGCTGCGTTTCAAGGTGTCTCTATGTTGGTAAATTTGGACAAGAACGAAGGCAAAGTGCCATCTGACTCCTTGGAGGTCCAGACGCCTTCTTGGAGCCTGTGGCGCTGCTTGGAGTCCCCGTAGTCTGACTCGGCGTTTACTCGATCAGTAGCGTGTGATGGGGCGGGCGCCCCATGTTTGGTCTTCAGCTGCTTCTTGCTGAATGGAAGTTGAAAGGCTTGAGGGGTGATTGACATCAACCATGGTGGGGGGTGGGGGGGGGGGCAAAGCCAGAGCTCGTCTCCAGATCTAAGAAGGAGCCCCAGTGCCCTTCCCAATGCACCCCACTGCCTCGCACCCTTCTCATGTCACTTTTTCTAATTGTAGAAACAAGCCTTTACAGACGTGGCCACCGGCTCCCTGGGCCAAGGGCTTGGGGCGGCCTGTGGGATGGCCTACACCGGCAAATTCTTCGACAAAGCCAGGTAAGATGCTGGGCTCCAGGGGTGACGGGGTCCGGTGCTTTCCTCTTCTCCAGAGCCTCCCAGCCCCCTCCCTCCCCCCTACCTGGGGTCACCAGGGAGACGGAGGGGTGACAAGGTGCTCATGGGGAAGGGTCCTTTGCCGCTGGTGTATCAGCCAGTGTTTGTTGAGCCCCTGGCTTTCTGCCGTGGGCGTGGGGGACACCCCCGAGTGATTCATTGCCAGAACAATGGTGCTGTTTGACAGAGGGCTTGGTTTGTCATTCTCTGAAGTCTTAGGAAGTAATTCCCTGTGAAGGAAAATGACTTTCTGATTGAAATTTGAAGGAACAGGGGCTGCTGGGAAAGGCGTGTCTAGTGACCGCTCTTTCAGAAGCATGACACTGCACAAAATGGTGGCGGGCGGCCAGACCGGGAATTGCACCTGGGCCCAGAGGCCCACTCAGGTTTAGACAGGAACTCCTGGGTGCATCTTGACCTTTAGCCACTGCCTTGGGCAGGATTTGTCTCTGGGAATTAATTCTAGTGGGTGAGCGAGTTCCCCCAAAGGCATGGGTGGAAGGGTAGCCGTGCGAGGGTCCTGTCTGGCAGCGGGCTCTGAGGGAGGCCATCATCCGGGCTGATGCAGGGTGACCCTGGGCCCCGGGGCCCTGCCGGCCCGATGTCCCCATGACATCTTCGGCTTTCTGGCCCCCGAGAGGCCACTGGCTGTACTTGCTCGGCTCGGTTTTGGGTGAGCCCAGGTCGGGGGTAGGGGAGGCAGCTATCTGCCGTGCTCCAGCAGAGCCAGAGTGAACCCTGACCCACCCTGAGCCGTCCTGGCTGCCTCTGGCAGCCCCTGTCCGGCCCGAGGGCCCTCTTTGCTGGTCGTCAGGGCCACTGTGAGGCAAGAGCTGGCCGTTGGCACCGGAACTGAGTGCAGATAAGGGCTTCTTGGCTAATGGATCGGGGAGAACTGAAGCCCTCCCAGAAAAAAGAGGCTAAGCCATTCCCAGGTGTGCCCTAGCAAGGGGGGATTGAGGTTTCCCTGCCTGCCCGGGCCTGTTCTTGGACCCTGAACTTGCTCTTTCTTGAGAAAAGGGAAGGTCCCAATGGGTTTCCCGGTCTGCTCCGGTGAGGGACACACCCACAGGAGAGCTGCCCTGGCCGGCAATATTGCTGAATCACTGTGACTGTTAAGTGGGATGTGTCAGCGTGGACTGGGCCTGCCCCTTTCCCTGTGTCAGACCAGGGCCAGAGGGGCCTCCCTAACACCTGGGTCTCCTCAGTGGGGGACCCCAGACCGACTTTTCTCTGGCTCTGTTCCCTCATCTGCTAAATGGGGCAATGGGACTCTATCTCCCCTGGGGCTCCTCCCAGTCCTCTGATTCCAAGGATTCTGACTGGCCCAGTAGTGAGAGAGGAGCCCCAGCGCTGGGGAGATCCAGGATGGCGAGTCCCTGGGGAGTGACCGGGCCCGGTGGACCAGAAGGTGCCGGGCTGGGGGCTGGGGAAAGAGCCGCTTCTTCCCCAGTGCTGACCACCGGGTGCAGCCTCTTTAGGCCCCGGGGGCCTTCAGAATGAAGGAAATAGTTGAGCTGCTTCTGGTAGAGCCGCCTACTCCTCCCCAGCCTGGCTAGACATGCCATCCATTCCTCTGTGGGTCCCAAGGGGGGAGGCCTGTCTTTTCTAAAGCCTCCCTTGTGGCAGCTTGGAGTTGAGGTTCTCCTTGCCTCTTCCTGGGAAGAGCCTCTGACCCGGGCTTCTCTGCCCAGACTACTCTAGCCTAATTCGTCCCATCACTCCCTGTTCAGAAGTTGTCAGGGGCTCCTTGCTTTCCGTGACACAGCGGGCCTGATGTGCCCTCTGATCTACTTTCCCATGAAGCCATGAGATGCTGAGCTAAGGGCACTGGACTCGAGTTCCAGTCTTGACTGCTACTTACTATTCAGGTGATCTTAGGCCCTGAACGGCCTCAGTTTCCCCATCTGTAAAATGAGATAGTTTAAGGAAATGGAGCCGAACGCCAAGGTTGCCTCCAGCTCTTGATGTCTGGTCCACACCTTTATTGCCCTCGTGCTCATCACCGTGCTCAGACAACCTCGTCTCCCTGGGCCATTTCCAGCTCCATGTTTTTGTCCGGTCGTTCTGGTCCCCAGGCTGGAAGGTCATCATTTGCCCTTCCGGTTATCACTGCCCGTTCTTCTCCCAAGCTCTCTTCTCATTGGCAGGGGCTCCTAGGAAAAAGCAGGCTCCTGGAGGGCAGACGGGAGCTGGGGGCTGTCTATCCATGGGCTAAGGGGCTCTCAGCCTCCCGTGACATCATGGTCACCCTCTGGCTTCTCTTAGTTTGACCTCATCCTGACTATAATTTGACATCAAGGATTGAGCACAGGACATGACCAGGTGACCACTGTCTCCCACCTTCCGGACACTGGATTTTAACTAAGGCTTGGAGTTAAGGCTAACCCTCCCGGTCCTTGGTGGGTGTGAGAACTACCACTGTCTGCCTCCCTTTGGTCATTGGCCATTTTTCCATGCTCCATTTGGCCACCAGCAGGATAAAATCCTCCTAGTCTGGCACCGGGCCTCCGATGACGCAATCTCGGTCTTGTCCCTTTGGCTAGAGAGTCCCTCCTGGAGATATTCCGTGACCCGGGGACTTGGCAAATAGGGCACCCTGGGAAAGGTAACGTGTTCTCAGGAATTATGATCTCAGCAGGGGAATGACTCGAGATTATTCCTTGGAAATAGGTTCCACGAGGCTTTGCAAGGGTCACTGTTGAAAACATATCCATGTATAAGTTATGAATATAAAAAGCTTTAATAAAAAAAAATTTGAAAAAATGAAATTAGTTTCTAATAGTCTAAAAGGAAGAGAACATGAAGGCTCTGGAATAGTAGTTAGGAGGTCCTAAGTATCCTTGTGTGGGGGGATTGTACAAGGCGTGAAGAATTGTGGGTAGTGAATGAGAGCTGGAAGACCAGGATTTAGCTGGCCTATCTCTGCTCTTATTGAGAGGTCACTGGCCATCTCTGAGTCTGCTTTCCTTCCTCTGTGCAAGGTGCTCAGTGTAAACTGAGGTGCCATCACTTCCTCCCGTAGATTAATGGTTCCTTCCAAGTCTGTCACTTAAGCCAGAGCTCAGTCCTTGGAGGGGCGGGGGGGGGGGGGGGGAAGGCAGTACATGGACCCCACAGAGGAATCCATAGCCCTTTTCCATAAGTCCTTTGTGGATGGTGATGGAACATCCTTTTGTTTTTCAGTTACCGCGTCTATTGCCTGCTGGGCGATGGGGAGCTATCCGAGGGCTCCGTGTGGGAGGCCATGGCCTTCGCCGGATTCTACAAGTTGGACAACCTGGTCGCCATCCTTGACATTAACCGTCTGGGCCAGAGCGACCCTGCCCCTCTGCAGCACCAGGTGGATGTGTACCAGAAGCGATGTGAATCCTTCGGGTGTGTATGGGGTGCCTGCTGGGGGCTGGCGAGCTCCAGTTGCTTCTGAAACTTGTCAAGTCTCTCACTTTCATTTTAAATGCTGCAAACATTCGAATTTGCAAATTACTTCAAAACTATTTGCCAACTTCTAGGAGGAGAAAGCATTGTGCTCCCAAGCTGGGAAGGAGGGTGTTTCAGTGCTCCCTCCACCCCCTTTCGGGGATTGATCCCTGAGGGTATGAACCTGAGAGTCAAAGCCATAAAATGATAAGAATAACACCTGACTGGCCTGTTTCCCAGGGCTATTGTGGAGACCTCTCTGGGGCTTGGGTTCCTATCCTGGGCCCTTAAAGAGTTTAAAGAACACCAGAAGGCTGGGATGTGGGCCCTGAAACAGCCCATGGTCTGAGGAACTCTGATGTTCACTGGAAAGGTATGAGTCCTTCCTGGACTTAAGAGAATTTGGTCAGGTCATTATCGAGCCTCAGTGGAATAAAATGACCTTTTTATCACTGAAACCTCTTCAGGCGGGCTCGGACTCAGTACCAACCCATAATACATAAAGGTGGCGCCTTGTGTAGACAGTGAAGAAACGCCTTTCCTCCAGCTTCTGTCCCTGTCCCTGTCTCTGCCGCTTTTTGCATCACAGGCCTTCCACTCTGCCCTTCTAGGTGGAACGCGATCGTTGTGGACGGACACAGCGTGGAAGAGCTCTGCAAGGCCTTTGACCAGGGCAAGAACAAGCCCCTGGCTGTCATCGCCAAGACGTACAAGGGCAGAGGGATCTCAGGTGAGGGACGACCTCCTCCCCTCCGTTAACGGCTTCCTCCCCCTTGGGGTCTCTGGGAAGCTAGGGTTCCTCTGGAGGGCCTCCCGAGGGGGCAGAGTCCTTCCATGCCCAGCCCTCTAGAATTAAGACAGTCCATCTGAATACCCATCCATTGTTCTGTTTTTACCATGACTTGGATTCCCACAAGTCTTAATGATCCTAAGACAGTTTGGCGATGGACTGGATAGAATGCTGGGTGAGGATCAGGAAGACTTGAGTTCAAATCCTGTCTCAGAGACTTCCGTCCTTCTCAGCCTCAGTGTCTAGCTGTAAAATGGGACAGTAATAGCATCTGTCTCATAGTGTTGCCAAGAGGATAAAATCAGATAATACACAAAAAAGTACTTTGCCAGTGCTGGCTGTTGTTATCCCTGTGTTAAGCACCACCCCTGGCTACCTCGACTGTGCAGATCACGAGTGTCACTTCTGACATTCTCCCTTGAATTTGTGGCCAGCTCCATGGCCAGCCCCGTCTGTGTATTTCCTGGGTTTGGCAGTGGCAGTGGCATCTGGGCCCTCCCTTTGCTTCCTCTGCCCAGCTCCTGTTGATCTGCTTGGTTTTGCTGTGAGCACATACCCCCTTTTCCAGTACCATCGAGCAGAAAGCCAGCTGCCATCTTGGAAGGGGGCACCGCTCAGCAGAGCCCGCAGCCCCCAGAAAATGCCTTTCTTTTTACGGGCAGATTGAGTTTTGTCCACAGGGACGTGATTTTCCTGCAGTAGAGCGTCAGTGCCTCATTTGGAGACCTGTGACTTGCCCCCATTTGTAACATTTTTGGCCGGCCTGTTTGCCCCGGGCCATCCTGAAAGCTCTTCCTGGGCTCTGTTCTTGAGAAATTCCTGAAGCTCCCCAGGCCTTCCCTAGGGAACCAGTACCTTCTGGGCTTCCCAGACCACCGGACTTCCTGAAGCTCTGCTGTGCCTGCTCGGCCCTGCCCCGCTTCTCACGGCTGGCAAAACTCCCCCGGGCCATGGGAACCCTGGGAAAGGCAAAGGCCCTTTAAGGGAGAGGAAGCGGGTCTTCACTGTGCTGCTTTGTTCAAGGCCTTTTGGGAAGCGTCCAGTGGTGAGAGGGGGCAGTAGCAGGGAGCTGCTGGAGCTGCCCCACAGCCTGTGTGGGAGGTGGAGGGCTTTCTGTATGACCTTGAGCAGGTCACACAGGTTGCTCTGTAAATGAGGGGAATGGAGGCTAGTGGGCAGTATTTTGGCCTGAGGCTGCCAGGGAGCCCAAGGGCACATTCTCCCCTGCTCTTTGTCACTTATGACAGTTTCCACCTTCCACCTTCCACAATTGTCACATCCCTGTCCTTTCTAGGGTTTTTTGGTTTTTTTTTTTTTTTTGCTCTAGCGCCTTCATCTTTAAAAATTTTATTTTTTTTATTAGTTTTTTATTTACAAGACATGCCTGGGTAATTTTTCAGCATTGACCCTTACAAAACCTTCAGTTCCAACTTTTCCCCTCCTTCCTCCCACCCCCTCCCCTAGATCTTTTCTAGTTTTTAAAAATGATTTGAAACTCTGTAGTTGACATGTGGTGGAGTCTCCTATCGGATGGGAACCGAGTCCCAGCTCTCCCTTTCTTAACCGTTTGTATTGAGGGATGAATCCCTTCCCTATCTCTGTCACTGAGGATTTAGCCAACTTGGAGCTGAAGTGGGCTTTGGGTTCTTGTCCTGGATCACCTTGTTTTTCCCATTGATCTAAGCAGCAATCAAGTGTGAGGAGCCAGAGGGTCTGGATTCCAGTCCCAGCTCTGTCTTGTCTCTTGGGTGAGCTTAGGCAGGGTCTCTGGGCCTCTGAAATGGCCTTTGGTAACTTCCAACTTGAAGTCTATTTACTTATTAAAAAACAAATGGCGGCCGTGCAGTTCGGAAACGGCTCTAGTGCAGTCTGAGATTTTGGGTTCTATTTAGGCTGCTCTCTCCCTTTTGTCCATGCAGGTCTGTGGCTGCTTTTGTGGGGTGAGGGATAATCAGCGTGGCAGATCCCTTAGCCAGTGGGCTGAAGGATAACTTGGCCAGGGGAGGCTGAAAAGGAAGCATCAGCCAGTCTGAGCAAGAAGAGTAGAGGCCTTGGGCCAGGGCCGAGAGCAGGGAGGAAGAGGCAGATGACAGACTTTAATAGGAGTTCATGGCCCATTTGAAGCATGGATAGGTTTGGCTTGCGGTGGCTCATTTTGTCACTTTTTTTTCCTTCCTTCCTTCCCTCCTTTCCTTTCTTCTTTCCTTCCTTCCCTCCTTCTCTCCTTTCCTTCCTTTGTTGCTTCATTCATTTCTTTCTTTCTCCTTTATTTTTTCCCAAGCTTTTCTGGAAGCTATTTGAAGGCAGTGATAGTTTTTGCTTCTTCCCCTTTCCAGTGCTCAGTCCAATCATAGCTAACCTGGAAAAACATTTATTAAGCACTTGTTTGTTGTATTCCATTCTATCTATTCCTCAACCCCAGGTGTGGAAGATAAGGATTCATGGCACGGGAAGCCTCTTCCCAAAAACATGGCGGAACAGGCCATTGAGGAAATACAAAGCCAAATCCAGAGCAAGAAGAAGATTCTCGCCACCCTCCCCAAAGAGGATGCCCCCGCCGTTAACATCACAGACATCCGGATGCCGTCTCCCCCAAATTACAAAATTGGAGACAAGGTAGGAGGGGGAGCCTCACATGTGGGAGAGCATGGTGCACCTGTGGGAGGATCCAAAGGCACGGACCAGCGAACGTAACCCCCCAGACACTGATAAAGCTCCAATCCTCCGCCCGCTGGAGAGGCGTGAAACAGTCTTTGCCCTTCGGGGAGCCTTCATTCTCCTAGGACCATTAAGCTACAGTCTTGGAAGAACAGTGGAGCTGGATTTCTCCCCTCAGCTGAATGAACAGTGACAGGGTCCCTGGGGCCGAGTTGGGAACTTGAGGGAGATACAAATGTTAGCCAGAAGCCCAGAGTCTGGCAGAGGCAAAACCCAAACATACACAAGTTGACCTGATACATCGTATCTCTGGGCCTATTTTTTATCACAAACAATGGGGACAGTTGTCCCTGCCGTCACCTACCTTTCAAGAGGCTAGACAAGACCACATGTCTGTAGGGATCAGTTGCTGCTTTCTGAGGGGGTCCCGGTACCCCCAATAGAAGCAGCCATCACACTTCCCACTTTCTTCCCTTCTGGTGGCTAGCATTATTTGTCATCCGGTTTGCCATTCTTGGATCTATTACTGAAGGGAAAGGCGTCCGTCACACAGATACATCAGGGACTGGAACATCCTGGAGGCGTGGGCAACACTAACCACTATGGATTCTTCCTCTCCTATCAGCTGGCCACCCGCAAAGCCTACGGCATGGCGCTGGCCAAACTGGGGCAAGCCAGCGATCGCGTCATCGCCCTGGACGGGGACACCAAGAACTCCACCTTCTCAGAACTCTTTAAGAAGGAGCATCCCAATCGCTTCATCGAGTGTTACATCGCCGAACAGAACATGGTAGGTCTGGAGGGAGCACGGCCATGGATCCTAGATTGCTCAGAGAGGAAATGGCTCAGAGATGCCCTTGGGCCAGTCTGAAGGCTGGGGAGCCTGGATCTGAACTCAAGGGAAGGAAAACCCAGGAGAAGTGAAGTCCGAGGGAGAGAAGCAGCCAGGCCTTGGAGACGCCACCCATTGGGCTCCTCCCAGGCTCCCATGATGGGAGTGGGGTCAGTGGTGACAGGGTATGACAGGGATGCAAACATGGATTCAAAGCACAGAAACATCAGGGATGCTGGAAGCATCGAGTAAGGCTCTCGATTTTCTTGGCTAAAGCTGATAAATGTAGCTAGTCTAAACTTCTTCTATCATTGAGGAAATGGAGTTCTAACAACACAAGGAGTCAATGGCAAAGCCAGGATTTAAACCACATAGACAAAACATTCCACATTTGCAATGCGTGGTGGTACGTGTACTTTTTCATGCGTGTACTTATGTGTAAGCATGTGGCCACACGACTGATTCTGTTTAAGAGTTCACTTAAAAAAAAAAAAAAAGTTCATTAAGAGTTCACTTAAAAAAAAAAAGTTCACTTAAGTAACTTTTTTTTGACTGAGACAATTGGGGTTAAGTGGGTTAAGTGACTTGCCCAGGGCCACTCAGCTAGGAAGTGTTAAATGTCTGAGATTTGAACTGGTGTGCTATCTACTGCTCCTACTTAAGTAACTTTTTAATGTCTTTTTAGGAGAGCCTTGAAAAGGTTAAAATAAAAATCATAAGTATAAGATTTTATTTTTTCAAATCAAAGTGAACATTTCACAGACTCTTCACAGAGTTGAGGAGGTTAGGTCATTTTGCCGGCACACAGTAGGATGTTTTGCTAGCCAAACAGTAGTTGACTTGGTCATATGTCTTTACGCCCTCCCTCGAGCCAAGCTTGTCCTCCAGTAAAGGAGAATACACTTTGGACACTAGCCCTTTGCACAGCTCCCATGATCTGTTTATTACATTCTGGAGGTTGAAGTTTGGGGTTCAAATCCTGCACGAGCCGTGTGACCTCGGGCAAATCCCTTAACCCTCCCAGCATCCATTTCCTCATCTGTAAGAAGGGGTTAGATAGTGTGATTTAGCTTTGAGTAAAGGGATTAATGGCCACTCGGCAGTGAACGGAGCAGACGCGCCAGGCTTGCTCATTGCTGAGGTTTTGTAGGTGAGGAGGCTTCTAGGGAAACGGCTCTTGTCTGTGCATGAGCAGTAATGGTCAGGGTCTTTCAGGCGTCTTGCCTGCTTTGGCCTGGGGCTGACGTGAGCATCTGTGTCGGTGGCCAGGACCCAGGAATCCCCTTTCTCCTGCTGTCGGGGCGACTTGGCTCTGCAGGGCTTCTGGAGGAGCCATTCATGTGGGGAAGTGGGTCTGCTGATGGGCCTGGCTCTCTGGCAGCCATGTGGCTCCTGGGGTTCAGATCCCGTTTCTGTTGCTACGTTTCGCGCAGCCATTTTGTCTCTCTGGGACAGGAGGGGCTGGGCTTGCCTGGACCTTCCCCATTGGCTAGTTTGCAGCAGGGATCCCACGTTTGCTTCCTTCCCTTCCCTTCCCAGGTGAGCATCGCCGTGGGCTGTGCCACGCGGGACAGGACCGTGCCTTTCTGCAGTACCTTTGCCGCCTTCTTCACCAGGGCCTTCGACCAGATCCGCATGGCCGCCATTTCTGAGAGCAACATCAACCTGTGTGGCTCCCACTGCGGCGTGTCCATCGGTAAGCTGCCCCTCGTCTTGGTGGTCCATGCCTTTGGACTCTGTCATGACCATTTCCTAACATGTAACAGAAGAAAAATAATTATTTAGAGGAGGAAGCTTCTTACTGAGGAAGCTCTGGATTTGGATCTTTTTGCTGTGTGACTGTGGACAAGTCCCCTCCCCTCTCAGAGCAGTAGCCAAGTCAGAGGGAGGTACTGCTGAGAGCTTTGCTAGAGCAAGACTTCTCACCAAAAGTTCCTTCTACTAATAAAAGCCTATTTGGTTAAAAAAACAAAACAAAAAATAACCCCAAACTGGTTTAAAACCCAGCAGTTACATCTACTAGCTTATGAAGCAGGGAGAGAGATGGCCACCATGCATGATGGACTGCAGGGGGATGAGGGTGAGAAGGATTGTGGGTAGCATTGACAGGCGCTAAGTACTAAGACTGAAGGGTAAGGAAAAAGGGAGTCAAATCAAATATATCAATTAGTTCGAGGCCCCCGCCAGCACTGGTGCAGAGGGTGGCGGGCCCTCTTGGGAGGCAGATGAGGTCATCTGGAATGGCTGCCCCTCGGGGGCTTTGCCGGTTTCTCCAAGCATTTCTTTTCCTCCACAGGGGAAGATGGTCCTTCCCAGATGGCCCTTGAAGACCTTGCCATGTTCCGGAGCATTCCCAATGGGACGGTCTTTTACCCAAGTGATGCTGTGTCTACTGAGAAAGCTGTAGAGTTAGCGGCCAACACAAAGGTTGGTTGGTTACCTGTGGGTAGTGTGTGTATGCGTGTGTGGGGGGGAGAGGGAGGGGTTACTCACTCTTCTTAAATGGGAAAACTGGGCAAAGTTCGGCCTGGAGAGAATGGAATTGCAGGAGAGGTATGAAACCCCACACCCTGCAGCGATAGGAATTCCCAGAGAGCTTGTGGAGATCTCTGGGCCCAGGGGGTGATTGCTGTCTGCTCTGAATGCCAGGGCCGGAGCCCTTTCGGGCCCTCTGGTTTTGGAGAGCGGGTAGCCGTCCAAAGGGAAACTTTGGGCAGCAAACTGATCCGCTACCAGAAATAGTCTCCAGGAATGACCAAGATCTTTGTGTCTTCTCCAAAAAAATATAAGCTCCCAGCAGACACCAGGAGCTCTTTCACTGTATCCCTAGTACCAATGCCGGGCACGGAGTAGGTGCTTAACAAATGTGATTTGCTTGATGATCTGGCCCAGTCCTTGCCTTCAAGCCTTGGGAGCTGGCTCCAGTTAAAATGTTCTTCTTGAGGGCTGACTTTACTCTCTTGCTTTAATTCAATTGAGTTCATTCTTGTTCATTTTCTTTATATATTCATTTTATTTAACCAACATTTATTAAGTACTTACTGTATACAGAGCACATGCTAGGTGTTGGAGGAAATAAAAGACAAAGTCCCTTTCTGCATGGAGGGAAGGGAGTGAGAGAAACCCAGAATCCAAGCCCCAAGAATCCTCAATACAGCTTTCCCTAACAGCATGCTTTAGAGAGGGGGAGAGCTATTAGCAACGAGGGTCCATGGAGGAGGAGGTGGGCCCTGAGCTGGACTGGAAAGGAGGATCCTGGATCCTGGATCCTTCAGCCTTGTGCTAACACCCAACGGTCTTTTCCTTCTTAGAATCAGCCTTTTAAATGCCCCAAGTGAATGAAACAGGATGGCAAAGTGGGAGTCGCCACTGACGCCATCAAAATGTTTGAAAAATAAGTTCCTGGTTCTCAGGTTTTGAACAGGGTTCTGATTGAAATTGGGGAGGTAGGGATTGATAGGGCAAAGTGAAAAGGGAATCCTGCTAGGCCTCAGGAGAGCCAAGCAAGAAAGAAGTGGGAAATAAATGCAGCTGTGGAGCCCGGTTGGGGGAGTAGCGTTCATGGAGGGGAGTAAGTGATGGGCGAGGCAGTGTGCTAGAGCAGCATCGGGAAGACCTGGCTGGGAACGCTGTCTCCATTTCTTCCTAGCTAAGATATGGCCATAAGTCACTTCTGTTTCCTCATCTGTAAAGGGAGAGATGGCCACGTCTCCCTTTCAGTTCAAAATCTGGGGTCTTAGGAGTAGAATACTTTCTCACCTTTCCAGTCCTGTAGAGGGTCTTGAATGCCAGCATTTCATCAAGGTCTAAAAGAAGGAAACTGGGGGCAGTGAGGTGGTGCAGTGGATGGAGCCAGCTCTGAAGTCAGGAGGGCCCGAGTTCAAATCTGGCCTCAGACACAATACTTCCTGGCTGTGTGATCTTGGGCAAGTCACTTACCCCAATTGCCTCAGGAAAAAAAAAAAATCATTCTGAGGAGGAAAGGGCATAACCAGCCCAGGGGATCAGACCTTTCCAAAGGAGGTTCGCCCTTAAAGTATGTGTAGGAATTGGGCAGAGAGGGAATGACAGTGGCGAGCGGGAAGAGATCTGAGGTTCAGATCCCTGATTATACAGATGAGGAAGTCACGTGACTGGCTCAAGTGGTCATGTAGATAGTAAGGAGCAGAGGCCAGCTGTTCTGCCTCCGGTCTGATCCTATCTTGTGACAAAGGATTTCCCCCTCCAATCTAGGGCATCTGCTTCATAAGGACAAGCCGCCCAGAGAACGCCATCATCTACAACAACAATGAAAACTTCCAGATTGGCCAGGCTAAGGTCAGTACTAGCGAGCCTCTGTCCTGCTAACTTGGGGTGGAGAGGACGGGATATGCCAGAACTCTGCCCCCTGTAAGAACTCCTCTGTTCTCTCCCTGGATCCCTGTGCCCATCGGGGCACAGACACGCAGCCAGACATTCAGTTTGGTAACAAACATACCCGAACCCAGTGCTCATTCTGGTCCTGCTGTTGTCCTCCTTCCCAGGTGGTCCTCAAGAGCAAGGACGATCAAATCACTGTGATCGGTGCTGGGGTGACCCTCCATGAAGCCCTGGCAGCTGCAGAGCAACTGAAGAAAGGTGAGATGGACTGTCAAGCCGGCTCCCTCTGAGGCCCTTCTCCAGCCTATGGTGTGGAGGCCTCGGGAGAGACACAGAAGTGAGAGCACTCAGGCTCCTACAGCTTGGTAGGGACAGCGTGGCTAGCTCCTGATGCAGAGCAGCACAGGCTGAGGTCTGGGTGGTGAGCACTGCCCAGTCACAGAGGGAAGATCCCGGGTTTGAAGGCCTCTGGGAGAAAGCTTCCATCTCTGGCTGCAGGGGTGCTTGCAGGGGTGTCTGCTCCTTGACCAGCTAAGCTTTGGGAGGCTAAGCAAGGAGCCTCGATGGCCTGAACAGCCAGGCCAGGCCAGAACAAGGACTATTGGCTGGCTGGTACCCTCCTGGGCCCTGGGTTCTGCCCCCCTGCAGAGGATTGGGGGTAATGTGTTAGGGTACTAAAAGCTCATTGCCACATTATCTCATTTGGATTTACCAAAAACTAGCAGAAGGGCTACTGCAGTGGACAACGGGAGTCCAGACCACCCGGGACTGGCCCTGGCACTCCTCGGTAGCTGTCTATTAGCTCTTAACCTAACCTGGTTCTCTATGTCCTCAGTGCTGACTAGAACCCAGGTTCTCACTGGTTTTGAGATGGGGAAATTGCGATCCATGCAAGGCTACATGGCCAAGCAGTGGAGAGAGCTGACAGCTTCTCTTGGCTCTGTTCCTATCCCAGGTTCAGGAGCCAGGACCTTTAAGACTTGGCCATATAGAGCCAGGGAACCTTTTCTCTAGGGAAACGAGCAGGTTGAAGGGAACTGGGCAGAGGCAGAGCCCTTCTGTAGTATTGCTTAGGTCTGGCTGATTTCCCAATCAATGCAGCAAAGGCAAGCAGAGAGTCATGGGATACGAGGAGGATATGGTGGGGGCCTGGACTCCTTCCATTTATGTGATGGCATGAATTCTAATGAGGAAATAAGTGCCAATAAGCATTTATGGATCACTTATGTATGCTGGGATAGGAAGAAGGGCACTTTATACATATGATTTCACCTCACAAAAGCTTTTTGAGTCATTGCTGTTACTATCCCATTTTGCAAATGAGGAAACTTAAGTGAGGTGAGCTGACTTGCCTGGGTCATTCATCTACTAAGTGTTTGAGGTAGGATTTGAACTTGGTATTTTAAAGTCCAATATGTGATTCCTTAGACCCCCCTGAAATCCCACTAAGGGCTATTTCCATCGTTAGACTCAGGGCCTTCGTTATGTCGGGCACTTCTTAAGCATGTCCCTTGTGCCAAGCGCTTCGTGGCTCCCAGATGCAGGAAATGACTGTTCCTCTTGGAGCAGACAGGAGATTTTCTAGAAATGCCAGCTGAATTAACTTACTGAGATGCAGGAAGTGCTGATTGGATTCATCTGCTTCTGTCTTCCTTCTGCTTCCAGAAAAGATCAACATCCGGGTGCTTGATCCCTTTACAATTAAGCCCCTGGACAAGAAGCTCATCCTTGAAAGTGCCGGTGCGACCCACGGCCGCATCCTGACTGTGGAGGATCATTACTATGAAGGTACAGTCGGGACTTTCAGTGGGGGGAGGGTGGGGGTAGTGTCTGGGGATTAGGTGGGGACCTCTCGGCTCAGGGAGACGTAGACCAGAAGCTTTGGAAATGGGAAGAATTGGGGGTCTTTGCTTTCAGCCTGCTCCTGATTACCCCTTATAGAAAGAGATACTATACCTATATGGTATTTAATTTATACTTTAACATATTTAACATGTATTGGTCAACCTGCCATCTGGGGAGGGGGTGGGAGGAAGGAGGGGAAAAATTGGTTTGGCAATTGTCAATGCTGTAAAATTACTAATTATCTATCTATCTATATCTATATCTATATAATAAATAAGAAAGATACTAAAGGGATTCCCAAGAGCTACCCATGCTTGGCAGTGGATTGACTTTTTTTAAAAAGTGTGATTGGCTTGGAGATACCATTAAGAGAGCTTCCTTTGGGAGCCTGGGAATTGGCAGGTAGAACCCAGATGGTGCTCAGGATGACTCAGAGCTGGCAAAAATCTTAAGAGTCTCCTATTCTCCCCCCCCCACCTCCCACCTCATTTTATAAAAAAGGAAGTGGCAGCCCAGAGAGCCTGCAGAGTTCTCAGTGCCAGGGCTGGGAGCAAAGGCTAGGGATTCTCCATCTTTCCCACGTCCCCTGTGGGAGCAACCCCTTCGAGCGTTAGCTCAGCCGCTTCCCGAGACAGAGAATGGAAGGTTTTCCTCGGTGCCATCTCCCAGACCCCCCTGCTGACTGAGGTTCTGTCCCTCCCATCTCCTCAGGTGGCATAGGAGAGGCTGTGGCTTCTGCCATCGTGGGCGAATCTGGCGTGACCCTTACTCGCTTGGCGGTGGCCAGCGTCCCAAGGAGCGGGAAGCCCGCGGAGCTGCTGAAGATGTTCGGCATTGACAAGGACGCCATCGTGCAGGCCGTCAAGACGGCCGTGTCCCAGGGCTAAAATGTCTGCTGGGGATTCCGGGCCAAACAAGGGGCAGGGCAGAGAGAGGGAGAGAAACATTCCTGTAACTTTAACCACATTGATTAACTTTTGCTTATCTCGGATCCAATGAAAATAATAAAAGTGTTTTGAGAAAATGTTATCAATGTTACTTTCTATCATTCGCGGACTCTACTTAGTACAGGTGGCACTGGGCTGGACTTCAGGGCTACAAGGCAAGGGTGAAATGAATGTATTCCCTGCCTTTGTGGGGCTTCCTGTCTCCGGGGGTGAAAACAAACATCCACAGAATAAAAGCAAAATTGACATTAGCTACCAGAACCAAGCTCAAATTGCTTATTAACCCACCACAAAGGGACAGGTAAAGCAACAAGGAACATGGATAAAATCTTGATTTGGTTGGAAAGAGGTAAGACTCCCAGAGGCCTTTGTGGCCCCTTACCAGCTGCCAGCTTTGGCGCATCTGGTCTGAGGCTGGCACCCCGTTTGCAGGGTTCCCACAAACCAAATGATCCCCCTCTCTGGCCAATCAAACCTTCTCCTCCAAGACTCCTCCCACTGGGTCAGAGGGCACCGGGCATTAGGGAGCTGAGCAGGCTTGGCCAGACCCTCAGAAAGGGAGGAGGAGGAAGAGGAGGGCACGGTCAAGCTGTTTCTTTTCTCAGCTGAGGGCAACCCTTTACTGATCAAGGCTTCTCCTTTTACCTGTTTTGGAATCGGAGAAAGAAGTGAACCTGTTCTCTCCTTGTGCAGGAGGAGAAGCTGGGCTTGGGAAGAGAAGCCAGTCTCTTCTACACTAAGATGATCTGGGCCATTCCGATGGTCTTGTGATGGAGAGAGCCATCTGCCCCGGAGAAGACTGTGGTCACTGAGTGGGGATCACAGTGTTTTTGTTGTTTGCTTGCATTTTGTTTTCTTTCTCA
The DNA here is from genome assembly GCF_902635505.1 of Sarcophilus harrisii. Taxonomy (NCBI): domain Eukaryota; kingdom Metazoa; phylum Chordata; class Mammalia; order Dasyuromorphia; family Dasyuridae; genus Sarcophilus; species Sarcophilus harrisii. The sequence continues at coordinate 8,831,634 of NC_045426.1, read as the reverse complement.
TTTTTTTTCTGGTTTGATTTGATTTTTCTTGTACAGCAAGAGAATGGTATAAATATGTATGCATATATTTAACATATTGGATTACTTGCCATCTAGGAGAAGGGGGAATGGGGGGGAAATTGGAACACTAGGTTTTGCAAAGGTTTTTGTCATGTTTTGAAAAATAAAAAGTCTTTCATTAAGCTTTTTAAAGCTAATTTTTAAGAAGAGAAGCCAATTCAAAGACTGCAAGCCAAACACAAGTTAGCCACCTGACCTGGGCCTCAGTTTCCTACAGTGGAGAAGGAGGCTTTGCCCTGGATGAGGGAGGACCCTTCCAGCCGGAGTTCTCTGTGCTATTTGCAGAATTAGCGCATCAGGTGCCCAAGTGTGAAATGGTTAATTCCAAAAGCCTTTACCCCAGAGCTTCACGATAGCAGGGAAGTGGTCCTGGGAAGGCTGTGCCGGGGAGCAGGTTGGGGCAGGTTTCAGGCCTTCCCGAGAGAGCTTTGGCAGGTTGTGTGCTTCCTGGAGCTGAAGGCAGGAAGACTGGGGGTTTTGTTGTTTTGCAGGCAGTCAAACTTTACTAATCGGTCCATGCAAACAATCATGGAAACTTGTCCTAAAAACACGGCACTGGCCTAAATCTTAGAGGTTCCAATAACGTGCTTTCAAAACTGGACTGGGATGAGTCCTCTTTGTCCAGCTGGAGATCGGGTGCCTCCCTCAGAAGTGGAGGGATCTAGCCAGCCTCTATCAGTCACTCGGCTCTGTCCTCAGGGAGCAGAGGCTGGAGCTCTAGCTGAGACCCAAGGGCAGGAGCTTCCGGGAGAACGGAGGCCGGAGCCAGTCCTAGCTGAGACCCAAGGGCAGGAGCTTCCAGAGAACGGAGGCCGGAGCCAGTCCTAGCTGAGACCCAAAAGCAGGAGCTTCCAGAGAACGGAGGCTGGAGCCAGTCCTAGCTGAGACCCAAGGGCAGGAGCTTCTAGAGTCCAGAGGCCAGAGCCGGTACCAGTCCTAACTGAGAGGAGGTCCTAGCAGTCCTAGTAGGGGATTACAGTGGTTTCTATTCTAGTGGTTGACCACATAATTTGGTAGATAACTATATAAACTACTGATGTAATTGATCATAATTTTTTTCAGCGCTACTTTGTATTATCTGAAGATCCACAAGTTTATCAGTCATTTAAGAACATATAAAGCTCGGTGCTTCAGCAGATATAAGATCTGTTTTAAAACCCAACTTTAGACACTTAGTTGCACAACCCCGGGCTAAGAAACCCATTTAACTTCTTGGGGCTTCAATTCTTTTTTTCCCCTGATGAGACTATTGGGGTCAAGTAACTTACCCAGGATCACCCAGCTGGTAAGTGTCACGTGTCCAAGTCGAACTTGCCTCGGGTCCTCCTAATTGCAGGGCCAGCTTTCTCCACTGCCCCTAACCGCCCTTGGAATGTTTTTAAATGTATAAAATAAAACAAAGGATTATAAAGGAAAGAAAGTTATTTAAAAAAATCAAACTGGAAGTTGCCAAAGTTGTCGTTTTTTAAAGCTCATTCCCAGACGCTCCAAGAACCCCGTGCTGGCTGGTGTCCAAGGTGCCTTCTATCCCCTGCCGGGCCCTAACAAATGGCCACCCTGAGCTCCCTCCACAGCCAGGGACCTGGGGAGCAGGAGAGGAGGTTTGGGGCGACAAGTCACCGCAGGTTCGGCTTCTGTGCTGAGGAAAGGTCCCCGTGAGGCTGCACCTCCCGAACCCCCCATTCGGGAAGGGGTCTGGGAGAATACAGGGCCTTCTAGGGCGGGTTTTTCAGTCCCACTGCTGGCGGGCCCATTGGCCTGGGGAGGAGAGATATGGAGAGAAGGGAGAGTCTCAGGGGAGGAAATGCAACCGGGAATTACTGTGCGCTCTGGGGAACGCCCCCCTCGCCCCTGAATCTGGGGCTTCGAACATCAGTTGTGCGGGGCTGACGACACCGGGGCCCTTTCGGCTGGTTCTGCCCACGGGGACGGTCTAACAGGGGACACCAGGGGGGGACGGGGGGCGGGGCAGGGCCTGCAGCCACCAAGCACCCCCCCCCCCCTTTTGGGAGGCCGCGGAGACCTCCCAAAGGGGCCGAAGCCTGAGCCGTCTCCCAGCTCTGGAAGGTTCTTGACTCCCAGCTCTGGAAGGTTCTTTCCTGCCACTGCGTTCCCTGCAACGCTTCAGAGCTTCGGGGGGCTGCGGCCCCAGGGCCCTGCCCCTGCCCCTGCTCCTGCTCCTGCTCCTGGGCTAGCTTTTTGAAGTCTGCATTTAGCCTTTGGCTGATGAGACCCATCTCCAGGGGGCCGCGCGGGGTAGCGGGTGGGGGAGGGCCGCTCCCAGCATGCACTTGCTGGGATTCCCGGCTTCCTCCTCCCTCCGTGCTTGGGGTAACTCGGCCACGTTCGCGGGCGGCGGGCTCCCCCTAGGGAGCGGGCGGGGAGCTGTGCGGCCGGGTCCTAGGTGGCAAGAGGCGCCCCTCCCCCCACGGCAGGCCCGTCTGCTTGTGGAGCCCTGCAGGGACCGCCGCCTCCTCTGCAGCCGAGGGCCGTGGGGTCAAGGGACGGGCCCAGGACCCCAAAGCCCCGCTCAGGACCCGGCCTCGGACCCGCTTTGTTACCCGGCCGCCAGGCTGTGCGGGCCGAGGCCGCCGGACACGGAGCCGCCCCCCCGCCCCCCCACAGCCTGCCCGTGGCCGGGCCCCCCGGGAGAGACGCACTACGTGTGTGCGCAGCAGGTCCCCACGGCCGCGTCCCCCCCCCCCAAGCACGCACGCCCATGTCTGCATGTGTACATGGAGTTCTCTGTGTACCGTGTACATGCGCCCACGTGTGCGTGTATCACGTGTGCACGTATGTGTCCCCAGCGCGCTGGCAGCCGCCGGAGTCTGCAAGGTCACGTGCATGTACGTGTACAGGCGAATGCGCGTGCGCGCGCACATGTTTTCAGTCTCTCTCACACGCACACGGAACTGTGAGCCCCAGGCCGCAGAGGACGTCGGGAAGCCGGCTTTGCCACGTGACAGGCCAGGGTCCGAGCTCCCCCTCGCTGGCAGCCCCGCTTTTTGTCTCTGGGCCGGGAAACGCCCCGGCGGCCCCGGGCTGCCTCAGTGAGCGGCAGTTACTCTTCCCCCCACCCCTGCGCCCTCCCCCGGGACAATGGCGCTGCGCTGGCCCTGGTCCTTTTCCCTTCCGGGCCCATCTCCCTCATGTGCGCGGGAGGGGGGGCGGGGGCGGGGGACGGGCGGCTCTGAATCTGTTCGCTTTTCCTGGAAGGTTTGACGCCTTGGGTTAAGAGACGGGAGCCAGCCGGGATGGGAGGGCAGCGCCACCTTGTGGTGCTGCCAGCGAAGCTGTGCAGGGATCTGCCGGGAGAAGCCGCGCTTCCCTTCCGAGAGCAGCGCGGGGCGGCCCGCGGGAGCGCGCGTGAAGCATCTCGGGGCCTCCCCTCCCTTAGTACGCGAGGAGGCGACGGCGGCCCCCGTAAAACGGGGCAGGGCCGGCTTCCGGGCCGGGGGCTTTCCGTGGGCCCCCTGCAGGCGGGCGTGGGGCGGGGAGGGAGGAGACGGAGCGGCTGGGCCGGCCGGAGAGCGGGGGGACGCGGCGCCCGGCCCATTTCTTCCCAGGGCCGCTGCCTGGCGGCCGGGGCGGGGGGCTTCGGCCTCACCAGTCTCGCGGGGAAGCCAGGCGGGTGAAGGCGGCCGCACAAAGCCTCCCTCACAGAAGCAGAGGAGTCCTGGCGGGGGAGCACCCCCTAGTGCCAGGACAAAGGAACACGTAACACAATAAATAGAAACACCTAGAACTTACGCGAGGGTCAGTGTATGGGCTCCTATGTCAGCGCCCGCTGGCGGCCGCCGCAGGCGGTTTAATGGCTTCACTTCCACTTGAGTCAGAGGGCCCTGATGTCAGGGATGGCCGAGACACGGGGGTGGAACAGGAGGGGCGGCCCCGCGCATTGGCAGGGGAAGGAGGCGCAAGGGTGACTGGTGGGGACCTCGTACAGGGCTTAAGGGAAGATTTTTTTTGGTACAAATACAGGGCGGGCTGTGGTTTGTACACGTGGATCGTGGATCCTTCAGGATTTCAGAGCACTGGCCATTCATTTGCAATAAAAAAATCCCCCAATAGGCAAGGGGGTCAGAGGTTGGTATATGCAGCACTTTGGGGCAAGAGAATCACTGGACAGAGAGATGGCCACCAGATCCAGAGGGCAGAAAGGACCACCAGGTAGCCAAGATGACTAAGAGGGCCCAGAACTGGCCTTTCCATTCCCCACTTCCAAATATTTGCACACCTCTTCCCCTCCCCCCTCCAGAAGTCCTCCTTCCCCCTCTCCAGTTACCTTGAAGGCTGAGCCCAGGTGCTCCCGTGGATCCCTTTTCACCCCCATGCAGAGGGGCTCTTTCTTCAAATTACCTGGATCTAAAAAGGCAAAGCCTTCCTTCTTCCTCCTCGCCCGCTAGTCCGCTGTGTGGAGTAAACATCCGATAATTTGAATTGAAATTCAGATGGAAAATGCTTCCCAGAGGTAGAAATAATGTGTTGCCACAGGGACGTGGGTATGGTATTCCTGGGCATCCAAAAAGGGAGCTTCCAGGGTTAAAGGCTGAACAAAAATAGTGATTATCAGATAGGACAGCTGTCCCTGTTTTACATGCAGGGTTGAGCTAATCCTGATGGCAGGGGACGCTCGGGACCCCTTCTGTCTCCTGCCCAACGGTGCATCAGATGGGCAGAAGCACATTTGGCTTTGGCTTTTAAAACGGATTTCTGCTCTCAAAGGCCTTCCGGAACTCCATGAACAGAGATGAGAATAGTGAGAACAAGGTCAGTTGCCCCCAGCTGACAGCAGCAGACCAGAGAGGAGGATGGTTAACGGCTCACTACCTCCCTGCCTTCCACACCAGGAGGGAAGTGATTCTAAAATAGCTTCTTCTTCCCCCATCCCAGACCTGTCCTACCAGCAACTTATTTGTAAACCGACTTCACTCACTGATACCAGGAGCTGTACCATAACAGAGTCAGCTGCCACCACGTGCCCCTTCCCCATTTCAGGCGGCTGTACCTGGGAGGTCAATTACCTCATGGTAGACTGTAAATTTGATATTTTCAACTCTCCAAGAAGATTGGCTGTGAGCCCTTTTAAATTCTGGAGCAATTCTCCAAAAGAGGTCAAAGGTAAAACCAATATGGAACATGCTATTTACAACCACTTCCCTTTTTTTGGGGGGGGAGGGAGAGGGGGAGGGTAGCAAAGGACTGAAAGACAACGCGGGCACCCAGCAATTGGGGAATGGCTAAAACAATGTCCGTGACTGTTGCTGCTTTCAAAGGAATGAGAATTGGGAAGATCCATATGAACTGAGCAGAAATGGAAGGAGCAAGCTGGAATGAGCGCAATCCTATAAATTAAGGAAGCCAAATTCTGAGTAATCAGAATAAGCAAAGAGAGGTGGGAAGCACGAGGCAGATGCCTGACCAGTAGGGAAACCATCAAAGCCAGGAGACTCTACTATTCCCGGTGACCTGTGTAACTCTGGGCACGCGCCACCCATCCCAGTGCCCCTTTTCCTCACCTGGGAAGAAAAGGGGGATTGCCCTGGAAAGCCTTCAAGGTCCTTGGCAGCTCTAAGCCTCTCATCCCACGTGGGACACGTGGTCAGCACCGGTCACGGTATAGGTCATTTTTATTTAATCTTTGCTACAAAGGAGAGTTCAGTTTGGGGTGTGAGTGTGGGGGGTGAGCAGGACTGTCTCGATTCAAATAACTGATATATATGCCAAATGCAGCGATGAAACATTAACTTTAGGCTTACGTTAGGTTTACATCTGCATTCTCCTGGCTGGGCTCGCTCTTTTAAAAATGGATTTTCTTTTTTCTTTTGGAGTCTTCCTTCCACCTATCACTTGGATCTGTGAGCTAATTGGGAAGTTCTCCACTTACTGTTAATTAATCAAGTCTTCTAGGTTCCCCATTGAGAAGCATTGGGGAAAATGGGGCTGGAGGAATGATGGATAATTATATGGATTATTATGCCTTTCAGGTCATCTCCACGCCCAAAGGCTCAGAAAATCCCAAACCGCACTTCCCAAAGGGTTCTCACGGATCAGAATTCGACATGAAAAATACAAGAGACCCAAGACACATTTTAATCTTTAAAAAAAAATTTTTTTTTATTATCGAATAACTGCCAACATGACTCTTTACACAGGCCGGCTGTTTTCTATAAATATTGGTTTGGGATTAATTTAAAAGTCATACTTTTGCACTCCCTAGACAACAGAGAGTTACCCAATCGTGAAAATTAGACTCTTTGAGAGTTCTCGTCCTCATTCTTTCTCCTCCTTTCCCCAAAGAATGAGGACGCTTTTGCCTCTTCGGGTCTGTGTAAAGGTTCCTTGGCAGGAGTACATGCATATGACTTTAAAATAAGGACCAATAATCCGCCGCTAAAGGTAATGCACAGAGAACAGAATACAGTACGTAGACATCATTTCAAATAAATACCCACATATAGACAGATGAAGTTATTTTAAATGCAACAATATTTCTTATAAATCAATACTGTAACAGAAAGTGAAAATAGAGAAGTCCCCACATCTAGGAATAATAATGTTTATTCCAGCAAACAGAACTCATTTGTTCCTGCCATTTATATTATTATTATTTATTATTATAATTTGTACTTTTTTGAGGAAAAAAATGCCTTCTTCCTCCCGAAGTACCAATTTAATCATTCCCACCAGCTTCAACAAATGCCCCGAGCCGCTTGGGCTCCGAGTTTTGTTGCTGTCTTTTTTTGTTTGTTTTTTATTCGTTTCTGTTTCCTGAAATTACAATGATTAGATACCACATGCAAGAGAAGATATTAATGTCTCGCCTTCACATTCGCAAAGAATACTAATGGTTAAACCATGCCCACCGCTGCTGCCACAGAAAGCGAACAGAAGATCCACAGCCAACACCCATCGGTGCCGCGACCAGAAACGTCCTCCTTCTTTTGCACAGCTTGCTTCTTTGTTCGGTAAAAGTCCATTTGGTTCCCAAAGTGTATTCAATGTTTTGCATTTGCTTTTCTTTCTCAAGCCCTGAATTTGCCAGGATCCGCCTGGTAAAGTATCACTGACTAACAGAATTTTGCACAATCTTTCATCTCTCGTGGGATACGAAGAGACCCATTTTCAAAAACAAATGAGCTGAGGCGCTTGCTTTACTTTGTCTTTATTGCTCCACATCTTCCCAATTCCCAACCAGCTCGTCCCGGTTCCTTTTTTTTTCCTCTAGACTAAAACTATATCCTAGGATTCTCCCTCAAATTAGCAAAGGCACTACTGGCAACAATGAATAACAAAAAGGCGTTGAAATTGAACACCCTATAATTGACAACTTTAGAATTTTTCTTTCTAAATGTACCATAATTTGGCACAACAAACAAAGAGGTAACGAAACAATTCCAATTTGGAATTTCACTGGTACAGTTGTAGAAAATTCTGTTAATCAGTCATGCTTCCCAACCTCCTCCAATCCAGAATCTCTGGAGTTTGCAAGTAATACTACTGCTTTCATCGCTTTAATTTTATTTTTCAAGTGCCTATTACTGTTTTAACCAGAGCAAAGTCAAGTTTCTTCTTGTTACATTGAACTATTCCTAAGAATAATAATACAATATGAAAAAACCCCAGAATTTGAATACCCTGGATTTCTTAATGAACATGGCAGTTAAAAATCAGTCATTTAAAACATAAACCATAACATTTCATAATTAAAAAAGGCTGCTGAAGCACAGCACGTAACAGTTTAGCAGAGCCGCCCCGCCACTGGAGCCGGGGTGCTCATCTAAACGGAGTCTAGAGCAAAAACAACCCCGAAAAGCTTACAGATTTCTGCAACATGCCTCTGGAGAAATCAACAAGTACAAATGCATGGAGACCTACCGTGAGCATAACCATTGCTTCTCATAGATCTTTTCTACATGAGGAATTAAGGAAGCTAATACAATATCAAAATATCAAAAGTGCACAGGTTTAACAATCAGAATAAGAAAGGAATATAGGTAACAACCAAAATGGCTTCCCCCGACGGTCCCCCCTCCTCCCGACCCCCGACCCCGTCCGAACATTTCTAGTAGACTCATCGTTTGTTTGAAGGCGGCTTCTTCAGCACTTGTAAAAAATGTTTCCTGCAGCAATATCGGCACACGAGGCGTGCAGATTTTCTTTTTCCAACCCAGGATATGCAATTTTGAAAATGAGCGCAGGTAGTTTATTCGTGAGAAAAAGAAAAAAAGAGAGTGGAAATTTGGGATTTCGTCCATTCCTTTGGGCAACCAGAACTCCCTGGGCTGGTTTAGCCACCAGCATGAACAGTTTAAGAAAGTTGCAATTTGAGCGAGGGCACTGTAGGCCAATTCCATCTCCGGGCACTACTCTACAGCTGAAAATGAGGGGGAAAAATGAAATCACATTAGAAAAAACAGGTTACTTATCCCACTAAGAGGTCTGACATCTTAATACTGATAGCGCCGTGAGAGCTACAGAGCGGGTTAGTGTGGTGGCGAGAGAGGACCCAACGGTCTGTCTGTTAGAGGGGCGGCCCCTGAGCCGGCAGAGAGAGAAGGGGGCTGCCCGAGCGCTGGAACCCCGGAGGCCCAGGGACCACGGGCTCACCATTTGCTGAAGAAAAGATTTCTTACAAGTACTGAAGGGAGAGGCTGCAGGAGCAAGGGGCCGGCTGGGAGGAAGCATTGGAAGAGTTTATCAGTGAAGCTAAACGGTCTCTGGAAAAACATGCAGGAAGTGTGGGTCATGCGGGCCAGCGCCGAAATCCAACCGACAAGAGCCTGCTCGAGGAGGTAGGTGATGGCTGAAGAAATTTCCCACGTTAAGAATCCCAAAGAGCCGAGTAAGTAGAGGCGAGGGTTGGACACAGATCAAGCTCAGGAGCAGAGAGCCAAGAACACACAAGCCCTGTGATGCTTCCCTAAGAGCCTCATCTACATGAGCAGCCACACTGGTGGGATGGACTTTTTTTTTTCACAGCCTCAGTTTTGGACCAGATCACAAACATAACTTTGAGAAATGATGGAGAATGAAGACAACCCGAGGGGTTACTCAAAACCGATGACAGGACACGGAAACAGTCACATCACCTCAGGTCCCTGTAACACTGATGATCCCTTTTTACTGAAATCTCAGGGACTAGGAAAGTCACCATGAGCCGGACACCTTGAAATCTTTGTACCCACTGGGCTGTGTGTCAGAACCAGAGGCCCTCCAGGATGGGGTATGTGTGAGTGTGTGAGAGTGTGTTTGAGTGTGAGTGTGTGCAGCTTCCTGCCCAAAGGGAAGCCCCTGAGACTGACAGGGCCACAGTGGGGGAAGGGGGGATTGGTACAGTAGCAGAATGAGTACATCGGCTTCTAAAATAACAAGTGGCTCACCGGCAAAATGAAGTTTGAATTTATGAAAATGAGCACTTATTATAGGAGACAGACCATGTACTGAGCTTTCTTGCTCTTTTTTTCAGACTTCAGTTATTTACCAAGAAAATTTAGTTATTGGGGAAAAAAAATCAAGACCAAACCTCCCACTTCTCCAATCTGCTGACCCTTACATCACACCCACATGGACGATTTCTATTCTTTAGGATATTCCAGATGTTTAAAAAAAAAAAAAAAAAAAAAGGAGCAGGGTTCCCCGTGGAAAAGGAAAGTAAGATAGTTTCAGGCACTTAAAAAAAAATCAAAATCTTGTGCCTCCTTGGGCCTCACCAATCCCCCAAACCCCACTCCAGAAGCAGTCATTTCCAGGCTTCCCTAGCTCTCCAGACACCAGTCCCAGAGATCCTTTTGTTTCATTGAAAATTGGACTCAAGGGCCTAAAAATCTACCTGCAAGTCCCGGGGTCACCAGATTTCTCCGGTGGGCTAGGGGCCTTGCTTGGCCAGATAAATTTCCTCTGCTTCCGGCTGGCTCTGCTGGAATGGTCAATGTGTGAATGTGGGAGTGTTTAAAGGATCCTTTCTTGCTCACTTAGAAAACCTGCTCCCCATGGACGGGGCTAACGCCCACTGGGGCAGTCCCCTCTCGGGCATCCCTACCCCTACCGACTAAGCTCATGCGTGGACGGCCTGTGGACACAGCATTTCTTCTCCTAAATTCGCATGCTGCTGCAAGAGACTACCTAAGGCTGGCCCAAGAGCCACCGTCAGGAGACTACGTCAACATACACCCTACTACCTTATGTGTTCCCGAAGGGGTCCAATTGCATAACTCGATAATCTCTACGGAAAACATGAAATGTGCAAGTTTGGGAGCCCGGCTATGTCCCGGAAGCCCCCATCACCCTTCCTTCTAAGGACCTTGGTTGCGGTGTCCGACTCCCGCTGATGGGCAAGTCATCCAACTACCCTTAAATGCAGGACCCGGTCTCTGGGACCGCCCCATTTCCGGGACCACCTCATCAGCTCCAGCCTGCCGGGCAATTTGTTGTGTGCTTGACGCGGCCCGGGAAGGGGCGGGAGGCATGTTTGTGCTCTACACCTACAGCGAGGGCCTCCCAATGTACAAGCTCCAGGACACGCTCCCCTCAATAGAAAAGAAAAAAAAGTCCCCCACCCGCCCACACTGGTGATGGAAGGGTCCGCTCCCCTACGATAACCCGGACCAGGGACATCCCCCTCACGATGCTCACGGCCAAGCCCGGCAGAGGCAGCGGGTGCGACGGGGCGGGAAGGACAAAGAGCGGGAGCCTCTCCCCGGAACGTTAGTGGGGCGGAAGCGGACAACGGAGAAGCCAGCGGACAGCGGGGCGCGGCCCAGGCCCCGCGGCGCCCCAGAGCCCCCTAGTCGCAGTAAATCTTATACTTCTCGCTGCAGAACACCTGGCCGCCGAGCACGGCCGCCTCGGGCCTGTCCGCGCAGGAGCGCAGGTGACTTACGCTTGGGCTACTGCTCTTGCCTTTGGAGGCGGACTTGGTGCGCCCCCTCTTGGCCTGCTCGTGGTCCAGCTCCAGGTGCTCCAGCCGCTGGGTCAGCGCCAGCTTCTGCTGGATGGCCATGCGCAGCAGCGAGTTCAGGGTCTTCTTCTCGTCCTCGGCCGCCGCCAGCTGCCGCTGCATCTCATCCAGCTGCGTCACGTACTCGTCGCACCTGCAACGGCAAAGGAGGGAGGCGCCTGAGACCCCGAGGCCCGGGGAGACCCTGCAGCCACCCAGGCCAAGAGGAGACCACGCAGCCTGGGGAGAAGGCCCGGAGGGGCAGGAGAAGGCCCGGGCCGAGCGGGGACCCCCAAGGGTAGGGAGAAGGCCCGGGCTGAGAGGAGACCCAGCAGCCCCTGGGAGAGGCCGGAGAGGCCCCGGGAGAGAGCCTCCAATACTGTCCAAGGACAAACGGAAATTTTGGCCAAGTGGGGCCGGCCCAGCCCCAGGCACTTTACTAGCGTTGTGACCATGGGCAAGTCACTCAACTTAAACCAGCCTCAGTTTCCTCATCTGTAAAATGGGAATAGCAGCAGCTTCCCTCTTAGGGTCTTAAGAGAGGCCAGAAAGGGACCAACCTTAAAGTGTTCTGTACATGCTGGCCATTGTTATTCAGGGAACCTGCCAGCCCCCGGGCGGCCCCTCCCCCTTGCGCTAGCTCTCCAGTTACGCCTCACACACGCCAGGCTAGTCCTGGCTACTTTTCCCAGGCAGTTTGAAATTGCTGGGTCCCGTGCTGACCACCAGGGGGAGACAGAACCCAGCAGAGTGGCCCGGTTTCCATCCTCTGCCAGAAACCCAGTGCATCCAAAGGCTTGGAGGGCCCCAGGCTGGGGAGGCCCGAGGCTGGGGAGTCAGGTAGTGAGGCGGGATCTGAACTCGGGGCGCGCTGCCGCCCGGCCCGGCGCTCCAAGCCCGACACCAGCTCTGGGCAAACACCGAGTTCCCGTTTCCATCTTGCCCCGGGGCCCCTGAGGGAGGCCGGCACAGAGGCCTGGCCTCGGGGATCCCCACTCTCCCCGTTCTGCCCCCGAGAAGTCTCAGGAGGCTGCCCCATTCTCGGCCAGGACTCGCCACCAGTGGCCCGCCAAGGAGCCTGCCGGCTCCAGTCTGGACACCAGTGTGAGTGACCCACGGCTCTCTCTGTGTGCAGGGCGACCATTGGATGCCCCCATCAGGGGGTGGCCAAGCGACCATTAGGCTCTGGGAGAGTCCGTCAGCTCTGGCCTTAAGCTGTGACTGCAATATCACCTCCCACGTATATGTCATGTCTCGAGCTCGGCCGGCGCCAGGGCTCCCCAGGGCTGCAGCCCTCGTTTCTGGGAGTGGGGCCTGCCTCCTTTCTTTGCCTTAACCAGACCCAGTCCCAGGAAGCTGCCGAGAAAGGGCAGGGACCAAATCAGAGCTGGTGCTGCCGGTGGTTCCTTTAAAAGCTGGACGGCTTGTTCCCAGTGGCCTCCAAGAACACAGAGACCACAAGTCTGTGGATCCCGGGGCTGATCCTTCCTAGTCGTCAGCTGGCAAGTTATCTAGAGGCAGAAGAGCTGGGGGCGAATCCTGCCTCCTCTGACTCCCTGCTTGGCCCTGGGCAAGCTTCCTCCACCCCCCAGGATGGTCAAATGAGGGCTTGGCCTCCATGATGGAAGGTCCCTTCCAGCCCAGCTCTAGGACGACCCAAAGAAATGCCAGGCACGGTCCCTTCTAAGGAAGGCCCAGAGGCGTCCTGAGCAGCAGAAGCCAGTTTCTGAGTGTGGTGGAGGGCCAGGGGATGGAGCTGGGCGGGGGCTGTGGGCCAAGAGATTTCCTCCCAAGAGGAGCTTGCTGGGAACCGCCTAAGCCAGCCCTGCCAGCAGCACTGAGACCCGCTGGGTCCAGGCAGCCAGAGATCCCAGCCGGCCCACCCTACATCAGAGGCCCTCGGTCTGAGGCTTCCTCTGCTCTGCTCGTCAGCAGCTGTGCCCACTGTGGACTCACCCTGCATTCCAAGCCCAATTACAGCGCCCCTGCCACCCTGTGAAATCCCAGCTGGTTCTCCCTGATGGCAGGTCCCAAGGCCCGCGGGCCTCCCTGGTTCTGAGCTCTGGCTCTCCTGCCCCACCTCCCTCTCCCCACCCCCCTGCTTGGGTTACACATAAGGGGATCAGCAGAGGCTCCAAGCAGGAAAGCCGCCCCCTCGGCCCCTCAGCAGCTGCAATGTGAGAATGGCATTAACGGAGAAATCTCCCTCAGGCACCCAGTGGGGAGAAGGTTCCTCCTGCACCTCCCCTTCTCAATCCTGTCTGCTGATGTCCAGCTCACAAGCAGCTGATGAGGAGATTGTGTTTTAAGGTGACAACACAGACACACACACACACACGTGTGCAGACACTCACCCCCCCCCCCCCCACCGGTTACCAGGGATGATCAACAACCCTGGGGGGGGGGGGCAAGCACAAGGCTGGAATTGGGGTTCCCCAGGCAGCGGTGGGACGGTACAAGCCCTGTCCCCAGGCTCCCCCTTTGCAGGCGGTACAGAGGGATCAGAGCCAGACCCCATATCCTTGCTCTGAAGCAGATGACCCTGGACAAGCCACTTCGCTTTCTCTGCCTCAGTTTCCCCTTCCACAAAACGGGACACCAACAAGAGCCCTCCCACAGGACTGCTGGGAGGGCCGAACAAGACGACAGCGGTAACTGCCGCCCCACCTCTGCGTGTGCTCTGCCCCAGGAGGATCACGCCTGCAGGCGCCGCCCCTTCCCCCCTTGCCCGTGAGCTCGGCGCCGTTACCTGGTGGCGAACATGGCCCGCAGAGAGGAGAAGGTGGCGGCGTCCTCCTTGAGGGCCTTCAGCTCGTTGCGCAGCTTCATCATGGTCTCCGTCACCATGGCCTTCTCGTTCTCGTACTTGCTCTTCAGGTTAGCCAGGGCGACCTCGGCCGTCTGGGGGGGGACCGAGGACAGAGGTCAGTGAGGGACGTGGCCTGGGGCTCTGGGCGCCCCCGGAGCTGGCGGCTGCCTGACGGCGGCCTTCCCAACCTCAGGCGGCCTCTGGGAACTGGAAGGGTCCAGCTGGGTCACCCCCCCGCCCCCCGGCCAAGCCCTCCCTACCACCTGCCTGCTGTGGGGTCACCCAAGCCTCTGCTCGACGGCCTCCGAGGAGGGTAGAACTCTGAGTAGGAAGCCTGCTTCTCCGGACATGCTGAGACAGGTTGGAGAGAGGACTTTAATTCCTGGGAAGTCTGTGGGGGCGAGGGCATGAGCGAGTGTCCCAACAGGGCTTGGACCTACCCCGGGATCCCTCACAAACTACGAGGCTCCCACTGGGCGAGGGGCTGAGCCAGGGTACGGGGCTGCCCGCTTTGTGGGGGTCAGGGATCGGCTGCCCTTGGGGCCTCCTCTACCTGCCTCTGACCTTGGATCACAGCATCAGAACCAGGGGGCCCAGAGGCCGCCGTCCCTCCCACAGCATCATGGTGCTGGAAGAGGCCTCTGGCCTTCTAGGCTCACCGTCTTATTCAACAGACAGGGGGACTGAGGCCTGGGGGCTGCTCGGAGACCCCCAGGAGCGTCAAGCCGGAGCTGGCTGCGGGCCCCAACTTTGGAGCCCGCTGTGGGTCCGACACCCCCGAGCCCACGCTCGCCTTGAGGGCAGCGTCCTGGGCCCCACTTAGTTATGGCTGGTTATGGGGAGGGAGTAACGAGCTGAGGCACAAGTGGCCAACGTGCTCCCTGGCCGACAATGGCCCGGCCTCCCTGCCACGCCCCCCGGTGCTTGGCCCATCATAGTCGGGCAGCCCCCAGACAAGGCAGCCAGAGCCAGAGGCAAGAATCCCCGCATTTCACTGAAGGGTCTTGAGTTCGAGCCATCATGAAATAGCTCCCAACTGTCTACACTGGCCTTTGGCAAGTCTTGGAAACCAGATCCGTACTGGTCGCCCTCCTGGTTTTTCCTCTCCTAACGGGCAGAGCGCGCACCCCCGGGGGGCCAGGAGCACTGCCACCTTCTCCTCGGTCCCCCCAGCACCAAGGACAAGGCTCGGCGCTCGCCAGCCTGCCCAGTTTAAGGAGCTTTTCCACGTCCCTTACACCGTTCCTCCCAATCACCTCCCCTCATTCCCTGGGGAGGACAAAACGCCCTTCACCGTGCCCGCAGGCCCGGTGCCAATGGCACAGAGAGGAAGGGCAATGGGCTCCGGGATGGGTGGCCGTGCCCAGCAGGGGGGAGGCCCTTAACGAACGCCCTGAGGGGCACCTGCGCCCCCTCTGGCCTAAGGCATCGGGGATTCCTCGGCTGGAACAGAAGGAGACACGTCCCCGAGAACACCTGCCAATGACGGAAGGCAGGGAGGGAGCCTGGCCCAGATGTCACGGTGACCAGGGCACCAAGCCCCGGGGTCCAGGGAGGGAACCCCTTTGGCTCCCTAATTTTTCCTGGGGGTGCCTTCCCTCGCTGTGCCGTGCGCGCCCCTTGCCCAGCCTCGCCCTTACCTGCTTGTTGGCCTTGAGCACGGTCCTCAGGGTGGCGATCTGCTCGCGCTTGGTGCTCAGCAGGGACTTGAGCTTCAGGATCTCCTCCATCAGCGCCTCCTTGTCCTTGTCCACCACCGGCCCCAGCTCCTGCGTGGCCACGCGCTGGCGGGACAGCTCCATGGTGCGGTCCACGGCGGCCTGCAGGTGCTTGATCTGGTCGCGGATGATGGCGATCAGGTTGTAAATGTTCATGGGCTCCTTGCGGGGGTCGGACACGGGGGACGGCAGGGAGGAGCCGGGGGAGGGCGAGCTGTCGCCGCTGCCGCCCTCCGCCTTGCCCAGGTCGATGGCCAGGAGCCCCTTGGAGAGCAGGACGGGCGAGCGCCGGCCCTTGCCCTCGGGGCTGATGCGCCCACCGCCCTTGCCCTCCTTGTAGTAATCCAGCATGACCCTGTTGGGCGTCTCATTGTTGCACATGCAGACGTGGTGGTAGAGGTTGGCCAGCTCCTCACTGAAGGTCACCAGCTCGTCCTGGGCCACGCTCAGGCTGCCCTGCGTCTCGCCGGCCACGTCGCTGACCTTCTTCAGCTCCTTCTCCAGCCGGGCGGCGTGCTCGCGCTCCAGCCGCCCAGCCTTCTCCAGCAGCGCCACCTTCTCCGCCAGGCTCTGGCCCTCGTTCTCGTAGCGGCTCCTCTCCTCCTCGTACCTGGCTTCGCATGCCTCGTAGTGGCTCTTCAGGCCCTTCAGCTCCTCCCTCAGCTCGCCCATCTCAGCCATGGCCACCTTGTACTTGCACTCCAGGATCTCGGGCCCGTTGATGTCCACCTCGTAGTAGTCGCCGTCCTCGTGGCTGTCGCGGTCCTTCTCGTTGTCCAGCGCCGACTGGCGCTCCTTGCTGACCTGGAGCTTCTTCATGGCCGTGAGGTTCTCCGTGAGCCGGCTGACCTTCTCGTGCTGCTCCGACAGGGCCCCCCGCGTGCACTCGAGCTGCTTCTGGGACTCCTGCAGCGTCGACAGGAGGGTCACCTTCTCTCGCTCCATCTGAAAAAGGCACAAAGCGGGACCATGACTCTCTAGCCGCCATTTGTCTCGGCTCAGAGGCGGGCGGCGGGCCCGGCTCAGCTTCGGGAACCAACACAACGGAACCCCACCACCAGGGTCCCGAGCAAAAGTAAGGTGGCCTCCCTGGTGCCCCCCAAAATAACGGGAAACACAACTGACAAACGGCCAAAGGACAGATGAAGCGATTAAAACCATTTCTAGTCACGTGAGGAAATGCTCTAAATCGCTATTAGAGAAATGCAAATTTAGACAGCTCTGAGGTACCGCTACACACCTGTTGGACTGGCTAAGATGACTGTTGGAGGGGATGTGGGAAAACTGGGACGCTGGTGCATTATTAGTGGAGCAGTGAATGGATTCAAGCATTCTGGAGAGCGACTTGGAACTATGCCCAAAGGACCATGAAACTGTGCGTCCCCTTTGATCCAGCCGTGTTTCTACTGGTCCTGTATCCCAGAGAGATCTTAAAGGAAAGAAAGGGACCCACGTGTGCACAAAGGTTTGTGGCGGCCCCTTTGTAGTGGCCAGAAACTGGAAACTGAGCGGCTGCCCAGAATGGCTGGGTGAGTTATGGTCTATGAATGTTATGGAATATTATTGTTCTATAAGGAATGACCAGCGGGAGGATTTGAGAGAGGCCCGGAGAGACTGATGCTGAGGAAAGTGAGCAGTGACCCATGGTACACGGCAACAAGATCATCAACCGTGAGGGACTCGGCTCTTCTCAACAATGAGGAGATTCAGGCCATTTCCAATAGACTTGGAATGGAAAGAGCCACCTGCACCAGAATGGGGACCAGGCAGACAGCACGGGATTCTCATCTTTTTTTGGTTTTGTTTTGTTGGCTTATTTTCCCCCCTTTGCCGTTTCTCGTGCAGCACGATAATCGTGGAACTCCGTTTAGAAGAACTGCACGGTTAGCCTAGACCAGATTGTTTGCTGTCTTGGGAAATGGAGAGGGGGAAGGAAAGGAAGAAAATTCGGGAGCACAAGGTTTTGCAAAGGTCATCTTTGCTTGTATTTGAAAAAATAAAATACTATTAAAATTTTTAAAAATAATCACAATAATAATAATAATGGGAAATAGACAGTCACAGTACTGTCAGCAACACAAACAAATGTCCACAGTATTGTCCTGCCTCTTTCTCACAAGGCTAGCAGAGGGACGAGGGCAGGAGGGGGCGGGAGGCCACAGCAACCCGTCTCTGCTTTTGGGATCCCCAGGTAACTCGGTCCCCTTGGAGGGTCGGCCCGTCTAAGAGTCCCCGGCAGACCTGCAGTGGCTACCTGTGCAGTGCCTCAGCGGCAAGGACCGGGCCAAAGGGACGCCCGCTTCCCCTCCTTCCCAAGGAGCCTTTGAGCATTAAAGCCAGCTCGGGATTCTTCCACAGGACCCTTCCGGATGCCGAGAGCCGTCAGGGCTCCTCCACCAAGTCTCTGGAAGTCATTCTGTGTGTGTGAACGTTGCTCCTCAAAAACACGAACAGTTTGCTTTCGTGTCTTTTTTACATTGCGTTCTCCACACCAAAGCCAGGACCTGGCACACAGCAGGGGCTTAATATCTGCCGATTCTGACACACTATGTCCCTCGTCCCTTATTATCTAGAGTATGGGGCACAGAAAGGATTCTATAGAACCTAAGAGCCGAGGTCCGTGTTCCAAGGGTACATAGTCACCCCTGTTTTACAAGCTGGAAAACTAAGGCTGAAGGAAGGGCAGCAGGGATGACTCCGGTGGGCTCCCATAGGCCCCCACACAATAGTGACCTCGGGACAGGCAGAAGGAAACGCGCTGCCTGCGAGAGGCGGCGGGCTGCGGGTGAGGAACGAGGCACATGTCGTTACACATGGCCGACGGAGCGATTCACTTTTGAGAACCACACCTCTACATTATTAAGGGAGGGTTGGTGGTGAGGGGGCTGGGGAGAGCAAGGAGTCAGCTGAAGTGACGGTGATTTTATTTCACCGATATTACTGAGTCACATTCTTGCCTTCTCAGAGGGTGGGAGGGAGAAAATAAAACAAAACAAACAAAATCGCTAGAAATAAATGATAATTTGGAAAAAATGCAGTAGCGAAGTTAAGGAAGCCCCCCCCCCCCCCCAAAAAAAAAAAAAAAAAAAAACCATTCACCCCCGCCTGGGTGCCCCCGCCCCGGCCGTGGCATCCGCCAGCCCCACAGGCGGGCCCCCCCGCTCACCTGCATCAGCTGCTGTTTCAGCTTCTGGATTTCCGAGATGTTGAGCTCGCTCAGCAGGTCGGACACCAGGCTGGGGGCCGGCGGGAAGCCCTCGTCCTTCTTGGGCGTCGAGGTCTTGTTGCTGTCGCAGGCCGCCGTCTTGTGCAGCCCGTTCTGCTCGAAGCCGTTGACCAGGACGTCGTCGTTGTTGGGCTCGGCCGTCTCGTCGCTGAACTTGAGGCCGTCCAGCGAGAAGCTCAAGTGGCTGGTGTACATGGAGTCGTTGATGTTCATGTAGTGCGACAGCTCCTTGCGCAGGTTGTTCTTCTGCTCACGCTCGGTCTTGAGGGTCTCCAGGGCCTCCTCCAGCTGGCGCTCCGAGATCTCCTTGAGGCGGATGGCGTCCTCCAGCTGGCTGTTGAGATACTCCGTTTCCTCTTCCAGCCGCTTGATTTCATGTTTGAGGCCTTCAAACTCCACCTGGGACGGAGACAAGGCAAGAAGGCATCAGGCCAGTTTGGGCAGAAGGAGGAGGGGGCCCAGACCCCACCAACGTTGGGCCCCCCTCCCAGCCGGGCTCCCCCCCTCCCCAGGGCCGACGGGGCGGGGGCCGCTGCCTGCCCCCCCTCACCTGGTTTTGCTTCAGCACGGACACTTGCTTCTGCAGGCTGATGTTCTCCTCCTCGAGCTCGGTGTAGTCCTGCAGCAGGCGTGCCTCCCTGAACTTGTACTCCTTGATGTCGTCGCGCAGCCGCGCTCTCTGGATCTCCACATTCTGGTTGATCTGGCAGGGAAACAGCAGCACGAACGGGTTACTGAGAGCCGGGTGGGGGGAAGGGAGGGGGGTTCTACCTGTGCTGCCCCCGCAGGGGGCTCGGGGCCTGGGGGCTCCCCCTGGAGCCGGGTGCCAGCAGGCACAGCGTCCTGGCTCCCCGAGCTGGCGGAGTGTGAGCAATGGTGCGCACGGATCTTGTCCCGTGTGTGACTCCCTCCCCTCAGCCCAGTGGGAGACACGGGAGGGGAGTCATTCACATGGGGGGGGGGGAGGGTTGTTTAGCAGCTCTCCTTTCAGTGGGCACCTGGGGGGAGAGGAGAGTTGGCAGCCGAGTCCTGTCAGAGCCCATGGAGGGCATTTTACTGTACAAGTTCCCAGGAACGGCACCCAGACGAGATTTTTAAAAGCCAGCCCCAGGACCCCGCTTTGGGGGAGCCTGCCCTGCCACGGCCCAGCACCCCGGGAGGTCCACGTGGCCCCGGGCCCACAGGTGGTGGCGGGATGGCAGAATGGCCCCGACGCTTCGTGCAAAGACGCCGCTGTCAAATGACTGCTTCTCAGCGACCTACTCGCTACCGGTTCTCGCCATTAGGGTCGGCGAGCGTCCTCAGCTTTCTGCCCCAGCGCTGGCTCCCCGACGGCCCTCTCGGTGACCCCGGCTGAGCTCGGGTTCGCTTCTCCCTCCCTCCCAGCCCGAGTCCCGCCATCCTCCACCTCTCCTGCCTCCCCTCGCCGTGTTCACTCGGTTGCCAAAGCTTTTGATGGTCTCTGTCCCCCCCCTTCCTCCACCTCCCCTTTCCCCCCAGAACCCCAAGCCTCACTTTGGCTCCGCCCCAATCATCGCAGCCCCTTCACGGAGTCTTCTCGACCTCAGGCCTTGTAATTCTCTTCCCCTCAGCTCCAGCCCCCGTCCCCTGGAAGGCTCTTCCTGTCCCATGGCTTCAGGGCTCCCATGGCCGACTCCCCGCCCCTGCCCGGCGTGTCCGGGGCACAGCCCCCGTCCTCTCCTCAGCGGCACCATCTGTTCTCCCAGAGCCCGAGCTCAAAGGTGACCTCGCAGCTGCTCTGACTGGACCTTGTTGTCCGCCCTCCGAATGGTCCCCGTTCTAGGCTGTCTGGGAGCCTGGAGTCTAAAACCCTCGGAGGGGGCTCTGTCTAGAACTGCGCCTTCCACGACGGGCACCAGTGCGTCCATGTGCAGGTTCCCCCAGAAACCTCGGAGCTCTTCTCTTCTTTCCAAGGGCTGCTGGTCTCGAGACCCTCCTCCTGGGAGCCCGTCTTGACCCCTTCCTTCCCAGCCCTGCCCCCAGGAAACATCCCCGCCCGCCCTCTCCAAATCTCTCCTGTACCTGACAAAGGTACAGACTTTCGGGGCTAACGGGGTTCTCGGGAGTCGGGCTTAATCCTTCACTGCACAGAGAAGGAACCCGAGGTCCGGAGAGAGGAGACATGGCCTCCAATGGCGGTGAGAGCCTGGTAGGGGTGGGGGAAGGGGTCCGGCCCGGTCCTGGGACTGAGGCCCCTTCGGGTCTGAGGCTCTCACATCCTCCCTCCCCTCCCCCCACCGGCTCCCCCTCCCCAGGGCATCACAGCTCGGACCCCTTCACCCAACCTGCGGCAGCAGCCCCAGCCCGTAGCCCCGGGCCTGCCCGAGAACGCTCGCTGACCGATTGAGGGCGCTCCCCCGGCCAGGGGTCTGCAGCCCCCACCCCCGGGCAGGGCCCCGGTGCACGCTGGTCATAGGAGCCCTGATTTCCATGACATCATTGGCCTCGCTTCCCAGTGGAAGGATCCCTTTTTCCTCGGGGCCTCCTGGGAATTTTCTTAATGAATCAGCCCACGACCATTCTCGCCACACGAGCTCAACCGGACGGACGGGCGCCATCTTGCTGGAGCGTGTCCCACCGGACCGCTCTCCTTCTCCGTCTCTCGCCCGGCCGAGTGTCAGGTTCCTGCCTGAGGCGGCTTCCAGCTCCGGGGGCTCAGACTGGCGGGGACCGCGACGGCTCAGGAGGGCTCCGAGTCCAGACGCCGACCACCAGGTGACAGCCAAGCGGCCTTGAAATCACTCTTCCAGTTTGTCATTTCTCGAGGTTCTCCAGCCAGCGGCCGGGGCAGGGGTCCCTGAAGAGGGGGCCCAGCCTGGTCTCTGTCCTGGCTTCTCCCCCGCGGCCCTTTCTGGGGCGTCTCTTCTCCCTGTCTGCCTCCTCTCAGTTCCCCTTATGTCTTCTCCCACTTGGAGAGCCCGCTCTCCTTTCCTGAGCACCGTCAGGTCTTCATTAGGGTTTGGGGCAGCTGGCACGTGCTGGGCACCGGGGATCCTCCTGGGGAAACGAGGAAGGGCACTGCAGGCACGGGAGCAGGAGAGGAGGGCACCCGGGGCCCAGCCGCACACGGGCCGGCGTGGCGGAGGGACTGTGTGGCGGAGGGACTGTGGGTGCAGGAACCTGTGGCAGGGGGGCCGGAGGCCGGGCTCTGAGCAACCGGGGCCGCAGCGTCCGCTGTGTGTGTGTGTCCGGGCAAGTCCCGGTGCCTGCGGCAGCGGCTCTGTGACGGGGGCAGCGGCCAGTGCCCCTCCTTCCTCCGGGGCTTAGGGAGGCCTGGAGCCTCCGGCCTCACCTCGTGCTTCAGCTTGGACACCGGCCCAAGCTGCTCATCCTCTCCAGCTGCTTCCTTCTGCCCGGCCCCCAGATGTTCTCCCTCCCCCACCTTTCCTGGACCTCCCACAAGGTGGCTTCCAGAAGGAGGAAGGGCTGGGCCCGGCCGGCCTGTTTCCCCAGAACCTTGGCCCTCCAGGAGGAGGTCAGAGGGCCCTGACCGAGCTTCCTTTGTCTCAGGGAGCTCAGACAGCCGGGCGCACGGGGCAGACCCGCAGCAATGGCCGGGAACAGCCCCCGACCTCACAGCCCACAGTGGACACCAGCCGGCCCTGGGCGAGCCAGAGGCTGGGGGGAGGAGGGGACAGTGAAGGACCCCAGCCGACCTTTCTGGCCTCCCCAGAGATGAGCCAGCCCCTGGCAGTGCCCGAGCCCCATTCCCTGGCCCGGCCCCTGCCCACCCGACTCGTCCTGCCCTCCGGACCCCCAGCCCTCCTCTCCTGTCAAACCGTGTCTCCTGTCTGTCTGTCTCTCCTCTCTGAGGATGCTGGCAGAGCTCCTGTCTGGAGTGGGCGGGTCCAGGCCCATCCAGGGGGTGCTCGGGATGCGGCCTGGCCCCATGTTCCTGGGCCGCACTTGGCCGGAGGTCGCTTCTGGCTCCATTATCTCCTCTGCCCTCCCGGGGCTGGGGGGGAGGGGAGCAGGCCAGGTCCTGGGCGGCTCCTCCTTCCTCCAAAGCTCCCTATAGGGCCTGGATGGCTGCCCCTGCTGGGGGCCAGAGGAAGGACGGAGCCCCCGCAGCAGGTGCTCCCTCCCCTTCCCCAGCCTCAGACCAAATGGCTCTGGCTTCCCTGGACAGGGTAACTCCCCGTCGCCCACTCCTACTCCCAGGCCCGGGCTGACACTGCCGGGCCACAGAAGACCTCTGAGGTCACCATCCCAGCAAGCTGCAGGTGGGGAAACTGAGGTTCAGAGGGAGCCCTGGCTAGTCCTTGGTAGAGCAGCCCCTCACCCCAACCTCTGGGGCCCCCTCTCGGGAAGGGCCCATCTGGGTCAAGGCCGTGCCCGCCCAGAGGCTGGTACTTACTCAAGGCCGCCCCGAAGGCCTTGGCCCGGCGGGGGAGAGCCCGGGGGTTTGCCCACCCCGGGGAGGAAGCCAAGCCAAGGCCCATGTCCCAGAATCCCCTTCTCCCATCAGGGCCCAGGGTCATAATTTCATGAGAATTCCAGATAAAGACGAAGGGAGCGGAGCTCAGAGTGACCTTGGAGCATCCCTGTATCAAGGTCACCCAGGCAGGATTTGCACCCAGGGCTCCGCCTTTCAGACCCAAGTCTCCGGGACATCCACTTCCGTGAATGTCCCTCCCACCACAGAGCTGCTTCGCTCAGGTTCTGGGGCTCTCTGGGACCCCTGCACCATTCCTCTCTAAAGACCCCGCCTTAGAGATGAACCAGAACAGTCAGCACCAGACTGGCCCAGAGCGCTGCCCACTGAACCCTCCTGGCTGAAGGGGTCGGGCCACAACTCCCTCCTCTGCCCAGAAGGCAGTTTGGGGGGAGAGGGCCCAGTGCCCGTCATCCTCTGATCTGGTCACTCCTCTCCTCAGTAACATTCAGAAGCTCCCAGCTACTCACCAGAGGAAGCCTCAATGGCTCAGCTCGGTCCCAATTCCCCTGCCCACTCCCTGCCAGGCCAGCCCACCCTGGGGGCCGCCCCTTTCTTCCTCTCGTTGGAGCTACCTCCTGGAATGGCCCCTTTCTCAGCTGGCTGGGCCCCGACTCTCCCAGCTCCCCCCAGGCCCAGGGGCCTCACCTCCCTCAGCTCCTGGGCCACCGAGTTCAGCCGCTCGTTCTCCGACTGCGTGTTGGTCAGCACGTTGCGCAGCTGCTTGAGCTCGGTCTGCAGCTCCAGGACCTTGCGCACGTAGTACTCCTCCTTGGTGGCCGACTCCTGGATCAGGGTCTCCTCCCGGCTCTCGCCATCCGCGGCCACCTTCTTGTGGTTGGTGTGAGCTTGTCCGAAGGCCTGTGGAGACAGAGCGCACTGACCGTTAGGGGGAGGCCAGGAACGGGGCCCTGGAGAGCCTCAGAACCCTGTGGCCCTCGACCAGGCCTCGGCCCTCGGCCACATGGTGACCCTCCTCCCAGCCTCGGCCACACGGTGACCCTCCTCCCAGCCTCGGCGGCGGAGTTAGGGAAGCAAAGGGTTCTGAGAAGCATATTCTGGGCCAGAGTCTGGGCTGGGCCGAGATGTCCCAGAAGCCAGTCTGGCCGGCCTGAGGGCCTGGGCGAGGCCAATGCCGAGGGTCCCACATGGGAAGCCCCGGGCCAGATGGAGCAGGGCAGCGACATGGGCAAGTCTGAGCACCCCCTCCAGGCATCAGGAAAGCCAAGAGTAAGGACCAACGGGCAACAATTCTAAACAAAATATCCCACAGGCAAAAGTCACAAAGGGAAGCAGGAAACGCTTCCTGGAGCCGATGGCCCAAGAGCCATCTTTTGTCTTAGCCAACGGACTTCCAATGGATGATCAGGAGGCGGGGGTCGGGGTCATCATAGGGTTCGGCCTCCGTGCCCGTCTCAGGTTCGAGATGAAAATGGGGTCACCCTCCGCCAGCCCTCAGGAGAAGGGCCCCTTCAGGTCCCAGGCCATTTCTGGCCCGAGAACCGGGAGCTGCAGCCAGTTTCTGATCCAATTGACCCAAGCATTTTTCAAGCCACTGAGGCTTGGGGAGTCGTGTAGTTGGGTCTTGGGGTGCTGGATCCATCAGACCCGGGGTCAGCGAGGATGGGAGAGACCCAGTGAGGTGGCCCTGGCCTGGGTCCCACGGCGGGCTCCCGGGTTCTGCTGTGGCCGGGTGGGGGAGGAGGCGTGTGGGCAGGGAACCTCCGGGGCATGAAGGGCACTGCCCGCCTCATGAATAAGCAACACCAGGCCAATCAGCAATTCTGGGAAGGTGCAGCGTCGGAGCCATCTGTCCGGAACCGCCGCCCCGGCTGGAAGCCTGGACCCGTCCCCACCGGCCCTCTGCCTCTGGCCCAGCTGGGCCTGGGGCAGGGAGGCCCACGGAGCCCCCAGGGTCATCAGCCAGCACGGGCTCCTCCCTCTGGCCCAGGGTTACTGAAGGCGCCGGGACAGACCCGGGCAGGACGCGAGGGCGCCTCAGCTGGGCCTCCATCTAACAGGCAGGGTGCGCCCCGCAAGGAGCGGGCAGGCAGCTGGGAGGGCTCGGGAAAGTCTCCCAGGGAGCGGGGCCAGGAGGGCGGCCTCCAGCCCGGAACAGCCGAGGTCTGACCAAGTGCATCCAAGTCTCCCCGGCAGGACCTGGACGGGGGAGGTGGGGACAAATACTGTCCCATCTACACTGTCCCACGGATGGGAGAGGGCGCAGATGGAGGGGCTGGGGGGGGGAACGGATGTGGAAGGGGCACGAGGGGGGCCTCCTGCAGCCTGTCACCAGGCACCCCAAGGACTGACTACAGAAGGCTTTGGGGGAGGGGCCGTGACAGCAAAACGCTCCCGCTGATCACTTGCACGTTGCCATGACAACCCACCGGGGTTCCCTCGGCTCCCAGATTGTTGCCAGGAGGCCCGAGTACCCTGCCGGCTGCTCTCATGTCACGTTCCTCAGCATTTGTTTTCTGTGAGGGAAATCCACCACCATCAAAGGCGAGAAAGCTGCTTCCCCGAGAGGTCCGAGGGAAGGGGAGCCGCCGCGGAGAGGGCCCCGAGAACCGGTCCCGAACCCAGAGAATGAGCCCGAGAACCGGCCCCGAGCCCGAGCCCCAAGCCCCGCCCCCGGCCGCCGCTCTCCTCCCAAACCAACCCAGTGTCCCAGGCCTCCAAGGGCCTACTGAGGGCCAAGGGATGGCAACAGTTTCAAATGAGCAGCTCCCGTTCTTGGGGATGGGGAGGGACACTCGGGGCCCGGCGCCCAGTGGGACCCGCTCCATGCTGCTGATGGCCGGGAACGTGGCCGGCAGGGACGGGGAGAAGCCAAGGAATGGTAGAGCATCGGCTGGGAGAGCGGGGGGCCAAAGCCCCGCCCCCCCAAGCCTTCCTCTGTCCGACCTGAGAGCAGGGGGGCGGGGGGGGGCCACATCCCTACCCTGCCTGTTTGTGCCGTGCGGGTTTCCCGGCCCCCCATGAATGCCTTGCTCCATCAGACCGGTGCAGGAAGGCTGGCCTTCCTTCTCAGAGGAGCCCGGGACCTCAGGGAGGGGCAGCCAGCCCGTGCCCCGGCCCCTTTTCTCCTCTCTGGGGCCCCGGGGCCAGAGGGGGATCAGGAGATGGCCCAGAGGCAGCAGAAGCCTCGGGCTTTTCAGGGTGGGGGGTGTCTTTAAGAAGGGCCCAGGCAGGGACAGGGACAGGAGCAGATCCAAGGGCAGAATGGAAGGAACAAACAGAGGCAGGCCCTGGGGGCTCTGGCCTAACAACAGCTGGGCCTGGGGCCTGGGGAGCCAGGAAAGAAGCCCCAGAGCAATGACTTCCTCCCCCAGAGGAGCTGGGAGAGAATGTTATGCCAAAGCTCCCTTTTAATGGGGTGACCAGTTCCTCCAACTGTCCTATTTCATATTCTGCCTTAGGGTGTGACCGTCCCCTCTTAAGGGTTGAGATAAAGGTGGTATAGACATTCCTTAATGTCATTAGGATATCAGTAACCTCCCCCTATCTCCACCCAGGTCCCTCCATTCTGTCACTGCTCTTGTTATTCCATAAAAGGCTCCCTGCCCCGGTACTACACTCTGAGCTGACAGTCTGGTCTAGCCCGGGCGGGGATCCAGTGGTCCCAGCATTTCTCTCCATTTAATAAACTATAGAATTGGTCTCTAATCTCTGTCTTGCTCAGTTTCTTTTGGCATTACAAGGGAAACTGAGCAAAATGGAAGCACAGGACGAGCTGCAGACGCTGATGGGAACAAGGCGAGCAGCACCAGGGACACGAGGAACCACAAGAGCCGAAGCCCAAACTAAGAAAAACAAACCCCTGAACCCGGGCTCGGGGGGGGGGGGGGGGGGGGGTGCTGCCCATTTCACAAAGTCCCAAGTGAAACAGGAGAGGGCGCTACCTCCCCTCAATCATTTGTAAATAAGGGAGTGCCTGGTGGGCTTCCCCACAGACCCTCTACCTCCAAGGGGAGTAACAGCTTCCAGGCAGCCTTAGGGCTTAGTGCCCACCCCGCATGCAGGAGGTGCCAAATAAATGCTCATCTCTGTAATCTTGGGATCCCACGAACCACCAGACCTTGCAGAATCTCGGTTTCCTGCTCTGTAAAAAGGGACCCAGACTTTTACTACTTTCCTCCTGGGCTGCAGAGAGGAAGTAACTGTGGCGCTCGAGCTCTCCAGAAAGGGGAACTTTGGGCAAAAATTAGGGCTTGAGGTTCTTGTTGTTTTCGGGGAGCCCGTGGCGTGGTCCTAGTTCCCGTTCACTGTTTCTATGACATCACACCCCCCCTCCCCCGGTCCCTTTTCCTTCAACCTTTCCTCCCATTAGCATCTTTCCCAGAGTCCATCCTCTCATCACCTGCCAAAGCACCCAAGCTTCGAACAGTGAGCCCGAGCCCGGCCCCTCCGGGCTGCCCAGAGGGCCAAGCGGCAGCATCTGGGAGAAACAGGAGCTGCCCACGGGGAGCCAAGTGGAGCCGCCACTGGGAGACCCGGCCCCTCTGTGCTTCCCCTTTCTCCTCCCTCTTCCTTCTTTCTCCCTTCCCTCCCATCCCCTCCCAGGCAGGGATGGGGAACCTTCTCTGCAGTCTGGAGATTTATGACGCCATTGGAGAGTCCAGCTGTGGGAGGGGCACCAGCACCGGAGGCTGCCCAGCAAATGGTGGCCCAGAATCCCCCGCCCTGGCCAGAGGGGCCATCCCCCTCCCCATGGGAATGCAGATCACTGAAACTTCAAGATAGCTTGGGGTTTATGATTCTTCCTTCCAAATCTCCCTGGTGGACAAACCAAGCCCAGCAGTCATTGTTTGGGCCCAGAGACATGTAAATAGCAAAGGTTTGGCTTTTCTTTGAGAAAGAGGCCATTCTTTGCCTCAAATCTTATCTAGGCTTAATCACTGATTGGGTTAAAGGTCTCGCCCCTCCCCCAGCACCCTGGGCCCTCCTGGATTTTATCTGGGCCCAGGGGGCTCTGGAGGGGAGGGGGGGATTGACCTTTCCCAGTCTCCCTTGCTCTGGTCCTCTCGGAGGACAAACACGCACACATGCTGTCACAAGAGCGCAGCAGCTTTGGTTTTAAGCCACTTTTAGCCCTTCTCTGTCCTCCTCAGGAGGCTTCTTAAATCTTCCTTTTGCTTCCACATCGAACGATGTGGAAGCTCCCGGCTACCTTCATTCTGGTCTTTTGGGGCATTTTTGCAGCCAGCCTCAGGAGGCCCCAAAGATTTCAGGCAGTTAAAGTTTGTACCTAGAAATCCAGGCCCTGCCCCGGCACATGCCAGGCACGCAGGAGCGACTTCCCACACTGCGGTGAGCAGAAGCGATACCTGCCGGACGCTGCGTCCATCCTGGGTGGCCAGCCTGGCCCCGGTCCATGGGACCCCGCCCTTGCTGGTACTGGATGCTCCCCCCCCCCCCCAAAGTGCTGATGAGCATTTCTTCTCCGCCTTTATCCACCCCCAGCATTTAAGGTTGGTTTGGGGCCTGGCCACCATTGCAGCCTCCTGAGCTCCTGGGAATCCTCCTTCAGTGCTGCAGAACCACTTCCCGTCCTCCCACCTCAGGCCGGCCATAAACCTCCCACCTCTTCTGACAGCTCCCCACAAGCCCAGTGGAAGGGGCCGAGGTGGCCATTTGGTGCAGCCCACAACTGGAAGAAAAGCCAGAGGGAGAGGGAGGATGTCCAGCCCCCCCCTCGCAGTGCACAGAGGTGCGAATGTGTGTGTGTGTGTGGGGGGGGGGGACACACAGTCAGCAGCACACGGGGTTGAGATGCTGCTTTGTGCCACCCACCGACCGCCCTTCCCCAGAGGCCGCTCATAGACTCAGCTGCCAGGGGCCCGGGGCTGACGTCATTTAAGGAAGCTCCCAGCACATGTGCTGCTTTCGCCGCCTCCTGCCCATTTTCCAGGTCTGAGCTTCAGCAGATGAGCTAAGCAGAGCAGCCGCCGCCTTGCTCAGGACTTTGTGGTGTCACCTGGGAGCACTGTGGTCCCTCCTCCTACTCCCCAAGCACCGGGCTGGGTCCCACCCTCAGACTCCTCCTGCTCCCCGGCAGCCCGGCACCCTGTCGTGACAACACCAGGCAGCTCCTCGCATCCCGCATCCCTAGTACACTCGAGGCTGGCGGCCCCTCCCTGCACAGTCACCCGGCTTCTGCGAGCCCCTCCCCATCTTCCCAGCACCTGTGATCATGGCGTCGGAACTTTGTTTTTTAGAGCCTCCCAGCCCTCAAGGTGCGCACTTCCAGTCTTTTCTTTCTGAAATCTGTTCTCCTAAAGCCAAGGGTACGTGTGTACACCCAGAGCGCCGACCTGGCTCCGGTGAACTCGAGGATGGGCGGGATCGCCTCCGTCCCGGGTTTCCAGTCACTTAACTGACCCCTTTCCCTGGCTCCCTTCTCCTCACGGCTCCCTCAGACTCCCCAAGGGAGGAAACTGTCACCAAGTCCCCACCACGAACAAGGTGCGACCCAAAGGGAGGATTAGCCCAGCAAGGCCAGGGCCTCATCATAAAGATGGCGGCCGGGACCGAGCCTGGGTCTCCTGGTGGGGACGCTCTCCCCGTGTCGGGCCAGGTCCCAACTTCACACATCAATGAGGATGAAGGCACAAACAGAACATTTGCAGATGGCCCCAAACTCGAAGGGTAGCTCATGTTCGGGAGGCAAACGCGTCCCCCGAGATCCCACAGGACCAGTGAACGTAAGCTCATCCACGGCAGTTACAGAATCAAGGGCAACAACCTTGGAGACGGGCAGAGCGCTACGTCTGGGACAAAGCCAGGAGTCCCGGGGCCGGGTCGGCGATAAGAGGAAGAAAAGGCCCCCAGCAGGATACGCCTCCGCACTGAGATCAGCGCCCAGAACAAGAAGGGCCACAGCCCCAGCCCGCGACACTCGCCCGCGACACTCACCCGCGGGTAGGGGACTATGGGACCTCGCACACGGGCACTGGCGCCGGCAATGGAGGCGTGTCCCAGAGGCTGAGTGACTGTCACAGGCCTCCAGGCAACCTGAAGGAGCCGGGACAGTCGGTCCGGGAGAGGGGAGGACCTGGGGAGACGGGGAATCACCCGCCAGCCAAGATGCGCCACAGTCAGCTCCTTTACATCCACAGGGCCTTCCTGGGAGAGGTTCAGAGCCAGATCTGTCATCACCATTAGGAATGCATCATCCATAGGCTCCGGCCGGCCCGGCGGCCTGTGTCAGCTCCCCTCCCCTCCCCCAATCCATTCTCGTTTTCTTTCGCTCATCCTTAAGTGACATCATGTTTCCCTCCTATGGCCAATGAATTCCCTGCAGGGCGATCCCCCTCCTTGCCACAGGATCCCAGCTCCTGTACATCAATGCCCTCTCAGTCCCATATCCATCATTCCTCTTCCACACTTGCCAGTGACACTTGGGAAGGGGAACTTTGATTCCTCCAGCCTGTGCTCATTTTCATTACAGAGAGCCAACACTAGCTGCACTTGCGTCTCCATCCCCAGCACCAGCAGCCGGACCCCAGGGACCGTCAGTGGGCGGCCACCCCCTCCCCCTTATCTCCATTTTCAGTCCATTCTGGCCCCCCCCCCCCCAATCTGGCTTCTCCTCCTGCCTTTGCCCAGAGGCCATTCTCCCCACTCCTGTTTCTGGATCTGCTACCAAGCACACTCCTAGTCCTCACGTGAGCCGCTCTGTCCCCTGGCAGGGTGTCCTGCCGCGGGCCACTTTCCATGCTCTCGGGCAGCTGGGCCTTCACTTGGCAAAAGTGGGACCGAATGGGACAATGGAGAGCTGCGCGTGGTGGGTGGTCAGAACAAACATCCTCTAAGCTCCCATCAAGTTCCAGGTTCAGGACCCACAGCGGGGTTTGCAGCCACCTTCCCTGCCCAGGGGAAGGGCCCAGCGGTGCATTCTGGGTTCCCCCCGGCCGCATCCCGCTCTCTCCACCTGCAGCAGGAAGCGGAACTCCCTTGAGTGGGCGGCCTTCGTCTCATCCCGACCCCCGTTCTCTCCCAACCAGCTTCTCCCGTCCCTGCCGTCTCCCTTCGAAATAATGGCAGAAGTCACCTGGAAACAATGGGCTACCACGTGCTAACAGCTGCACCAGGAGGGTGGTGGGAGGGAGCACGGCCCCGGGGCCTCATCAGCCGGTGACTCTGGGCAAGGCCCCTGACCCCAGGGGCCCAACCAAAAAAAAGGTGAGACCCACAGGCCCCCATCCTCCCCTGTCTTACAGATGAGAACTGGGGCCCAGAAAGGGGAAGGTCTCAGGTAAGAAAGTGTGGGCCAGAGTAAGGCAAGTACTCCCTACGTTCCAGCCACTGGCAACAGGCTGAACTTGAACCCAACCAACTTTCAGTTTACACACAGTGGGCAAAGTCTTGGCTCATTTTCAACTTGTTCTTCCTGAAGGATCAGTTCTCCGCGACCCTCTTTGTGATCTCGGGAAGAGCCATGTCGGCACCCCGAGAGCCAGTGTCCGTCTATCCCCCAGAGCTGCAGCCACTGTCTGTCCGCCGTCCCCCAGAGACTGAAGGGCAGCTCCAGGCCCCGAATGAGGAAGGGCTACGGGGGCTCCCACAAGTGTGGGCAAATGCCTCCCTGGGGGTGAGGGGGTGAGGGTGTGCGAGCACATGTGTGAATGTGAGTGTGCAAGCACGTGGGTGTGTGCACGTGAGGCAAACCCATCCCAGGGTTCCTGGCTCTCTTTAGTCCAGGGTGCTTTGCCTCTTAGTCATAGCTAACGAGAGCCAGGGACTGAGAGGGAGTGTCCGGATCAGGAGCCTGTGCACGGCCCTCACACAACAACCAGGCACTGGATGGCAGCCCCCGAGGCTTTCATGCAGGGGCTGGGGCTTCCATATTCCTGTCCCTCCCCATTCTGGGCTGGTACTGCTGGCTCTGTGGCTCGTCCCTCCAGGCCTCAGTTTCCCCGGGGAGACGGTCTGGTCAGACCTGATCTCCCCGAGGGTCCCCCTTTTGGCTCCCATTCTGGAGCATGGGCCAGGCTAAAGGGCACCAGGGAACCCAGCCGGCTTGGTGGGGCAGGGACTCCTCCTCAAAGGGTTTTCCTTCAAACCAGTTGGGCCATTTTGAGGCACCCACACAGCTTGAGACATCGGGATGAGCCCGAGCCTCGTAATTAGCCGAGAAAGAGTTCCAGGAAGTCGTTTCATTAGTATGTCTGAAGCTAGTCAGCATCCTTTGTTCAAATCCCACTGCCGCCTAACAGTCTGGGCTTGTATTTTGTTCCTGCCAAAACCCACGGGCCTGCTCTGCCCCTGGGCATCCTGGGAGCCAGGCCACCAGAGCTGCCAAGGCCCAGGAAACTTCCCACGGTGGCAGGGGGCGGCTAGCCCTGGCCCTTCGGGAGAGGTGACCATGCTTTCCCAGCAGCCCCTCCTCTAGGCCAGAGGGGACTTCCGGGGCCGCTCTGACGGGACGTGGTGGAGGTCAAGGTCATTTAAGACCAAGTTCAATGGGCCTATCTGAAGGTCACTTGGGGTCGGCCAGTAGGTGGGCTTACCCAGGGGGCCCTCTCCTTGCAGACCCAGAGTGGGAGGGAAGCTGCTTTTGGGGTCCCCCATCTCCTGATGAAAACCCGTCCAGTCTAACAGTACGTCTACATTTCCAAATCACTAAGCATTTATGGAGTGTCTACAAGGGCCGGGCACTGGGCTGGGGCACAAAAAGTGGCAGGAGGCTGCCCTTCGCTCCCAGGGGGCTCACGGTGTAATTAATGGGGAGCGGGGAGAGGAACAAGCCAACAAAAGTGCTGACTACACAGGAGACACAGCGCCCAGGCGGAAAACCATCAACAGAGGTGGTGCGAGAAGGCTTCCTGCGGGCGGGGGGGGAGCCAGGAGGCAGAGAAGTGGGACAGCCTTCGGGTCTGGGGCAGTCAGAGGGAAGGCCCCAAACCCAGAGGACAACGGGGAGGGCGCCGGGACCCAAGAACGGCTGGGGGAGGGGGCCGGGACCCGGGAACGGCCAATGCTGGCTCTGGAGCAGCCCAGGGGCAGATTCCTCCCTGGCATCTCGGGAGCCACTGACCCAAAGCCCTCGTTCTGAGCACAGGAGCAGACAGGGGCCCGTGGGGCCATCTGCCTTGTTAGGGAAGGAGAGGGGAGGGGAGGTCCCTTTAGGCTGTTTTCCCAACTCTCCGGCCAGGGTCTGCCCCCTCTGCGAGAGGAAACACAGGCCGTACAGTCCCACAGCTTGCAGAGGGCCTGCTCTGGCCGAGGAGGAGCTGTCTGGGGAGCAGGGAAGAGGGAGCCCTGGAAGGTGCTTGATCGGGGTCACTGGGCCACATGCAGGATGGCCGGGAGGGGCAGGAAAAGGAGGGACAGGAGGTCAGGGGGGGGGGGGGGCCGCAGCCCACCCTGCCATGCTCTCAGAGGCCTTTCCTGTGTGGGCCGGCCCCAAGCCCGGGGGCTCACGCTGCCCGAGGGACCGCCAGGGAGTCTGGGAGAGCCTCTTTGTGCAAAACAGGAAGAGGGCCAGCCTTCCTTCCCCCGCTGGCCAGCTCCCAGCACCCCCAAGCATTCTCCAGCGCCACGTCAGGGTTCCCCGGGCCAGGACTCTGGGGCCGCCCAGGCTCTCGGGCCTCCTGTCCTCACATACCCTCCAGCTCCCCCGGCCGGGCAGGGGCCTCCAGAGGGCGCCCCCAAGACCGCTGACATCCCCGGGGGCCAGAGCTCTGCCCTTTCACTGCCGGTAATTAAGGGCTCAGTTTCTGAGTGACGGAGAGCAGGGAGCAAGGGGGAGGATGGGGCCAATGGCCTGTGGAGAGCTCTCGGCCCCAGACGGCGGCTCCCGGAGGATCCCGGCTGGGCTTCTCAGTGTGTTCCCGTGGAGTCTAAGCCCAGGGTTTGCCCAGGAGAGGGTGCTGAGATCCGGCACCCAGAGGCACGAACGAGTCCCCTCCCACAGACCGGAGCCCCCGGGGCCTTCTCCCCCCTTGTCCGGAGGTGGAGAGGGAGGGTGGCAGGAGAGGGGCAGAGCCAGGGGCTCCCCACGACTACAGGGGTAACACCGATGGCAGAGAGGAGGGCGGGGGGACTCGGAGGCCCTGCCCCCATCTCCTCGCACCCAAGACAGAGTCACATAGGAAAGCGGGGGGTCCGGAGGGAGCCAGTGAAGGTTCCTGGGCAAAGGAACAGAGAACCAAAGCTGTGTTTTAGGTGGATTAAGGGTCCCAGGGGGTCACTGCGCCTCCCACAGGTACAGTCGGGGCTCTGAAAAACCGGCACCACAGAGACAGTCCCTGGGACCAAAGCCCTCGGGGGGCACCAGGCCCTCCTTCTCCGGCCTCGGAGCCCAGAGTGGGTCGGTCTGGGACCCCCCCCCCCCCCCCCCCCCCCCGCAGGGTCTGCAGCACAAGCCCGGGGAGGGCTCCCACAGGCCACCTCTGAGCACTGCGGGGGTGGGGGTGGGGCGCACTGCCCAGGACCAGGAGAAGGGGCTTCCTGGTTTCACCGGCAACAAATCCCCATTCCAAGCCCAAGTCATGTGGCGGGTGTGTCCCCCCCCATGCCAGATGAGGTCATGGCTCAGCAGGCCGTGTTCTATACAGAAGCAGGAAGCAGCAGCCCCAGGGCTGGGGGAGCGCGCCCCGCCCCCCCCCCCCTCCCGGGTAGGGCAGAAGCCAGGCTCAGCCACCTCCCCCCACCCCCAGCTGCTAGAATGAGGGAGGCCAAAGCCCAGCCTGGGCCCTGGGCACGGTTGGCACCCCCTTTACTCCCCTCCCCCCCCCAGATCTGTCACACAGAGCCAGGGAACGCAGCTTCCTCACACCGGGCAGGAAGAGCGGAACCGGGCGGCCCGCGGGATGGGCAGAGGGCGGCCCACAAGCCCCTGGCTGAAGGTCCCAAACCAGGCCCCCGGAACCTCCGGACGACTGCAAACCTGTCTGAACGCGCATCTGAGATGCCGGGGCTGCAGTCCCGCCCGCCACGACTGCCCCGGCCTCCCCGGCCTCCCTGACTATCCCGACCGCCCCGGATCAGGTGCCCTCCAAGACTAGAAGGGGACATTCGTGGGTTGGGCAGTTCCACAAGCATTTGGACGCCGCCCGCTATGCTACCTTCCACATGGGGAGGGTGGGAGGGGGCCCGCCTGCTGGGCCAGGCCCCGGGGCACAGAGCACTGGAGATGCTTGTTAGCTGTACGGCCACGGCCGGGTGGCTTTACCTCTTTCTGCCTCAGTCTCCTCTTCTGTAAGATGGGGATGAGAGCCCCTCTCTCCCTGAGCCGACCTCACCATGCACAGAAAGGCGGCTGCCGCTCTCACTTCTCTGCCCGCTTTGGGGGTTTTTGGGCACCATCTCACATCCTTTAGGGGAGTGCCCTTTCCGGCCCGGCCGCCCCTTCTGCGGCCCTGAAACCCAAGCCGGGTCGTCACTCAAGCCTCCCGGGCACCCGAAGGGCCCGTTTCCCACTGGCTTATTCTTCTCTGGACGGACTCTCTGCTCTCTCACGCACATCTCTGGCTTTTGGATCCCAGGATGGAGACCAAGGGGCTGGGCCCAAGGAGAACCATGAAACACGAGGCCTCTTGGGACGGCCTGGCCAGGTCTTTTCCGGTTCATACAGGGTGGGGGTGTCTAACTGGAGGATTTCTTGGGTCCCTCCCTCAAGTGTCACCTCCATCCCCCTTCCAACTGGGACAAGGTTCTGGACAATGGGGATCTTATCTCCCCCTGGGCCCCTTCCCTGGGCCTGGAGCCACTCCCTTCTGCCCGCCTGAAATTCTCCCAGCAATCACTGGGGTTTGTGAACCCCCCGAACCGGGGGGATTAAGACTCCTTAGAGAGGCGGCTACACCAGGGTTTCTTTCAGCCCAAGAAAATTGTTTGGAGGCAGAAGGAAGGGGAGCAGGTGGGGAGACGGAGGCTGGCCCCCAGGGGAGGGGGAAGGGCCGAAGGCAGACAGGACAGCAGAGACCAGATGGGAAGGAGCAGAAGCCGCTGGCCTGGGAGGCAGCGGGGGAGGGCAGGGCTCCAGACTCAGCCGGGCCACAGGTCTGCGGGTCAGGGTCTCCGGGTCGGGCCAAGCTGCTTTAGGAATGGCAGAAGATGCCCTGTCTTTGAAAGGACTGGGCCCCTGGACCACGCGGTCTCAGAGGAACTCTGTAACTCTAGAGCCAAGAACCTGCAGGATCATCCCTGCTTCTTCTGGGGGCTCCCTGGGCGCCTCAGCCTCCGAGCTGGGCCTGCGGGGAAGGCACAGGGGGCAGGGCAACCCAGCTCTGGGCAGGCTCCCAGATCTATAATCTGCAATTCAGGCCCAATCCCGGCCTGAGGGAGGGATTTAGGATGAATCCGGCCCCATTTAGAAAAGCTTACACCCTAATTGCCCGGGACCCAGGCGCTGCCAGGGCCAAAGCCCCTCCTGGCACTGGCTGCCAAGCCCGAGCTGTCCCACGTACCCAGCGGGCAAGGTAGCGCCCGGCTTCTCGGGCAGGCGCCTGGCAGCGAGAGGGAGAAGGAGCCAGCCATTCTTCCAGCACAGCTGCGAAGGCCTCTGAGGAGACACAAACCCCCATTCAGCAGCCAACAGGTCAGGCCGCAGTGAGGAGCCCCCACCCGCTGCCATAAAGGGAAGGGCCCTCCTGACAGCTGGGCATCCCCACCCCCCAGCACCCCCTGGGAACGTGCTGAGGGCAGGCCCAGGCCTAGGCCAGGGAGACTCCTCTGCCGCCCTCCCAGCATCCCACAGGTCCCAGCCCGGCCTTCTGACCCTCCGGCCACAGAAGGGTAATAGTGGCAATAACAACAATCCCCCAAACTGCTGCTGCAGGGCAGCGCTCACCATGAGGGGCAAGTCCTGTGGGCAATGTCATCTGGACTTTACAGTCAGGGAAACTGAGGCAAAGACCGATTACAGGGACTCCCCTATGAATGCACAGCAAGAAGCACAAGCGGCATCTGAACCCAGGTTTTCCAGGCTCCAGATCTATAAGGATCTTAGACTAAAGCAGCCAAAGAAATACAGCCCGACCCTGTACTTACAGAGAAAGAAAAGGAGACTCAATGAGGGGCTCACCCTCAAGGACACTGCTCACCAAGCCGGGGAGACAGAAGGACTTTCTGGGGCGGGGGGGGAAGAAGGGGAAAGGGAGGGGAGGGAGAAGAGAAGAGGTGGGGGAGGAGAGGGGAGAGGGGAGAGAGAAGAGGGAGGGAGGAGAAAAGCAGTGGGAGACAGAAATCAGAGACAGAAAGCCGTAAAATATGACCGGCCATGTTCAGGGAATGGGAAGTGGTGGTGAGCGAGCGGCCAGAGCCGGCCGAGCCCGAGCACGCCTTCCTTGGTCAGAGGTGGCCTCCCAAGGACTCCCTGCTCGGGGCCAAACATCCCAACCTTTCCAGAGCTCCGCAGGGGTCAAGGTCTTGTGGTCCTTCCACCCTTCAGACCCTCCATTTGCCAGCCTCCTCCCCAAACGGAAGTGGCTCATCCTGAAGCTAAGGTACCGGACGCTGAGGTCACTAATTGAACCCAACTGCCAAGCGTTCAAAGCACACTGCAGAGTGTCTCTGATGGGCGGGCGATGTGGTCCCTGTGCCACAGGGTTCCTACACCATGTGATTCCCACGCCAAACGTACATTTGCCTAAAAGCCAGGCCTCAGAACACACCCAAGGCAGGCGCTCAGAGGAAGGTCAGAAGTCCTACAAGAACACAGTCACGGTCTCCCGAAGAACCTCGGACCCCACTGTGTGACCTGGGAGACACTGGCCCAGAATGCTCTGTGCTCTTGAGCAAAGCAGACGCTCCAAAGAAATAAGGATGCGTAAATAGAGAGCCGTGTCCAACACCAATGTTGACATGCCCGTTGTGCCCGATCTGTGGTGGAACCTTCCAAGCTCAGCCACAGCCTGCCACACCGGACACCAACCCTGACAAAGGGAGGTGAATTTTGTCCTCCGTCAAGAACGAGCCACCAAACCTGACACCCCCAAGTGAATTCCACAGTCAGGAGCCATCGGGTCATAAGAAGACCCCAGAGGTCTTGTTCTCCCTCAGGAAGACCCGATGCTCAAAGGGGAAAACCAGATTTCTTTGGAACAAAAACATCCTCGATTGCCTGCCCAGAGTGAGAGACTTTCAAGTTTGCCACCAACTCTGGACACTTCACAGCCCTCAGCCTACCAGAGGGACTTGCCACTGCCGAAACGGGTTCAAACCCCGATTCTGACGCTCACAAGCTGGGTGGTCTCGAGTATTGCTCCTCAGCCTCAGTTTCTACACCTGCTTCCAAGGCCTTTCCAGTCCTCTCGTGATTCTGAGACCTCTCTGACAGACCCCATCATTATTTCCCTCAGTTTTTGGATTGTGAAAATGGGGCTGGGCGGCGCCATGTGGCCAAGGCGATGATGTTGGTGCCGGAGGGCGATGTCCGAGGGCAGGGGCCTCGATCGTGCTGCCCTGCGGGCAGTGCCATCCCACCAGCAGGTGCTGGAGGGAGAGTCAGGGTTTGCCATGTCCCAGCTTGGTGACTGACCCTGCCACACGAGGCTAGACAATTAGCCATTCACAAAGTCCCCCAGCTGGTCTCCCGGCCTGCGAGGTCCAACAAGAGGCGACTCAGACAGAAAAGACTCGGCCCAGCCCTGAGAATGCTGGGGATCCTGGCCCCAACCCCTTCAACTCCTAATAAGAGCACCATTTACAGAAAGCGTTACAATTCAGAAATGATTTCTTTGCAACAACCATGTAAGAGACCCTGTTCAAGCTCTATGTCCCCATTTTTCAAATGAAGAAACGGAGAGTTAGAGGCTTGCCCACAATCCCACACTTGTGCAAATGGCCGAGCTCTGGAATCAGTTTCTGGATTCAAATCCCACTTCTGACCTGTGACCTTGGGCAAATGAAAGAACTTCCCTGAAATTCCATTTCCCTATCTGGGAAAAGAGATCTGGGGAGCCCCTGGGGCTCCTTCCTATAGGAGAGCCATGTGTGGCTCTTCAAAGCCTTGGTTGGAGTTTAACTAACTCTAATATGTCCAAGCTCAAAGCAATGCACAGGAAAGAATAAGGAAATCCATCCATCCACTCATCCATCCTTCCTTCCTTCCTTCCATCCATCCATCCATCCATCCTCGTGAATAAAACCAAAGGAATTTCCAATAGCCTTTCACTTTGTCAGCTCATTCCAGGGCAAAAACCACCTGGCTGCTGCCTTCAGTCAGGAGACCTGGGAAGAGTGAGACCAGCTCTTACCTTGTACAAGTTAAGTCCCTTACTTCCTACTCCTCGGGATAAATGGGGACAAAGTGCTAGAGAAATGGATTCCCCTACTCTTAGAGCATTAGAAGCTTGTCTACACTAAGGGAGAGGCCCTGTGTTAGTTGTGGGGAACAGGAAACAAAAGCACAGAATTTCTATTCTACTGAATACATAAAGATGTAAGCACAAGACTGCCCAAGGCACAGAGGGAAAGGGGGTGTAACTCCAGGCACTCACACACATTCTGGCTCAGCCATCTCTCTCTTACACTTTCTCCAGGCCAGTGAAGCGAGCCTCCTTACTGGGTCTCCCTTCCCGCCTCCCCCCAGATGGCTTAGGGGAGAAGGCAAGGGCACCGGGAGGGTCTGGCAGGAAGGGGGGCATCAAGAGGGCAGGGCCTGGTTGGAACACAGCCCAGCCTTGGGTCCTCAGCCCTGGATCTTTGTGGCCGTCCCAGTCCCCGCAGCGGGGGATAGAATGCCAGGCCTGGAGATACTTCATGCGTGTATGACCCTGGCCAAGTTACTTGCCTCGTTTCCTCATCTGTATCATGAGCTGGGAAAGGAAAACCACTAATATCTTTGCTGAGAAAACTCTAAATGGGATCACGAAGAAATATCTTAATCTTAGTGCCTTTCCTCCAAGAGTAGCTCCATCCAGTTTATTCTTTAATTACCCAATGTTTATGTTTCTCCCCCATTAGAACGAAAGCTTCGAGAGCAGAGACTTTTTGCTTTTCTCAGTTTCCAGCAACAAGTAGAATAATACAGAGAAGCCACTCGATGATATTTGTGGACACGACTCCAGGACTCTGTAACTTCTGAGTTGTAAATGGTCAAGAGGGCACCAACCTGCTTTGGAGAAGGAGTCATGACTCTGCACTAATGAAA
Source organism: Sarcophilus harrisii (assembly GCF_902635505.1). Taxonomy (NCBI): domain Eukaryota; kingdom Metazoa; phylum Chordata; class Mammalia; order Dasyuromorphia; family Dasyuridae; genus Sarcophilus; species Sarcophilus harrisii. The sequence continues at coordinate 8,791,322 of NC_045426.1, read as the reverse complement.
TGCCCAGGCCCTCCCTGCCTTTTGTGCCAGCCTCCCAATGCCGCTCGCCCTGCCTGTCCGTCTAGGGCCCTGGCAGCATTTCATTCACGATCCAAGTCAGAGACGGTCAGATGGCAGTGACCCTCCCCAAACTCTAGCCCCCCAAAATAACTGGTGAACGCCATGGCTGCACATGGCCTCGGGGTCCTCAAAAGGCAGAGGGTGAAAATTCTGGCCAGTCCTGAACATCAGTCTCCTTCCTCACTCCCTGATCATTCACCTTTTGCCCAGATCTCCAGGGACGGGAACTCGGTGCTGCTGGAGCCCATTCCCCAGACATGCAACGTGCTTCTTGGCAACTTGGCTCAACGCTCCTGGGGCTGAGCAGAACAGCCTGATCCCTTTTCCCCAACACTGCCTTTTAGCTACTTGCTATCACATGTCCCTGCCAAGTTCATCAATCAAGAGACACTGATTGAGCACTTACTATGTGCGAAGTGCAGAGGAAAAACAAAGACGGTTCAGTCCTCAAGGAGCTTCCTAAAGGGATCAGACAATACACAAAGGAAACTGAGAGGGAAGGAACATTCTAAAGGTATAGAGCCTTCTAAAAGTCAAAATCAGCATAACTGATGGGAAATCCTGTGCTGAGTCCCTCCTCCTTAAATGGAGGTTCATGATGGTCTAAGAGGCTCAAACTGAAAAAACCGATGGTGCTTAAATAGTAAATAATTGTGCAATTGTTACAAATAGCTCTTTCTTCTGGGACAACGAGCTTCACGCATTTGAAAGCGTTATAGTTTTGTTTCTGCAGCGATACAAAAACCAAAATGATCATACACACGACAAATTGTGTATCTATTCAGCATTCCGACTGCTGTCGGTGATACAATGTGTTGTTTCTCAATCATCAAATTGTTTCCAAACCAGACAGAGGGGTTTTCAGCTTGCACACAAGCCGATTCCCCATCGACGGTCAAACTCCTGTGCATCTCCTCATCTGCGTTCTGCCCACTGCTCCAGAGGAGCATCATTCCCATCATCCTGTCATCTTACCTCTTCAGCTAGATGATGACATGATCAAGATACTATGGATGTTTCTTTTATAATTCTAAATGCCATTTTTATATTTTATATATTTTTACATTTATTTTATTTATACATTTATATATTTTATAATTTTACTTTCAAGTTTTTGAGGTCAAAAGCTATCATTATTGTTATTATAAACACTTAATGAATAAGCCTTAAGTTATAGTGGGGGTTTGCAACCCATTATTTTCATAAAGGGGTTTGAGGAACAAGAAACATTGGGAACCACTGGCCAAGATGATCTGAAAGACTTCTTACACATATAAGACCCCGATCCATAAAATGCTACTTGGCACTGTGATTTTATTTAAACTTATAGTAAATGTGTATGTCCAAATATGGAATACACATGTACACATCTGGCCTCAGGTCCTGCCTTGGACAGGCCAAGTGACTTAAATTCTCTGTGACTAGTCTGGCAAGTCTTTAAAAATGGACGCATGGATGCAAATGGCATTCAGTAAGGAAGGGGGTTTTCTTACCAGACAATTCAAATCTTTCTTACCTCTAAGCTAGAAAGTCTGTCATTGTCAAGGACAGGGACTGCCTTATTCCCTTTCATATTCTTAGCACAAAAGACATATTCAAGAAGTGTCTGGCGGTGGGAAATACTAAGACCCTTGAGAAGGGCCAGATCACTGGAGTTTGGGCAGCCATGGGGGGTGACGATAGGATTTATGGTCCCTCAGAAGAGAAGAAAATGTTCCTAATAGGAAGCAAGCAAAGCAGAGGTAAGATGACTTTTGTACCTTAGCCTTGGAAAACAACTCTGAGATCCATCTTGTCTGATCTCTTCACGTTACGGAGGAAACTCCCCATAGAGGGGCCAGCTGAGATGCCAGAAGCTGCTCAGGGTCACACAGCTCTAAGGAAGGGATGGAACGCCAAGTCTGGGGCTTTTCCTGTACGAAGCCTCCGATCCGCCCGGCTCATTTAATGAATTCCCAAATGGTACTTGGTTAGCTACGCTAACCAAAGCAGATGGAGAATGGTGGGAAACAAATTGGGCAACAAGGTGGAGCTGGCTAATTGGGATGGGGTGAGAGGGAGGATGCAGGACCCAGGGATAAGACATTCAGATTTGAGCTGATAAGCAAGAGAGGGCACCATTATGGATTCAGAAACCGGGAAGGGCAATGAATAGAAGCAGTGTTGAAGAAGAGAGCTCTGAATGCAGTGCTCGTGCTCGGGATGAGGAGGCCGCGAGATGAATCAGCCTTCCAAGGAAGAATCATCGGCCAGTAGAGCCAGGGGACCGAAGGAGAGAGGAGTGTGAGAGCACTCAAGTTTTTGGAAAATAAAAGCCCTGCTGCTCACTAGGGAAGAGAAGTCGGTTAAGTGGACATGATCTGTTCAGACAAATCCCAGTCACTCAGTAAAGAGATGGAGTGACTTTGGTCCTGTGGGCAACTGAACGTTCAGGACTGGTCTAGAGCCTGGGAGAGGCGGGGCCCGGGGAAGCCCTTCACAGAGAGAATTAATTCCATCAGTAAGTCAGCAGACTCCCACCCCAATCTGGGTAGAGGAGATGGGCCAGGTCCCCGGGGGTGGAGTTGTGCATGTATAATCTGTTTTTTTTTTTTTTTTTTTTTAAAAAGTATCTCTTCATTTTGCTGCTTTTTTTTCCCTCTTGTTTTAACCCCCTAGAAATCCTTTGTTGTAGGGGGAAAGGTCTCTAGGAAAGGGGGGCTATAAGGGGGAATTAAAGCAACAGGAACCTTTAATTTTCTTAAATGGTCAGCTTCCTGAGGGGAGAGATTCTCCTTCCTGAGCTCTGGGTCCTCTCAGGCCCTGGTGCCCTGCCCAGTTGTAGCCAGGTGCTGCAACTGCTGGTTGCTAAGGCATTTGGGGCACAGAACTCTGGGAGTCTCGGCGTTCACAAGGGTGGACAGAAGCCAGCTTTGCGGCAGTGGTGGCAGGCAAGTTACAATGTGACCACCCGTGACAGGTAAAAGCACTGGAGACCGCCGTGTCCCAAGAATTCTCTCCTTCCTTTCCTCCTCCATACCCATGGGGGCCAATGGAAGCGTGAGCCTCTTCCATCCACCAGGCAGAGTTAACAGGGAGAAAATGCAGACTCCCTATTGGTCCAGGAGCGAGCCCAGCACCTAAACAGGCCGAGCACACAAGGCAGCCTCTGCGTCCACAGCCAGAAGCCCAGGGTTCTAAGAGGTTCTGCACTCGGGAGGGGGGAACCCAAGACTGCTGTGTGTGGAAGGCCAGAGGGGCCAGCTTGTCTTCCAATGCTCAATAGTATTTCGGACGCTCTCCAAGGTCCTCATCTAGGGATCCCTTCTGGGCCTCCTCTCCCCAAATATCCCATTCTCTCTCCTCTCACCCCCAGGTAAATAAATGCATTCTTTCCTCTTCTCAGAATCTCCAGTTTCCTCCCACATTGGGGAGGGGGTGTCCCCCATGCTGAGCAGCAGTTCTTAATCTCTCCCTGCCCTCATCCAGTGATGTTTTCTCTCCTAACTAAGCAAATACAAAGCAGATCTAAAAAATAAAGCTCTCTCTGTGGGTGGAGTATTATTCCAGGCCCCCACACCCACCCTTACAGATAGAGGCCTCTGTTTAATTTTTTAGTGTTTGTATCTCCAGGATTTAAGCCTACAGTAGGCACTTAATGTTTGGTAATCTGAATTAAAGGGACAAGCCTACAGGGAGAGCAGAGAAAGGCAGGTGGGCTCGGCAGATAGGGGACTCTAAGGTTCCTTCCTAATCTAATTTCTTCTTTTCTTTTCTATTTGATTATCTTTTATTTGGAGAAAGTGTTGATCAGGAATTAAGAACTACAGAGTAAATCACTGGGCCATTATTGAATTTCCGCAGGCAGCCCTGATTATTGGACCATGGGCCAATGGAACACATGGCAAAACACAGACTATATTCTAAGTCTCCCGGAACGACCTCTAACAAAACAAAACGCAGCAGAGAGCTTGGCCAGCTTTCTCCAAGTCCTACCAAGTACTAGAAGCTCTAGTGGTGGTTTCTCCTAAATGTCCAAAATATGGGATACTCTCTGAGAAAGCTACAGTCTCAAGGCAACAGTGAGGAATCCAATCCAGTTCTTCGCCATCTTGGTCAAAGTGACATTAAAACTTAGAAAGATCCAACCGATCACTCCATCAACTATGGCAGCAAGATAAAAAGTAAAGGAACTAATCTGCACAAAATCAAGCCTGTATTTCCCACCCATTCCACAAAGCTTTCTCTAATCTGTGCTCCTTATTGGCTCTGAATCTCTTACAACTTAGTCATTCATCACTCGCTAATTGTTTCCTTTGAGTTGTGTCCCCTTGTCTAGGTTTAAAGCCTGTTGAGAACCAGGACTGTACACCACGCTTTTGGGGGGTTTTAAATCTTCTCTTTAGTAGTTCATCGGGGTCTCTGCCGAGTCACAAGAAAAATGTGGCAAGGGAGAGGCACAAGGGAGCAGCAGCTACAGTGAACTAGCATGACCCTGGGCAAGCTTTTCCAATTAACCGCAACCATTTTCTCCTCTGGAAAATGGGATAGGGATCCCTGAAGGCCGGGTCTAGATTCTAAGACTGTGTCAAAGAGCAAGAGCAGAAGAAAAGGGAAAGGAGGGGGAGAAGAAGCCCTTACACCAGATCCTTCTAGTCAAATATGCCAGGGGAGACTGGCCTTGGCAGCCGGCTCTCCCCGAGGGAGGGAGGGTTATGGGGGCGACGTACTTCAGCTTGTTCTTTCCAGTGGGACACGGTCCCATGAGCTGGCCTGGGTGATCAGCTATAATTGTTTTTGCTAAAAAGAGGCAACGGTTCAATTAAGCAGCGGCCCAGAAGGCACCTGGCCCTTAGCAAAGGCAACAGTGGCATCTCGGCTGCTCCTGATCCGGATCGACCTGCATCTCCCCAGGGCTAAATGCTGTTATTTTGGAGTCACTCGGAGTCCCCCCATGCTGTACCGCACCTTCATTTGGAAAGTTTGGGAAGCTAAGGTTCAGGGGCGAATGGCCTGCGTGAACGAACCTCTATCTGTTGGCCATTGAAGGAACCAAGACAAGACGGGCTCGTCGCCAGGAAAGCCAAAGGCAGTGGATCTTTCACTCACAAGTATTGAAAACTGCTTATCAAGTCATATAGGGATCGCACTTTCCATCGGTAAAATGCCTCCCACCCCAGTGAAACACGGATCCCTGAAATACTAATCTAAGGAGTTCATGACAACTCTGGGGAGACTTACACCCAAGGGCCGCTCCCATTGGCGGCCGGGCTCCATGTGGGGGGAGGTGCCCCGTGTGGGGGAGTGTGAGGAAGGTGCCCCGTGTGAGGACGCTCCCACGTGGCCCAACCTCCAGGATCTGTCCTTTCCTCAAGCGAGAGCTCTGGCCCTCAAGAAGCTTATGTGGGGATGGGCGAGAGGAATGACAAGACGTCTTTTCCAGAAACAGAAGAGGGAAGCCAGAGGGCACTGGGAAGAGGAGGGGGCAGGAGGCAGTGGCCCAGAAAGGGAGCTGGCTCCTAGGCCACAGAAAGGCCAGAGTAAAGGGTCAGGGAGCAGAGCTAAGAGAAGAGGGCTCAGTGCAGGTCTGCTGACGGACTAAAAGCACGGCTTCCTCCCAACGGAAGGGCCGCGGCTACCAGCATCTGCTCTTGCCAATGAAAGCCAAGTGCTCCTTTGCTTCACTGCCCAAGTGGCCCGCCAGCAGCCCGGATCCTGAGGGGGCTGTCCCGGCTGACCTGGGCTTCCTGCGGACTCTGTCTGCGCTCCCCAGTTTTTATGGAGTTTCTGTGTTTGGAAAAGCTTTGAAAAATCAACGCCCCTCAGAGTATGAACCAGAGAGCAAGCCGCACGCTCCCCTGCCCAGGGGAAAGGGCACTGGGTGGGAGTTAGGAGGCCCGGGGGCCGGCTCTGCCAGCCATGGCTTATGTGACTGTGGGCAAGTCACCTCACCCCGGTTACCTCAGGTTCCGGCATCTACATGAGCTGGAGTCTCCTACTGCCTTTGTCAAGAACCCCCCAAATGGGGTTACAGCCATACGCCCGTGACTGACACCAGTGCAACAGCAAAGCATTCTGGGCCAGCAGGTGCCATAGAAAGCGATGGAGGTGGAGTCTGGGGTGGCTGCCACTTCCTCCTCATGCCTCCCAGGGTTCCTCATCTGGGAAAGAGGATCCTGGGACTGCCATCTTCCCGAGAGGGGCCGAGCCGAGGGAAGGGGCCCAGAACACAGACAGAGGAGCAGGGAGGGCCAAGGAAAGGTGCCAAAGGGCCCAGGGCAGCTCTCTGGGCCTAGACCTCGCAGGGCCCCCTCATGCCCAGCCCAGGAACTTCCCCACAGGGACTGGCGAGGTGGCTAAGAAAAGGCTGAGCGACCCATTTCCCTGACCAGACAAGTGTCCTTGCCAAGGCCAGACAGAATGCCCCAAAGCAAGAGTACCCCACAAATGGGGGCAGCCGGGGGGCGCAGTGGGCAGAGCACCAGCCCCGTTGAGGACCCAGTTAAATGTTCAGACACCAACACTTCCTGGCTGGTGACCCCAAAATCCGCCCCCATTGCCCGGGAAAAAAAACAAAACCATTCATAAAAAGGCTCCCTTTCCCCAGGGATGCCTGGGGCCCCTCGGCCAGGGCTGCTGGATTGGGACAGGCCCCCCAAACCGAAACTTGCCTCCTCCACCAGCAGCTCTGGGAAAATAAGAAACGGGTTGGGGGGAGGGGAAGGCGTGGCCATTTTAATGTGGGAGGGGCACTGCAAGAGCTCTCCCCCCTGGCTCCCCCTCTCCAAAGGGCAACTAACAGGAGCATCGGGCCCAGCTCCGGGACCTTCCCCAGCTGCGGAACCAACAGGGAGTCAAGGAGCGCCCTTACCCAGGGCGAGGCGGAAAGCGGTGGATTTTCCGGGGCAGGCAAGCCCTGGCCCTCCCAGAGCCCACGGCGTGCCCGGCTGTCATTCCCATAGGCCCGAGGCTCTCCCTCCTGCGCCCTGTGCCCCCCCTGCTGCGCCCTGCCTGAGGAGGCGCCTCCGTGCCCGGCCCGGGAACTTCTCCGCAGTCCGGGGGGGCAGAGGGTCCAGGACTGGACAAGGCTGGGCCGGGAGGAGACGGGGCTTTATGACCCTAGTTTGGAAGATTATTGGCCCAACAGAACCCCAAGGAGCCTTGGGAACACCCATTTTACAAATGGGGAAACTGAGGCTGGGAGGGGACAGGCCCACAGCTGTTCGAGGGAGCATTGAGAGGAAAGGTCTCGCCCACTTGCCTCTGGGTCATTCACTAATGACCCCCAGGGGCCTGCACTCCTGCTTACCGCAGCACAACAGCGGCTCAAGGTCAGAAGGACTCGCTCGCCCAAGTTTCACTTTCAGCAAGTTTGGGCTCCAGGGCAACCCCCCACGGGCTGGCCCTGAACCATCCTGAGGAAAGGGGGCCTCCTTGGGGGAGCCCTGAGGAAGAGAAGTCCTCACCAAGCCCGCGGCCTTCCTTCTGGAGAACGGCTCCGTCTGGGGGCACAGGGAGGGGGTCTCACAAGTCACAAGGCCCGAAGTGGCCAGAAATGGGGCAGGGGCGCGCTCCTGGTGGATACTGGGAGGGGAGAACATGGGGGGTGGGGAAGGCCCTCCCGCCTCCCCCTCCCCTCCCCACCTCTCCAGAACAATCTGGGGAGACCGAGCCCACCATGTTAGTGCGGCTCACAAATGGCCCCCATGCCCACCGCTGCCAGGCCGCCCGCCTCTGTCCCCGGCAATCGGAGGCCCCAGAGGCCTTTCTGCCCCCTCACTTCTCAGGGAAAGGCACAGTCCCGGCCCTTTACCTTCCTTTTCACTTGGCAATTCCATGCCCGTGCCCACAGTCCCAACTGCCCAGAGAGCCGCCCCCCCCCCAACACATACTCCAAATGAATCCTGCCCGGCCTTCCCACAATTCCTTCACAAGGTCTCTCCAGGGAGGCCCTACACGGCCACAAGGGAGGGTGGGGAAGGAGGGTGTCTGGGAGAAAATGCTCAGCGAGCTCCTTTCCCCTCCCCCCTCATCACTCCCGGGTCTCCCCCCCTCCTCCCCCTCCCCAGCCCCTCCTCTTGGGTGGCAACAGGGCGTGGGTCAGAGGTCAAGGGTGGGGTCAGGCTGTTTTTTTGCAGCTTCAACACAACCACTAATGACAGAGGAGTCTGTGGGAGGGGTAAGAAGGGGAGGGTAGAGTTTCAAAGGCAACAAGGACTCTGTGATGTCAATCTACTTCAGGAAGTGTAGACAAGGGAGCCACGTCTTGGCACTGGCCTGGCAGAGGCTCCATTTACAAAGGCCTGCTCCTCGAAGCCTGGCGCCGGCCCCACATCTCCGCCGCTGTGTGCCCTCCGGAGCAGGTGCCCTCCGGAACAGACGCCCTCCGGAGCAGACGCCCTCTAGAATTTCCCCCCCGGCTGCAGCAAAGGGGCCTCCCCCCAGAGACCCCCGGCTGCGAGGCCGAGGCTGGTGGGAAGGCCCCGGGTGGCCTCCTGCCATCGCCCGGTACCAGGCGGGAAGAAGGGAGCGGGAGGGCCCCCTCCCAAGCTTGCCTGGGTACTGGGGCACCGGCGCGGTCCTGCCCCAGCAGGGCGGCTTTCTGGCCCCAACCTCAGACACTCATCAGGCCCTACACAAGTCACTTAATTAACCCTCGCCTAAAAGCGGAGAAGGCGCTGGCTAACCGCTCCCGTGTCTGCCAAGAAAACCCCAGACAGTCGGGCCACGGCTGAGCGACCGAACAACAGCCTGGTCTCCAGCTGGCACGGCCCCCCCCATCCGATCCCTCCGATGCCAGGATCCCGGGTGGTGGCGGAGCTGACCCGTACGCCAAGGTCAGCAGCGCCCCAGACCAGGGGCTTTCCATTAGCCGCAAGCACTCCCCCCATTCCCAATCTAGAGCTCCAGGCCCTCCAGGCTCCTGCCCCCACCAGTCGCCCAGGAGTGGGGGGCTGGCTGCCCTCCCTTGGAACACAAGCAGCAGCTCAGATATGACCCAGGGCCGCTATCAGGTATTTCCAGATGAGGAGACTCCCTCTGCCAGAGCAGGCTGGCACCTTCTGGGCAAGTGCAGCCTTAGGGCTTATCCTGGCTTTGAGCGTGGCTCCCACCGACTCCCCATGGCCGCCTCTGAACCAACCCAGAGGAGAGCCAGCGAGGATTCTGGGAAGGGGATTCTGGGAAAGGGGCTCAGCGCAGAGGATGGGGCGCTTCGTCCCTGGGCCGTCCTCCATGCGACTGCTGGCCAGAAGAGGAGACCGGCTCTTCCCACCAGGATGGGGCCTTCCTGGAAGCCAAGAAGCATGTGCCCATCCAGGGGGCCAGGCTGAGGGTGCTCAGGCGAGAGGGGCTCTCTGCCCCTCCCCTGCTCACACCTGCCAGGGAACTGCCAGCCACACCCAACAGCCGCCCCGTGTCAGGGTGCAAGCCCGAGACGCCGTCCCGCCGCGCAGAAAGCAGCTCCCCACCACTGCAACTTCTCAGCAATGATGCCCAGGGGGAGGCCGAGGGGAACCGTCCGAGTTGTCATTTATCAGGACCACCCAGCCAGGAAGCTAGAAGAAGCCTCCCAGATCTTCCCAAGGCCACAGCCAGAGCCCGAGGAGGAGGGGAGGGCATCCTGGTCTGTGCCGTGTCCCATCAGGCAGCTCTGTGTCCTTGGGAGGGCTGGGCTGGGTGGTCCGAGACCCTTCAGATCTAGCTCTAGGGGAACCTGGCCAGCTCTCCACCCTGGGATCCCAAAGAAAACTGGCCTTAACTGGGGGAGAGGGGGAGGCTGCAGCATCCCAGCCCTGGATAAAGCAGAGCATAAGTGAACTCCGTGGGGAGGCCCCCCAGACGAATCCGGAGGATGCGTCCTCTTCCTCAGCCCCCCTCACCAGCTCAAAAGGGGCACCAGAAACTCGCCTTATGAGGCCAGGAAGAGGCAGGGCTTCCTCCAGCCTGGAAGGGAATGCACATCCTACGTACTCTTGGGACCAAACTGTCCTACAAAGATGGCTCCTCCCTCCGAGAGCCCAAGCCCAACTGTCTCATTTTACAGATGAGGAAACCGAGACCTTCCCATGAAGCTCAGGGATGCAAAGCCAGGGCTCCCAGTTTCAGACCCAAGGTTCCTTCCACAGTCCCAGCTGCTTTCCCCTTCCTAACGTTGGCGTGACCTCCAGAACCTTCCAGCCCTGTGACTCTGAACCTGTCACCTGACTTCATCTGCCAATGACAGCGGTGGAATAGAAGACCTTTTTCTTAGCTCTCTTCCAAGTTATTCCTCAAGTTAGCACGACTGTTATTTAACTACCAACTGGGCCAAGGCCCTTTGCTCGGGTGTCGTCGCCAGCGCCCCGAGGTGCAATTCCTGCTGCTGCATTCTTGGAGGGCCGGGGCCAGCCAAGCTGAAAAAACGCCATTCCAAAGCCTGGGCTGGGCTCACAAGTGCTCTGGACTCCTGGCTGGGGAGCAGGGGGGGGGGCTCCCCCCAGGGAGGATCCTCAGCAGCCCAGTCCCTGTTTTACTAAGAAATGGAAAATCCAAAACAACTGATCTCCCAAAGACGCTCGGAATCCGAGGCCTTGGCTTAGGAGGAGAACAAGTGAATTTCCTCTCCAAGCTCCCTGACCCCCTTTATTCCCCACTTAAGGATCTAAGCAACATTATTATCGAGCCCCAAACTTGACCACTGAGCATGAGCTGGGTAACGCTAGGCTAGCCGATCCCCAGAGCTCCTTCCGCATCCCAAAGCCATTCACCAGTGGCTTGGAACAGCCCACGGGCTGGAGCCACCCTTGTCCAAAGAGCTTACTCTCCTTCAAAGGGTTCTCCGGGGTGTACCACGGCAACCTGCTCTTCCGGCTTAGCCATCTCTTCCCATGAATCTTCCACAGGGAGATCACTCTGTGGGCGGGGGAGCCTTCCTTTGAATCCCTAAATTCTGTAAGGACACGGTGGGACGATGGGCTACCTCGCTGGCTATTCCTGCTGCACGGCCCCATCCCAGGGCCTCAGGCAGCTGCCAGTGACTCCTGCAAACTGCCCAGTGCAGCTGAAAAGGGAACAGGGGTGTGGGTTTGCTACAAGGCTTGGACTCTTAAAAGTGGGCTTTGATCTTGTGATGAAGAGAGCGTGAGAGGAGGCTGTGGGAACCGAGTGAGGATCACAATCTAGCCTTCTCACTCTTTTTTTTGCTGTCGCTTGTATTTTATTTTTTTTCCTTTTTTGATTTGATTTTTCTTGTACAACTTGATAATTGCATAAATATCCATACATTATATTGGATTTAACATATATATTTTTAACATGTTTAACATATTGGATTACATGCCACCTAGGGGAGAGGGTGGAGGAAAGGGGGGGGGGGGGATGAAATTTGGAACACGAGGTTTTGCAAGGGTCAATGTTAAAAATAAAAAGCTTAAATAAAGGCCCCTCTTATTCCTCAAACACACTGGGAAAACAAGTAATAAAATAAAATATAATAAAATAGGACACAGCTAATGTTAATATGTGGTTTTCCAGATGGCTCTGCAGCTCCCAGGGATCCTTATGTACAGACTGTTTCGTGGCCACCATTTCTAGGTGAGTTTGGTACCACCGTAAGGGGGCTGGGCTCGTGATCTCCTTGGGAGAGGAGGCAAGTCCCGGGCTATTTCAGACTGTCTCCCAGCTGGCAAATAACCATCCAAAAAAAAAAAAAAAATTATATATATATATATAATTATATATTATATTATTATTATATTATATATATATATTATTGTGTTTCCCTCCTCTTGGAGATGGGTTTTCCCCCCTCACTATCACTATTATCACTCCATATTACTGTATTATCCTTTTATCATTGCTCCTGGCTGGCTGGGAAGCTGGGGGTCCTCTGGACACGGAGGGCTGGACTCCAAATTTGGCCTTTGATCACTCTCACTACCATGGAAGCGTGAGGCAATGATGGTATGTTTCTGGGCCTCGTTTTCCCAATCTGGAAACTCGGGGCCCTCTCTGAGCCTCCCTGAGGATGATCTCGGAGCACCCTCCAGGAGGCCGTCCTACCAGGGGGGCCGAGCGAGTGCGGGCTGCCTCCAGATTCTCACGAGGCCGATGGGGCTGGCTAAATCTGGAAACCTGAAACTCGAGACCAGGATTCCAAGGGCGGACGGATAATAAAGCGAGTGTGAAGCCCGTGGTGGCTCGGCCAGGAGTCCTGGCAGGCTCCCCCTCATTCCTCGGCCCGAAGCCTCCCAGGGCACGGAGGGTCGCGCCAAGCGACGGGTCTGGTGCCATGCCTGGCATGCCGGGCGTGCCTCCGGACCGGGCGGTCTCATTCCTGCCATATTGGCGGATGATTCGGGCATTGAGAACTCGGGTTACCACAGAGACAGTTATCTGGGGCCTTCGACCCCACCCTTATCTGAGAGAAGATGGTCTGGCAGCTGAGCCTCTTTAGGACTTCAAAGGCCGCCTCCTCTCAGACCCACCGTGCCCAGGGCATCTCATGTGGCGGGGCAGTGCGGGGTAATGGAAAGGGCACCAAGGGGAGCCTCGAGCTCAAATCCCAGCTCAGCTATTTATTCCCCGCAAGACTAGTCATGCTCCCATTCCGGGTCTCATTCTCTTCAGCTGTGAGCTGGGCAGGGTGGCCGGGGAGAGATTAGATGGCTGACTGGGGGCACTTCCAGCTCAGGATTTATGATCTTGTGGTTTATTAAAAAAAAAAAAAAAAAAAAAAAAAAAAAAAAAAAACCAACTTCAGGTGAGTAAGCTCCTGCTGAGAGATGGGAGCTGGACGTTCCCCGGACAACAGAGCTAGAGGACAAAGGACGGTGCCACCCCGGATTCCAGCCTTGTGAGGGAGGCCAGTGGCCAGGGCAGAACAACAGCCTGGACCGGTGTTGGAAAGGGGAAAGGCCGCAGAAGGGGTGGCCTGGGTTAGTGTCAGGAAGGGGGACAGGGTGGAACGGGCAGCCTGGGCCGGGACTGGAAAGGGGACAGGGCAGAACGGGCAACCTGGACAACTGTGGGCTCCCTGCTTCCGCAAGGCTTGGGAGCAGAGGCTAGAAGGCCCTCGGTGGAGGATCGTGTCGCCGGGTCAGCTTAGCCGCCTTCCCAGGTCCCAGCCAGCTTTCGCATCCCATGACTCACTCCCCACTCTCCTCCCCAGTCAGTGAGAGATCAGCTGGGAAGGAGGCGGGCAGAGAGCGCTGCCAAGCTGATGTCAGGCTCCGACCCTGGTGCTCCAGCTCCACATGGCAGGCCCGGCCAAGTTTCCACTGAGCCTCAAGCCAGAGGAGGCTTGCCACAGAGAGCCCAGCTTTCCCAGGCAGAATCTCTTCAGCAGCAGCACCAAACCAATGTCCCCAAGCACAAAGAGGCCAGGACGGAGGCCAGAAAAGGGCTACGAGGAGAGCCTGAAGTCACTGTCACCAGAACAGCCTTGTGCAAATGGGCACTCCGGCGGCTGACCTAGGAAGGGAGGTGGGTAGGATTCGGGGGGGGGGGGGGGGGGGGGGGGGGGGGGGGGGGGGGGGGGCACGCTACCAGTATGTTTTTTTTTCCTTTTTTTCCCCAATAGGATTTTATTTCTCCAAACACATGCAAAAAATGTTTTCAAAATTCAATTCTGCAAAACTCCATGTTCCAAATTCTTCTCCCCTGTCCCAGACAGCAAGCAATCGGATGTAGGTTAACTATGTTCCACCAGTATTTGTGGCCCCATTTTACAGATTAGGAAACTGATTATTCCGAGAGCTATAAGTTTCCAAAATGGGACTTAAATCACAACAGACCCACGTCGTGGGCATTAAGGGCACCAGGTCAGAGTGGCTTCGGCTCTGGGTTTGATAACTCAGCACCCAGTTATCAGTGAGCCGGCTCCCACATTTTTTGGAGGGGGCACTTTGCTGTTAGGGGGTGGGATGGGGCAGGATTCTCTCCCTCTGTTCTCAGGAGCAAATGAAACGTGTAATAAAGAAATTAATTCTACAACAGAAGAAGACCTGGGCTTGCAGAACACCACTGCTGCCTCCAACATCAGCCACTCCCATGAGCATTTTCTTCATAACACCGACAGATAGAGGACACAAGCACTGGTGCACCCATTTTACAGATGAGAAAAGCCTCAAAAATATCACCACCGGGCCAAGATCTCACAGGGAGCAGAAACAAAATTCCAAACAACAACTAACACAAGCACGCCTGGTATATGGTAAGGTGTGTGAAGCACTCATGTCCATGGTATCATTTGGACCTCAAAACACTCCTCAAGGGAGTTTAATAGTCTGCTTATTGATCCCATTTTGCAGACGGCTAGACAGGCTACAAAGTGAAGTCATTTGCCCAAGGTCAAACAGCCAAGAAAAATCTGGCCCCCGACTCTGCCAAGGACTCAAAATGTGGCCCTGGTAGTTGTCTCTCCCACACGTGAGAGATGGTCTGGGGGAGGAATGGGGAGGAGGGCACTTCTGGGGCTCCCGATTTGTGCTTTTACAGCCGGTGACACAATTGCACTTGCCTTCTTTCTGTACGGCCTTCAGCCCCTATTGGGAGAAATTAAGTCTAAGTTTCGGGACCTGTGGGATCACACTCTGACCTTTCAGGACCTACACGGCCCCTTCCACATCAGTCATGGCCCAATCAAAATCTGCACAGAGCACCCCTCCCCCCCCTCCCCGGGCAGCCACAACCTCCCAAGCATGTCCAGCTTGACCCTTCCCCAAGACAAGATACGTGAGACTGAACTCGTCCCTGAGATGGAGGGGCAAAGCCTTTCTGGCCCCCATTCAGTCAAGTGCAGTGCAAAAAAAAATAAAGGCTATTTTAAAAAGGCAGGTGGGTTTACCTATTTTTTTTTTGGGGGGGGGGTACCTGAGCAGCATTTTTATTTAAAAAATATTTTACTTTTTCCCCAATTACATGTAAAAAAAAAAAAAAAAAAAAAAAAAAAGATTTAAAGCTCCCCCCCTTCCTCCTTTCTCCCCAACTGAAATTCTTGTTTGATTAAAAAGGGAAGAAAAGAGACCGGGGTCAAGGTCTGGCCTTCACCCCAAGCTCTAGCCAAGGCCGCCAGGACCCCGGACAAGGTCCTTCAACTGGGCGATTCTGACCGTGAAATGAGGACAAAGCATCCACTGCCCAACTCGGGAGGGGCTTGCAAAGCAATTACTTGGTTCATTAATTCAATCTGAGCTCTGCCTCTCATTGGGACCCCACTCCTACAGGCAAACTAGCAGAGCCAGGGGGGAAGGGGGGGGGGCAGAGGATAGAGGGCGAGATGTGGAGATGGGAAAAACCGGTGCTAGGTGACCCCTGCGTGAGTCATTTAACCTGCCTTGCCTGCCTCGGTTTTTTCACTTCAAATGGAAATAATAATAGCACTTTCCTCCTAAATCTGTGGGGATCAAATGGGGTGACTATTTGTAAGGCCCTCTGCAAATTTAATATTTATTAGTAAATACTAATTGGGGAGAGACTCTGAGCCTCAGCTTCCTCATCTGTAAAATGGGAGTAACAGGATCCTGCCTTATTTCTGTGAGGATTATTTAAGCCCCTCCTTGAGGGCAGGGACCGGTGTGGCTCTCTCTAGTCCATCAAAGCCTGACCACATGGATGATGCTATTAGTGTTAATATCCCCCTATTAATATCATTACTACAAAGGATAAGGCAGGAGGGGGGTGCAATAACAAAGCTTGTTAAGGTACTTTAGAGGTTCACGTTTTGAAACACAGAAGTTAATGACCAAAGAACAAGCGCCCCCCCCCCCCCCCCCCCCCACGCTCAGCTGGGGCTAGACGGGAAACCATTTTGGAACCGTCACCTCCAAGTAATGGGGCCGTCTCTCTGCCAGGGACTGGGCAGCCACAGGGAGGGCAAAGACACGAGTCCATCCACGCTAAAATAGGAATAGGTGCCCCCCTTTTTTAATAGTAGCAAAAGCTGGAGATCGAGGGGGCCCCTGGGAATGGGAGGGGCTAAAGGAAAGGAGGGATCCGAGGGGGAGAACTAGTCCCCGGGCTGCAAGAGACGGATTTGAAGGAGGCACTGAAAGCTGGGCCGGCTCCTACAGGCAGATGGGGGAGACCGAGCCGGCCGGTGGCTAGCAGGCCAGAACGGCACGAAGGCTCTCCCAGCTCGGATAAATGCAGCGGGCATGGCCAGAACTCCAGAAATGCTCCCTTAAGTGACCGTTTGGGAGCCGGCCTCGGCACGCTGGGGAAACATCTCCGGAGAGGCGGTGGACACGGGGGGGGGGGGGGGGGGGGGGGGGGGGGGGCAGAACGCAGCCAACACGTTCAGACATGAGGGCCGGGCGGGCTTGTTTTGTTTGCTCCAACTTGTTACTTCGTGTAACAAGTTGCAATGGGGAAAGGGGAAAGGAGCCACCATGGGCAAGGCAACAGTGTCGATTTTAGTGTCAATAAACTTTAATTTTTTTAAACATAGAAACAAAGTAGGACCTTTTCTGGGGAGGGGGTAACTTAGCAGGGAGGGAGCAAGAAAGTACAGAGGGATCAGCAGAAGGAAGGGGGAACGGCTTAGTCTGGGGGGCGGGGGGAGGAAAGGCGGCAGGAAAGTCACACCAAGTTAAAGGAGCTGCAGGGCGGCTGGTCACACTGACACTGGGGGGCCGGGTGGTCTTACTAATTTCTGATTGAATTTCTGGCGAATTCAATTAAACGGACAGGCATTTATTAAGCATCAACTGTGTGTGTCAAGCTTGAGGGACTACAGAGCCACAATGGAGCCAGTCCCTGCCCTCAAGGAGCTGAGGGTCCGTGGGAGGGGCTCACAGAAGTGAGGCAGGATCCTATTACTCCCATTTTACAGATGAGAAAGCCGAGGCTCAGAGAGCCTCTCCTTGATATGAGAAAGTGGCCTCACATTACATGGGCATGCCATGGAAGGCAGTAGGCCCTGTCCCGGGCAGCATTCGAACGGAGGCCGGATGCCCAAAGGAGCCTGACCGGAGAGCTGGAAGAGGCCCAAGGCCCTCACTTTACAGAGGAGCAAGCTGGGGGGGCTCAGGGAGAGTAAATGATTGCTCCCACAGGGAGAAAGAAAGCAGCAAGGGGAGATGGGAAGTGACCGGTTGGCTCCTAGAGCATGCGCGTGCTCCTTCCAGATCCATGGCTCCTTCCTCAGATGAAGGCTCCTGTGCCAGAATGGGCTAGGAGGAGGTGCCGAAGGGAAGCAGCCCCTCCTCTACCATCTCTCACTCCAGTACACAAAGACTAAAAATAGAGAGGGATAAACACACCGAGAATCTGCAGAGGAAGCGGCCAGTTGTTTTGCTAGGGAATTGCTGAGGGCTTAGCACTGTTTAGGCACCGGGGAGTGAGGGAACAGCGGACAAAGGAGGAGTCTAAGGCAGACCGAGCCCCATGTTTGGGATGACCACAGCGCACACCCAAGCCACCCCGAAGCTGAGGCAAGAGGCCTAAGGAGGGAATCCTGTGAGTTTGGCGGGGGCGGGTGAAGGCCGAGTGGCTCCCCTAAGCTCCGAAGCCCGGAATAGGAATGAGCAAGGAGTGAGAGGGAGCAAGGCCGACTGGGCAAAGCAAGCCCTCAAAGCCAAACAGCAGCTTGGACAGGCTGCAAAAGGCAATAAAACGATGCCACAAATAATAACCACATAATAATAAGGCAGGTGTGTATCACTTTAAAGTCTGGAAAACGCTTCCTAAATATCATGTGATCCACAGCACAACCCTGGGAGGGGAAGTGCCAGTATGATCCCCATTTTACAGATGAAGAAACTAAGGCAGACTGAGGTTAAGTGTCTAGTCCAGGTTCAGAGCTAGGAAGTATCCAGAGTCAGATCTGGAATCAGATCTTCCAGACTGTAGCTCAGTAGTGCCACAGTCACCACTTAATTCCAAATCAAGCCTAGAATTATCTTAGAAGCCAGGAGGGCCTATGGGAGGGCTCCTCCCTGCTGGAGCCCTCCTTTATCACACAACCAGCCCTTTGCCTTATCTCGAAGGGAGAAGGAATTCCCAGGCTTCCACAAACATTCCAGAGAACTGAAATTCCTTCACATTGAAATCCAGAGAGAAATCCGGCCTAAATGAGCCTCCTGCTCTTCCCTCCAAAGAGCCTCCTTGATCAGCTACTAAAAAGGGAGCCAGCAGGCAGATAGGACAAGAATAGAAAGTAATTCTGAGTAATTTTCTTCCAATCTCTTCTTCCATCGAGAGCGGAGACCAGATTTCTGCCTTTCCCGGAGCTTAGCACGGGGCCTGAAACTTGGAGGCAGGATTTGTAAAAGCCATATAATTGAAAAATACTCTCAGGGGGAGGAGGTAAGATGAGAAGGAAAGAAATGCTCATTAACTGAAAAAAAAAAGTGACTTAATATGATGTTTATAAAGTAAGACAAAAAAGTTAACGTGTCAAAAAGAATATCAGGTTGTCTCCACAAAGTGTATTTAGGAAATAAAGTCACCAAGGAAGTAGTGGGTAGAGAGAAAGACCAGCTCCCACCTCTGATAGAGCTGACAAGTACCCAGGTGTGCTGACCTGCATTAATGGAGGGAGTTTTTCCCACCTGGGAAGTCCTCAGACCTTTTTGTCTGACTTGTCGTTTCCTCGGGGTGGGAAGCTCCCAGAGAGGACCCCTTTCCCATCAGGCTACTGGGCAGCAACTCGACAGTCTTAGTGCCTTAGTGGAGCACGGAGATGTCCAAGATGTGGGGAAGTGAGATTTAAATCCAGTTCTTCCTGTCTCCAAGCACAGTAACTCAATCTACTAAGGCCAAATTGATTTAGTGTATCTGATGTATTACTGTTCATGCAGTGCTTTACTTACATTATCTATCTCACTTGATCTTCAAGTGAATTTATTGCTATCAGTCCCGTTTTACAGAAGAAGAAACCAAGACTCAAGCCGACTAAGATGGACAGAACACTGATTATATGAGAGGCAGTATGGGAAACAAGTCTGCAGAACTTCCAAGCACACACAGCAGCTTCTCTCCGTTTGATCTCAGTAGTCCTCTCCGGGCCTCTACTGGGAATCAGTCACCAAGCAGTATTGGGGCTTCCCTCTAGCCGTCCCCCCACTGGGAGAGTTTCCCACAAGCCATCTGCTCCCCGCATGGATTCTCTCTCTCCAGGTCCCTTTGCTGGGAGCTTCCTCTGACTGCTCTCCCACTAGCACACTGAAAAGGGAGGGCACCTACCCAGAGTCCCCTGCTGGAATCAGTCAGGGAGACGCTTCCAAGCAAGATACCTGGGAGGGAGAGGAGGGGAGAGCTCCTCTTAAACGAATCTTCTCTAGGCACCAGATCTCTCTCTCTCATCGCATACACACATGCGGCTTCACTCCCCCAGCTTCCTCCAGGCTTAAAGCTGTTGAGTATAGAGCCCAGAATTACATAACCAATCAAATGACCTATGTCCCACTCCCGAGAGGATGCAAGTGGCTCCAGTGAGGGTGAGCCAGCATTGCCGCACACAAATGCTCCTCCAGTCCGCCCGGCCTCTGCCCGCGGCGATTTCTCTGCCCATCTGGGCCAGGGCATCCATCTAGGAGGGAAGTCTGGCCAACAGTGCCAGCCGGGACCCATTTCCTGTGTTTTTAGCCTCTGTCTAAGACTGGCATTCTAGATGCTGCTGCCGGATCTTAGACGCAAACGCTCACGCACTGATGTCCCAGAAGGCGATTCAGCTACTGCCTTCCTGGGGCCAAGACCCAGCCAAGAAAACGCTCCAGCGCCACACACTCCTCTGGGGCGGGGGCACTGAAGGAAGGCAGCCAGCTCCCGGGTCCGGGTCCGCTTCCAGACCACCAGAACACACACAAAGGCCATAAGAGCTGCCGGGCAAGGGGCTGGGCTCCCCTCAGCCAAGGGCTGCGGCGGCCCAGGCGGGTCCTGCCCCGCCGTTCTGCCCCCCGGCCATGGTCTCCCGGGACCCCCGCCGGCCGGGGGCCGGCAGGGCCGGCGCCCGCCCGGGCTCCCCTCCCCCGGGGAGGGGGCAGGCGGCGCCGCAATGCCGCAGGAAGCCCCCGGCGCGCAGCCTGACAGGCGGGGGGGGGGGGGCGGCGGGCCCGCAGGGCGCACTCACCTCCTTGAGCTGCTCCATCTCGCCGCGGATGGTCTCGTACTCCAGCTCCAGCTCCTCGTACTGCAGCTTCAGCTGCTGCTTCTCCTCCAGCACCACGAGCCCGTACTCGGCCGCCTGGATCTTCTCGCGGGTGGTCTCGCCCAGCTCGTGGAAGAGCCGCTTGACCTCGGCCCGCAGCCACTCGGGCTGCGACTCCATCACCAGCTTGGCGTACTCCTCCTCCTCCATGGGCCCCGCCATGGCCCGGGCCGCGGCGGGCGGACACGGGACCTGGCTGCGCCGGGGCGCGGGGAGTGCCTGCCTGCCTGCCTGCCTGCCTGCCTGCCCCGGGGCGGCGCTCAGCGGCGGCCGCGGCCCATGCCGGCCTCCCGCGGCCCGCGGCAGACGGGGCTCCCCGCTCGCTTCGCCTGGGCTGGGGCTGCAGCAGCCCTCAGACCATGCCGCCCCGCCGGCCTCCTCGGGCCCGGCCCTGCCCTGGCCCCGCGCCGCCTCCGAGCGCCGGTCCTCGGGGACTCCTTCCCCCGGAACGCCGCCGCGTCTGCCCAGAGGGAGCGTCGGGCCGCCGGTCCCGCCCCAAGCTCGAGTCCAGCACCCTCCCGTTCCGGGCCGGTCCGGGGAACTACAAGGCCCAGGAGGCGCATTCGGCCCCGCCCCGACCCTCCCCTCCCCCTCCTGCGGACCCGCCCCTTTCCTTGGCCCGCCCCCCACGGCCGCCGCGCTCGATTGGTCCCGGAGAGCCTCGGAGAAGAACGCCGATCTCCTTTGGAACGCCGGCACGCCCGACGTCACTGAGGGCCGGCCGCTCCCTCCCGATACATTGTATCGCTCCCCGCTTGCCGCTTCCGGTCTGCGCAGCCCGGCCTGCCGGAGCCGGCTCTCCGCAGCTGTTGGCCTTTTTTGAAAGGGAAGGGGGGCGGGGCGGGAGGGGACACGCCCCCGCCTCCCGATGATTGACCGCTGACGTGGCTCGGGTGTCTGCCCCGGGCATCCAGTAGGGTCCGAGCTCCGGGAGTAACGGTCCGAAGACGCTCCGGGGGCGGGGGGCGGGGGGCGGAGACGGACTGGCCCGCCGGGGCGCCCTGGAGTGCGGCTCTCCCAGGCCGTTCCCCAGCTCCCGGCCCCGGGACCCCGGGAGCTTCCGGCAGGGACTACCTAGGTGACCCTCATTCCACCGTCAGGAGTCTGAGTCTCCTCCTCTGTAAAACGGGGATGGCGGCTCCTCCTCGGAAGCTCGCTGCCCCCGTGGGGTCGCAGGGTCCCGTCCCCCCACTTTGCAGATGAGGAGGTTGAGGTTCCATCAGCCCCCGTGTGAGCAGCAGGTTCCGAATCCGAATCCAGAAATAGCCCCAGAGTGTGGGTGTTTTCATAGGAGAGCAGGCCAGCTCTTTCTATGGGGCTTCCTCCCGTCGCCCTGCAGCTGGCCGCCCTGGGAGCCGAGTCAGTCCGTCCCGAGCGTTTGTTAAGCGCCTTTTCTACCCAAGTTAAACCAACAGGCCTTGATCCGGCCCCGCTGCCCCCGTGCCAGGTGCTGCGCTCGCTGCTATGGGTCCCAAGAAAGAAATTCCCACCGGCCGGGAGCGGGCCCTTTCCACAGACGCCCCTGCCTCCCCATTCCCACCGGCGGTGACATTGGGAACGCTCCCAGCATCCCTTCTGCCGCCCGGTTCAGGGCAGTGCCGGGAAAGAGCCGGCAGACCTGGCCTGGCAGCCTCTTCCCAGGAGAAGGGATGAGCCGAAGGGATGTTTCATGGGTAAATTGTGTTAAGAGCTCAGCGGTCTCCCCCAGAAACCCGCCCCTTCACCCGGGCATGGTCCTTGACAGCTTGGGGTTGGCAGGTGGCTCCCGGAGGGGGGGCTTTGCTACATCAGCTGACCTTGTAGCCCAGTGACTGCGGCAATATTTGTTTCTACACTGGCGTGGGACTGGGGCTGTTAACATGAGACCGGGAGAGGCAGATCTATTTGCTAGAACCCTTATAAGCAGAGCCCTCTGCTAAACCAGTGCCAAGATGCAGCTTCCCCTGCCCACACTTCCGCAAACCAGTTGGCATCAAGAGCCCTTTTTGTCTCGCAAGCCAGCCTTCCCTTCTTATCCCTCCCATAGGCTCCTCTCTGTCATGGGGACTTGTGTAGACCTAGCAAAAACCCAGCCTGGCTCCCTCACACCCCTGGCCTTGGGCTCGGGTTCTACCAAGCCTGGCGCTCCTGTTTATACCTTCTAATGCAGATTGGCACCGGGAGCTCTTGCTCAAGTCCTCCCCTGGGCGCCTCTTTATCATTGGAAGCTGTGCTGATGTGGCAAAATCCCTCACGACAAAGTGTTGCTTCCCAGCCCACATGGCGCCTACTCCTTGCCGCTGTGTGCACCTGGAAGAGGCAGAGTGGGGTGGGAAGGAAGAAAGGGGGAGGGACGTGGATTTCTCTTCCCTTGGACTCCAAGCTCTCTTCCATGGCTTTCTGCCTTTTCTGCCTTATCTCCCTACCCATACACTCCTCCCCGCAGAGAGAAATGCCCAATACAAGAGACCTTGTGAAAGGACTGTTGTGAGGGCGTAAAGGAGAACTAGACAGGAAAAAAAAACCCCATCTTCTCCAGCCAGACAGTGGGAGGAATGGCAATCAACGGGTCTAGAGAAGTTAGGAAGAGGAATGGGAGAGAGAAGACACATTTTCAGTTAGAGGTCACTGGGCACCCACTGGGAAAGGATCTGGTGATTCTAATGGACCAACAGCTCAAGAGTCACAGAGGGGTATAGTTGCCAGACCAAGCTGATCTCCAGTCTCCCTCATGGTCTTGGGCAGGATTCCCGATGACAGTTGACCATGTTCATGTGTACTCTGCCCAGCCCCACCCTAACTCCACTGAGCTGAAACTCAATTAGGGATTTCCTGGGGACATTGTAGCTGAGCAGGGGGATGTTGCGTGGGCCATTCAGCCTTGTTCGAGTCCCCAAATGATGCTTGAAGCTTGGACTACGCCAGTTTGCTCACTGTGCACATTGGAAGACAAGCTTGGGCTCCCGGCTCACCAAACTCTAGCAAGTCCAGAAACTCTGAACCTGGGAAACCTTCCAACTTTTTTCTAAAGCTTCCTTGTATACTAAGTGAGTGACCTCAGATCTCTTGGCTCCTGCCCCCACTCAGGTCCCTATTCTTTTCCGTTCCTAGTCCAGTGTCCTCCAAATAATCCACTCACATGGCATATAAAGCAAAGGAAACGGAATAAGCGGAAGTTGAAAATTAACTGTAATCCCAACAAACAAGGGGCTTAAATCAAGTGGCTTCCATTCTGGCCAAATCTGAATTCCCTGAATTCTGCCCCTTTCAACTCATCGTAGGACAGATGGCCCCAAAGGCCACTTGTAGAGAAGTGCTATCAGGCTTTCTCAGGGTCAAACTCAAAAGGAAAAAGGGGGAAACTGATTCACCCCCAATGGCCTTTTCTTTTCTCTACCGGATTCCAGATGGCCACTTGGACATTAATTCCTAGATTAGTTCCAGGGAATTCCCTGAGGCCACAGCTATTTCCCAGGCTTTTCCAAGAGAAGCTAGAATATTCTGCCATCCCCAAAGAGCAAATGCCACAAACAGAACACTGTACCTCCAACTCGGCTAGGGCAAGGTCAATGTGATCTGACATCTGACAGCACTTTCCTCAATCTCTTAAGATCCAGGAAAATGACGAGGGGAAAAAACCAATTGTCCCTACAGCAAGGTACTTCCACCGATGGGTGTGATGGGATCCTTAATGAAGAGATGGTGCAGTGTACCCAGTCCTGGAAGTCCCAATGAATTTGTATCTATTATTGGAAGATAATCAGGATAGCAAACAGTCTTGAATTCACATTCTGTAAGACTCAGTAGAAGGAACTGGGGATGGTTAGCCTAGAACAGAGATGTCCTGGAGGTGGGGACAGAAAAACAGTCTTTAAATATTTAAGGCTGTCATGTAGGAAAAGAATTTATTCTTCTTGGCCCCAAACCAGAGAACCTGGAGCAAAGGGGGGGATCTGCAAAGAAGCACATTTGAGTTTGACATACAGTAAAAACTTCCTCTCAGTGACAGCTATCCCAAAGGGAAATGAATGGGTTGACCTTAGGAAAACTGGGGCTGGGAACTCATTGGACACCTTCAAGGGTTAGACTCCCTGTGGGGTGTGTGGCAAAGCAGATAGGTGGTGGTCGGTCTAGGAAGCTGCTGTACTGAAATCCTGACATTGGGATCAAGCAAACAATCCCCAGACATTAAGTGCCTGCTGTGTGCACTGTGCTAAACAGTAGAGGGCTCAAGCTCACACTCCACTGGGAAGGAAACGACATGTATGGGTGCATGTATATGTAAGTGTATGAGTGTATATGCAGATGTATATGTCTATATATATGTATAGTGTGTGTCTATGAAATACACCCACCTTAATGGCGAAAGCACTAGCAGCTGGGTCACAGAGGGGGGAGGAGGACAATCCCTCTGTAGAAGTTAGTGTCTTAACTTTGACAGTAAGTCATATTTTATATTTTAAAATAATTTTTATGTAGTTATATACATATGCATTAGATATATATACACATGTACATTATACAATGCACACACACATATATATGAAATCAATTTTGTTTTAGATGAGATATTACCTGAATTTAAAAGTATTCGGACGTCTAAACTAAATATCTTGTTGCAAGGAATCAAAGACTCAAAGGAAATCTGAGTGTTCATCCACTCCAGTTCCACCCAAACCAATTAGGCATCTCACTACTTCTGATAATAATTGTTGATGGCTCCCATAAGTCCATAAAAAAGTGATCTAAGACATTTTAGAGAAAATAGAGAAATGAAGCCTTATTTTCCCATTGGATAAATAGCTCTTATAACAAGCATATTTTTGGTATATAGGATTTTATTTTATTTTATTTATTATAATAACTTTTTTATTGGTGTATAGGATTTTATGTTTAATATTCAAGAAGGGAAATATTATTACCGTTGCCATTTTCATACAGAATCTCGATTTCTGTTGGAAACTACTACTCTAGTCCAACCATGCCTGCTCCACGCTGGCATCCTAGTTTTTGAAAAGCAATGGGTTTAGCTTTTTTGGTCCTTAGTTCTTTGAAATTCTCCTTTAGGTGCTCATTGCCACAAAGAAGGAACCCAGCATTCATTGGAAAGTTCTAGGTGAGGATGGGGGATTGTCAGATTCTGCCTGTTCTTGAAACAACATGCTGAGCCTTTCCATGGGTCCCTCACAAGTTTATGCTAAGTAATCTCTATTGAGCACTCACTACTGCAAAGCAATCCCTTTTAATAGCTCCTTAATTGACTACAACTGCTTTCCCAAAACTTTTCATGATTCCTTAAACCCTCCCCCACCTTCTCAGCAAAGAACTTTTCCTCATTTCACTGAAAGAATTGAGATCATCGGTTGAGAACTTTTCCCTTCCTCCTCTCGTTTCCTAAATGACTTCTGCCAATATCTCTGTCTTCACTCCCACTTCAGTCCACATAATGAGGATTCATTCTGCCTTCTTTTGCCAAGGTAAACTTCTTCACATCCACATGGGATTCTCTTCCTCCCTTCTCTTCCAGCAGATTGCCTCCCCTGTCATCCCTATTCCCTTATTTTCAATCTCTCCCAGTTTTCTGGCTGCTGCCTTACTGTCTACAAACACACCCATGTTTTCCCCATCCTAAAAATCCTTCCCTTGGTCTATCCATCCATCCACCCACCCATTTATCTATCCGTCCATCCATCCATTCATCTATCCATCACATATCCACCCCCAAGCATCCCCCATCCTTCTTCCATTTGAGATTAAGTTCCTCGGGTCTCTAGACTAGGTGCTTCTATTCCCATTCTCATTAACTCTTAGCAGTCCAACTCCTGACCTCAAAGATTAATTGAAACTGCTCTCTCCAAGATTACTAGTGATCTCACCAGTGCCAAATCCAGTGTTCTTGACCTCTCTGCAGCCTTTACTTAGCCCATCTCTCACTTCTCTGAAGGGTTTTCTCAATACTGACCCTTCCTGGTTCTCTCTTCTCTCTGACTGATCCTTCTCATCTACTTTGCTAAATTTCCATCCGAGTCTCCTTGGATGTTCCCCAGGGCTCTGGCCTGGACCCTCTCCTCTTTCCCCTGGGTGATCTTTTCAGTTCCCATGAATTGAGTGATGTGATTCTCAGATTTATTTTTTCAGCTCTAGTTTCTCTGTTGACCTCTGATCTTTGATTCCCGGCTGCTTATTAGGTATCTCAAACTCTATGAATTTAAGTTTATAAATTCAATGTGTCAAAACTGAATTATTAATATTTGCCCCCAAACACTCCCTTTCCTCTAACTTCCCTCTTACCATCCAGGCCGCCATCATTCTCCCAGTCCCTCAGACCTGCAATGTATTTGTCATTCTTGACTCCTCTTGCTTTCCTTCACCCCACCTATCTGACATGTTGCCAAGGCCTGTTAATTTTATCTTCAATAATTCTCACAAGGGCCCCCACCCCTTCTCTCTCTGACACAGCCAGTACAGGCCCCCAGCACCTCCTGCCTGGAATATTGTTAATAGCTGTTGGGGGAAGGGGTGGAGGTGGGGTCTGCCTGCCTCTAGCCATCTTCCATTCATATGATAAATTGATGATCTTAACATTCAGGTCTGACCACATCATTCTCCTATTCCAGGCCAACAGTCTCCCCAATATAATGTAAAATCCTTGGTTTGACTTTTAAAGCCCTACATAAACTGGTCCTCCCCCATATTTCCAGTCTCCTAGCGCTTTCCCCTGCCCTTCCCCATGGCCCATCCCTTCCTTCCGAGATGCTGAGACCTTGCCTCCCTTCTAAACCCTCCACCTCCTCTCCGGGCATTTCTCTGGGCTAATCAGCAAGTCAGGAATGCTCCCCCTCCTGTCAGCACATCCTGGTTTCCTTCTAGTGCACCTCCCACTGGACGCCATTCCTCAGCCTTCTGGAGCCAGTGCTGTTCTGAAATTACCTCCAGTTTATCCACTAAATGGTTTGTTTGTACTGGGTTGCTCCCATCTTGTCTCCCCCGGTAGAGATTGAGAACTCTTGAGGGGTGGAGTTTACCTTTCTTTGAATTCCCAGCTATAGTCAGCATTTAAGAAATATTTATTGACTACAAAAAGAGGGTTGGGTTCAGCTTCAAGTCCGAAGGTGTGGGGCTGAATCTTGGAACTTTAAGTTACTTCCTTTTACTTCTTTCTGGACCTCAGTTTCTTGTGTATAAAATGGAGAGATGCTGGACTAAATGATCTCTACAGTCTCTGATCTTTAAAATCCATAATAACTAGCCCCCTCCTACTTTTCAAGCTTTCTTATTGTCCTCTTGACTGTTTCTCAAACAAGAAGCTAAACCTATTTTAGTAATGTGAAAAAAACATGCTCTAAATCACTATAATGCTAGAGAAACTAAGGCCAGATAGAGATTAGAGAGTTTTAATATTTTATTTGAAAGGGAGAGATTGTGCCAGGGGGCACGTTGCCCCAGGGCTGATGTCCAAAGCATCCTGACTAGAGAAATGCAAATTAAAACAACTCCGAGGTACCAATCAGATTGGCTAATATGACAGAAAAAGGATAACTGTTAGAGAAGATGTGGGAAAATAGGAACACTAATTCCTTGTTAGTGGAGTTGTGAACTGATGCAATCATTTTGGAGAGGAATTTGGAATTATGGCCCCAAAGAGATCATAAAAGGACCCCACACAAATATTTATGGTAGCTCTTTTTGAGGTGGCAAACAATTGGAAATCGAGTGGATGCCCATCGATTGGGGAAATGGCTGAAAAAGTTATGGTACGTGAATGTATTTTTCTACATCTATCTCATAGAATATTGTTCTATTAAAAAATGAGGAACAGACTGATTTCAGAAAAGTTTGGAAAGACTTATATGAGCTGATGCTGAGTGAAGTGAGCAGAACCAAGAGAACGCTGTACAGGGTAACAGCAAGATTACGTGATAGACTTGGTTCTTCTCAGCAATGCAATGATCGAAGACAATTCCAATAGACTTGGGATGGAAAATAACATCTGCATCCAGAGAGAATTATGGAGACTAAATGCAGATGGAAGCAAGGTATTTTCAGCTTTTTTTGTTTTTCTTTCTCATGGGTTTTTCCTTTTGTTTTGATTTTCTTTCGTGACATGACTAATATGGAAATATGTTTAACGTGATTATACATGATCAGATTGCTTGATGTCTTGGGAAGAGGTGAGGTAAGAAATGGAGGGAGAAAAATTTGGAACTTGAAATCATACAGAAATGAATGTTGAAAACGATCTTTACATGTTATTAGAAAAAAATACTAATAAGTGGAAAAGATATTTTATTGCTAAAAAGTACTTTTTTGCATTCCCATTCTCATAAGAATCTTTTTTGCTGGTAGACAGTTGTGCCTTGATGTTGATGGCTACTGACTGAACAGGGTGCTAATTGTTGACGGGTTGGGGTGGATGTGGCAATTTCTTCAAGTAAATTGACGCTGAAATTTGCCACATAGATTGACTCTTCCTTTCACTTGAACACTTAGAGGATATTACAGGCTTATGAACTGCCCTAAATTCAATATGACTGTGTCTCCGGGAGGCCCAAGGAGGAGGAGCAAGATGGGGAAACGACTAGGCGTTGGAGTCGACAGACAACACACACATTTAGAGATTAAATCCGCTGTCTTGTCTGGGCATAGTTTGTGGCACTCCCACAAATTATAAAAATGACATCAAAGATCACTGATCACAAATGAGCCGAACCAGGAGAACATTTTAAACAGTCAGGCAACATCGTATGATGATCAATTATGAATGACTTGCTTATTCTCAGCAACAGAATGATCCAAGATAATTAATTCTCAAGGACTCATGATGAAAAGCGCGATCCATTTCCAGAGAACTGACAGAATCTGAATACAGATCAAAGCGCACGATTTTTACTTTTTTTGGTTTTTCTTTTCTTTTGATCTGTTAGTTCTTTCACAACATGACTAGTACTTGCAGATATCTAACCTATATCAGTTTGCTTATTGTCTTAGGGAAGGGGGGCACAGAAGGGAGGGAGAAAATGTGGAACTCAAAAAAAAAATGTTAAAATTTGTCTTTATTGTGATTGGGGGAAAAATATATTTTTTAAATCACTGCTCACAGATTACCATAACAGATGTAATAATAATGAAAAAGTTTGAAATTTGGGGAGAATGAAATGTGACACAGTGACATGATTTGAGCTTGCACTGTTGGGAAAATGATAGCGAGAGATGTGCTGCTGGATGCAGGAGTACCACAAGCCTTCGATTTATGTGCGAAGCAGGATAGAAGCACACAACCCCACTTGACTCAGTTTCCTCATCTGTAAAATGAGCTGGAAAAGGGAATGGCAAACTATTCTAGTCAACGACTCTACTAAGAAAACCCCAAATGGGATCGCAAAAAGTTGGAAATGACTGAACAACAACTTTCCCTTACACTACCCCCCTGAAGCTCCCAAATGGTGGGCCAATTTAACATTTATGCTGTAGTGTTAATTACAATACCAACCAATTATCCGTGTATGCAGGCAGAGGGTAGAGCATTGTACTTGGAGTTGGGAAAACCTGAGCTCCAAATTAACCTCCTTGATACTTTTTGTGTCTTTGTCCTCTATTTGCCTCAGTTTCCTCATATGTAAAATGAAGATAAAAGCCCCTCCCAGAGTTGTAAGGTTCAAATGAGATAAAATAATTATAAAGTGCTTAGCACTGTGATTGGCACACAGAGAGCATTACAGAAATATTACTATTTTTCTTACTGTTAAATACTATTTAACACTATTACTCTTACTGTTAACTATGGTGGGGGGTTTCTGGTCCAAATACACAGATTTGGGGTTTGTCTTTGGTGGATGACCTCAGCTGTGGCCTGTCATTCATCTAGCTTGTTGTTAACCTCCTAGTATTTAAAGTCAGGGATCTTATCCCTGAAGTGCTGCCACATCTCCGGGACTGGCAGCGTCCAGCTCAGCAACAGCTCCTCGGAGACGGGAGCAGCTGCCTGGCAGTTGGCACTGACTGACACATCATTAGGAACAATTTCAAGGCTTTCAGATTATGATGGAGCCCAAAGCTGACTCACTGTTCCCAAGCTGGGATTAGAGGGAGGAGGGAGTTCTAGGACAGATGTGTCAGGGCCCGTGACCTCTGGCTTCTGGGGCCCTGGAGATGTGGAGAGGGGCAGAATAGTCACTGATCAGGGCCCGGTGTCATCTCTACCCAACCCAGTGAAAGCCTTCAGATTGCCATGGGTGTGTAGTACTGCCCCCAGCATGACACTCAGTCAGGTATCTTGCTCTCTTCCTCGTCCTCCCATCCTGGCACTAGATGCACTAGCTGGGAAACTTGGGTTAGCTCCAGCCTTGGAGTTGGGCTCCAAGACAACCCAAGCAACAGAGTGGCTAATATCCTCATCAGGGTCACTGGCCATGACTTCCACCTTTCTGCTTCAGATTAATTACTTGGCTTTGAAGTTCATTGTAGGAAGATGGGTGGGAGGTCAGGGCGGGAGCCAGTCACCCTTCCCAGTGCATTAGCAGATTTCCTAGCAGGAACAGCTGGAAATTCAATTCCAAATGGTAAACAACTGGCCTAGAGAAGAGGGGGTAAACCGGGCAGAACATCATGGTTTTCTCGGGTCTTCTGGGAATTCTTGAGGATTAGGTCAGACTTCAGCCAGAGCCAGTTTGAGGCCGTTTTGGAATATGAGACACATCTCCTTCATTAAGGGTAACAATGGATATCTTCTTCCTGTTCTCATCCCAGAGCTTAATTTAGTGATGTTTTCTCACTCTGTCCTTTGTGGTGTCCTCATCGGGAGGGCTCCTAACTAATCAAGAGAGTCTGCAGGTGGAAACCCCGAAAAATTATTTTATAGCTCTCTTAGATTTTCTATCTTCTTCACCCTCCCCACTTCCAGAGCTATTGTAACAAAGAATTTTTAAGGGGAAAAAAATTTGAAAAAGCAAATCAAATAGTTAAAGGAAAAAAATCTTGTATTTTAGGCGGTTTCACATTCATGGTCCCACTACCCCTACCAAAGGGTATCTTTTTCTAGCTCTTCTTGGGAGCCAAGCTGGTTCTTTATGGCTTTGCAACTTCATTTTTCAATTGTTTTTAGTTATTTTTCTTTCCATAGACATTGTTATAGTGATAATATATATTGTTCTCCCAGCTCTTCTGGCTTCATTTTGTACCAGTTTATGTAAGTTTCTTTTTTTTTAATGTTCTTTAAAAATTTATTTTTTGTTACATTTGAGCTCTTTCCCAACCACCCAAGCCATTACCAGGAAAGGCCAACAACAGACACAGATAAATATGTAAAACAATATAATACCTTCTTCCATACAGCAATTTTTTTTCTGGAACCATTTTCCCATACAAGTCTTTTATAGTTTATTTGAATATTCATATTATACAGAATAGTTTGATCATTTATAATGCTCTTTGAACAATATGGCATTTACTGTAATAAGGTTCTCTCGGTTCTGCTAATTTCCCATTTCATTATTTCATGCAAGTCTTTCCATTTTTTCCTAAACCAACCTACTCTTTTTTTTTTTTCCCTGAGGCAATTGGAATTAAGTGACTTGCCCAGGGTCACACAGCCAGGAAAGTATTAAGTGTCTGAGACCAGATTTGAACTCAGGTCCTCCTGACTTCAGGGCTGGTACTTTATCCACTTCACCACCTAGCTGCCCCTGCTCATTATTTCTTAAAGCACAGTAGTATTCCATTCTCATTGCCTATCACAATTTATTCAGCAATTCCCTGATTGATGGACATTTTCTGAATTCCTAGTTTTTTGCTACCACAAAGAGAAATACTATAAATATTTTAGAATATATGAGTTTTTTTCTTTTTTCCAATCACTTTGGGAAACAGACCTCATAGTGGTATTGCTGGGTTGAAGAGTATATTCAGTTTTATAACTTTTTGGGTGTAATTCCAGATAGTTGTTCAAAATGGTTGAATCATTTCACAATTCCACCAACAATGTATTAGTGTCCCAAATTTTCCACATCCCCTCCAACATTTGCCATTTTCTCCTTCTATCATTTTAGCCAACCTGATAGGTGTAAGATGGAATCTTAAAGTTGTTTTACTTTACATTTCTCTAATCAATAGCGATTTAGAGCATTTTCCCAACATGACTATATATAACTTTGATTTCTTCCTCCAAAAATTGCCTATTCACAATTTTAATTCATTTATACAGAACTGTTTCTTGAAAGTCAGATAGCCTATGGGAGAAGTTCTCTTGGCCTTTCCTCTTACAGCAGAGTCTCTCACCTCCTTCTTTACCATATGAGCTAGGACAAAATTAGACCTGTTGCCAATATCGTGAGGTAGGATGTTTCCAGTCAGGCAGACAGAATCTTTGAGTTATGGGGAGGTAGCAAAACCACAGAGTTGGAAAGACCTCCGAGGCTACCTAGTCCATTTCATATGGAAAAAGAATTTCCTAAGTGATAAACTCAACTAGTAATCAGTCACTCATGCTTGTTTAAAATAGTGCTGATAGAAAGGCCTGGAGAGACTTACACGAACTGATGCTGAGTGAAATGAGCAGGACCAGGAGATCATTATATACTTCAACAACAATACTATATGATGACCAGTTCTGACGGACCTGGCCATCCTCAGCAACGAGATCAACCAAATCATTTCCAATGGAGCAGTAATGAACTGAACCAGCTATGCCCAGAGAAAGAACTCTGGGAGATGACTAAAAACCATTACATTGAATTCCCAATCCCCATATTTATGCCCACCTGCAGTTTTGATTTCCTTCACAAGCTAATTGTACAATATTTCAGAGTCTGATTCTTTTTCTACAGCAAAATAACGTTTTGGTCATGTATACTTATTGTGTATCTAATTTATATTTTAATGTACTTAACATCTACTGGTCATCCTGCCATCTAGGGGAGGGGGTGGGGGGGTAAGAGGTGAAAAATTGGAACAAGAGGTTTGGCAATTGTTAATGCTGTAAAGTTACCCATGCATATATCCTGTAAATAAAAGGCTATTAAAAAACATAAAAAAAAAAAATAAAATAGTGCTGATAAAGAAGCCAGCCCCCTCCCCTATGTGGGCCACTTTAATGCGGTATCACAAGTGGAAGGGCTCTCATTTCACCAATTAGTGTGTTCCATGCCTGGAAAAGAGTCTCCCAAAATATGTCCAAATGGAGACCCAGTCTTCCTTGGAAGCCTTGCAGCCAGATCTTATGGAGATCACTTCAACTGTTACCATTTTGTTTCCTAAAATTGAGCCCATGTTTGCCTTTCTGCAGCTTGTATCTGGGGTGACACAGAACAAGTGGAATCCCTCTTCAACATGACAGCCCTCCAAGTACTAAATATAGTTATGACATCATCCCCTGAATCCTCTTTCCATGACATCATCCTCTAAATCCTCCCTTTCCAGGAGAAACTTTCTGCTTCTGCCTTTCATCTTCCTATGACATGTGCTCAGAGCTCTTTGCATCTGGGTGCCCTCTTCTGGTCAGTCCAGAATACGGAGTCCTTCCCAAAGTAGTGCCCAGAACCAAGGATGATGATTTAAATGAGGAATGACCAGGAAAGACTATTCTCACTTGCTTGGTTCCTGAGAGCTAAACCTTTCTTAGTCCAGTCCCAGGACATTGAAACTTTCTTCTTCTTCTTCTTCTTTTTTTGGTGTTGGGGTTAAGTGACTTGCCCAGGGTCACACAGCTAGGAAGTGCTAAGTGTCTGAGGCCAGAGTTGAACTCAGGTCCTCCTGACTTCAGGGCTGGTCTCTATCCAATGTGCTACCTAGCTACCCCGAAACTTTCTTTTTTTCAAAAAAGAAATCACATTCTGTATCCCAAAGAGATTTTCTTAAAGAGAGAAAAGGACCTATTTATATAAAAATATTTATAGCAGCTCCTGTGTGGTGACAAAGATTGGAAATTAAGAGGATTTCCATCATTTGGAGAATTGCTGGACAAGTAGTGTGTGATTGTAGTGGAATAAATTTGTGCTTTAAGAAATGATGAGCAGGCTGATTTCAGAAAAAAAAAATTGCAATGACTTACATACTGATACAAAGTGAAATGAGTAGAACCAGAAGAACACACACAGTGTGCACACAGTGATAACAATATTGTATGATGAAAAATTGTGAGTGACTTATCATTTCTTAGCCATATGATGATCTAAAACAGTCTCAAAGAACTCATGTTGGAAATGGACTATCCACCTCCGGAGAAAGAACTGATGGCATCAAAATGCAAATTGAAGCTTGGTAGTTTTCGCTTTATTTCCTTGTGTATTTTTTTAATAGCTTTTTATTTCCAAAATACATGCAAAGATAGTTTTCAGCATTCACTCTTGTAAAACCTTGTGTTCCAAATTTTTTCCCTTCTCCTTCCTCATCTCTAGACAGCAAGTAATCCAATATATGTTGAACATGAACAATTCTTTTATACATATTTCCATAATTATCATGCTGCACAAGAAAAATCAGATCAGAAAGGAAAAAATGAGAAAACAAACAAACAACAATAATAAAAAGGGTAAAAATACTCTGTTGTGAACCACATTCAGTGCCCACAGCTCTCTCTCTGGGGCAGATGGCTCTCTCAATCACAAGTTGTTGGAATTGGTCTGAATCACCTCATTGTAAGAGCCACGACCATCAGAATTGATCATCTTATAATCTTGTTGTTCTTCTTGTGTTTTGTTTTTTTTGGTCTGTGTTTTCTTTCACAGCATGACTAATATGGAAATTAAAAAAAAAAATCACATTAATTTCCTTGACTACCTCCTCATGGGACTGACTCACAATGAGCTTGCTTGCAATTCACTCCAATTTCCACATCTTTTTCAAAGGATTATGTCCCATATTTCCCCATCTTGTTCTTGTGAAATCAATCTTTGAAATCCAAATTTAAGAATTTACATTTATCCAATTACATTCTTTTTCAAATGTATTTTTCAATTCCAAAATTAGCCTCCCCACACACATTTTCACATATATAGGAGAAAACAAAAGAGGATTCTACATGAAAGAATGAATCTCTATTTCCAAGACTTGTTTTTTTTTTTTTTAAAGTGCATAATAAATACCACATGTTACTTTTGAAACTCTGGCTTGCTTGTGCTTCCTTCTGAATCTCCTATTCTCCTCTGTGCATTAAAAAAAAAAAATTCCAATGGTTCCCCCCCCCTTTTTTTTTGCGTCGATATTCTTAATTAACCCTCCCCAACTCTTCCCACCCTTTCCCTAATTAATTGAGAGGAGAAAAAAGCCCATTAAGACAAGTCAAAGAAAAGCAATCTTGACAATATAATCTTTGCACCTTTCATACATTCATACCTTCCTTTCAGAAGATGGGAACATACTTCATTACAGGTTTTTTTTTTTTTTTTTTGAGACATTGTTAAATCATTTCTTTGATCAGAGTCCTTATTTCAAGATTATTATTATTATTATTATTATTACTGGCAAAAGTTTCAGACCTTTACCAGGATATGGCCTTTGTATCCATTATCCTCCTGTTCCTGCTTCTTTCACTCTTATTAATTCATATAACCCAGAATTCGTTTTCTCTTGTTCTTTCTTATGGCACAATCATGTTCCATTACCACAATTTGCTCAGACATTCCACGATTATCTGAGGCAATGGAAAGCACCCCCCTCCTAGATTCTACTTCTTTTCTTTCTCCCCTCCTTTTAATCTCCATTTTAGAGTCAAGAAATCAGCTCTGCATGCCACTGTTCCCTCTCTATATTACCTTCCCTCTCAACTCCTGTCCCCATCCCCTCTTGCTTTCTTTTTCTGAACCTTCTTTGTCCATTTGAGTGAGGCTTTTCTAAAGCTCCCTCTCCCGTGTTTGTATATTTTCATGTACCCAATTATAAGAAATAGCAAATTCCACCCCTTCTTTTGCCTTCTTACATGAGCACATTCACTCTGATATCCTTATTTTTCTGTCCTCCCCCTCCTCCTCCTCAGACCCTCTGCACAGGATTCCTTTCTCCCTGGGAGACACAGGCTTGCCTATACCAGCTTAAAAGATGATTAAGAAAACCCAAGAGAAAATGCAGCAAGAGAAATCTGCCATCCCGGAGCAGCAAAAAAGGCCAAAAGAAACTCACAGACAATAGAAGAAGGAGCCTTGCTAATAATGCAAATGTCAGAGATGGAAGTCCCATCTCTGACAGAGGTGGCTCTCTATATCATGGGCAGCAAAAGCATAGGGTTCCCTGAGAAAGGTCCAGGATCACCAGAAACACCAACATGGAATCCTTGAAAGATACAAGGAGTATGAGTGAGCACTAGTGGGTATCGACTAGCAAAGTACTAACCAGGGCTGTGTCAAGTAGTACTTGGATCAGAACAGCCCAGGACCAGAGCACTCTATCCTGAGATACCAGAGAGGTATCCTAAAGATCCAGCACTCTGAAATTCAAAGAGTCAAGACTAATCTGAAGTGACCAACTGTTTCTTTTTTCTTATTTAACTCCCTCCTCTAAGCTGAAGAAATTGAATTTTGAAGGGATGCTTTTTGATACTTCCCCATTAGAATATTAATATTAAATCCTCATTCAGTTCTTTCCAGTTGCTAAAATAAATTCACTTTTTTTTTTTTTAGTTTCTCTGAACTCCTGTTGGTATTTCAGAGTTCTTATGCAGTTCTGGCATCTTCATCAGAAATACCTGAAAGTCTCCTATTCCACTGAAGGCTCACTTCCCTCCTCAACCGTTTTATTTGGGGTAAGTTTTTGGTGATTGCAAGCGAATGGATTTTGTCTTCTGAAATATTCTTTCCTAAGATTTCCTTTTGTGTTTAGTAGAAGCTCTCTGGTCTTGTGTGACTCTGATTAGAGCCTGGGTATTTGAATGCTTTTTTTTCAGGATGTCATCTGTATTTTTTTTTTTTTTTTTGAATGAAGGAACTCTAGATGTTAGTTATGATATTCCTGGAACTTTTTTTTTTTGGGTTTCCTTCAAGAGGAGATTGCTAGATTCTTTTTTTTTTTTTTTTTTTTTTACTTTGTCTTTTGGGCTTAATTAATTGAAATTATTTTCATTTATGATTTTTTTCACTTAATAGTATTTTACTTTTTTTCAGTTATATTTGAAGATAATTTTTAACATTCATCTTTGTGAGATTTTGAGTTCCAAAATTTTGTCCCTCTCTCCTTTTATTTCCCCCTCCCCAAAATAGCAAGCGATATGCTATGTTATATATGTACAATCATATTAAATATATTTCCACTACAAATGTAGTTATGTTGTGAAAAAAGACTCAGAACCAAAGGGGGAAAAAACCCACAAAAGCAAAAAACAAAAAACAAAAAAAAAGTGAAATAGTCTGCTTTGACCTGTATTCCAACTTTATAGTTCTTTTTATTTTATTTTATTTTTTTCTTTTTAGATATGGCCAGCATTTTCTAATACAAGTCCCTTGGAATAATCTTGGATCATTGCATTAGTGAGAAGCACAAGTCTATTATAGTTGATGATTGCACAATATTGCTATTACTATGCATGTTGTTTTCCTGGCTCTGCTTACTTCTCTTAGCATAAGTTCAAGTTAGTCTTTTCAAGGTTTTCTGATCATTTATGATTTTTTGAAAATAGTATTCAGTCCTTAAAAAACATGATGTTCAGAGTGACTAATGAATTTTAAATTACTTTTTTCTTGACTTCTTTTCCATGTCAATTGCTTAAAATAGCTTACATTTTCTTCTTTTTTTTGTCATTTCATTTTATCTTAAGATTTCTTGTTTGTTTACATTATTAATTTCTGTTTAGTTTTTTTATTCTAGTTTTCAGAGGTTCCTTTACATAGGTAAAATATACTACTTTCTCATCTAAGCTACTTAATCTCCTTGTATGTTTTTCCTCAAAAGCTTTTAAAATACATAGCTTTAATCTTTTGCTGAATTTCTTCTAGGTAATCATATATTCCCTTGTGGAAAACTTATGATTCTTTAGAGTTTCTATTTGCAATTATTAACGAGTTCAATTTGCAATAATTTTTGATATTCGGTGTTCTTTTTAATTTCTCTCTTTACCTTTTGTTCTCATAATGGGGCTTTGTGTCAAGACCAAGTTCTAATCCATGATGCACTTTTGGATGGAGTGTTCAGTTTGCTTAGTCTTGCCCTGAGTCCCCTGAGTTAGGGTTAGGGTTACTTCTTGGGTGAGATTATTTTTGGATGTTTGGATCTTTAGGGCCTTCTCTGCCATCCCAGGATAGAGTGCTTGGGGCCTCAGAGCCTCTGGACCTGAGCTGTTCTGATCTGAGTACTACTTGACACAGCCCTGGTTAGTACTTTGCTAGTCAATACCCCTTAGTGCTCACTCACATTCCTTGTGTCTTTCAAGGATTCCATGTTGGTGTTTCTGGTGATCCTGGCCCTTTCTCAGGGAGCCCTATGCTCTTGCTGCCCATGATATAGAGTCTTTTTTTTTTTTATTTCTACCAAATTTTATTGATTTTTTATTTTTTTATTATAGCTTTTTATATACAAGTTTTATGCATGGGTAATTTTTCAGCATTGACAATCGCAAATCCTTTTGTTCCAACTTTTTCCCTCCTTCCCCCCATCCCTTCCCCCAGATGGCAGGATGACCAATACATGTTAAATATGTTAAAGTATATGTTAAATACAATATATGTATACATGTTCAGTTATTTTGCTGTACAAAAAGAGTCAGACTTTGAAATAGTGTCAATTAACCTGTGAAGGAAACATGATAGTGAGTCTTGCAAGCTACCTCTGTCCCATCTCTGACACTTGCATTGATGTCAAGGCTCCTTAATACCTGTGAGTTCCTTGTTGGTCTTTTTTGCTGTTCTGGGATGGCAGATTTCTCTTGCTGCATTTCCTCTTGGGTTTTCTTATTCATTTTTTAAGCTGGTATAGGCAAGCTGGGCTGCCTATGTCTGGATCAGGCAGCAATCTTGGCTCGTCTCAATGACACTTCATCTTATTTGATTTTGCCCAGTGTATCCACCAAGATCTTTTTGGATCCTGAGTCTGTTCTCCATTATGTGAGCTCTCCCTCCCTCCCTCCCTCCCAGTTTTGTGTAAGCTGCAAAGCTGATAAGAGAATCAATTGCTTTATCCAAGTTAAATACGTTAAACAGCATAGGAGCAGTGTGGAGCTCCTAGCAGACCCACATCAGATCATTAATGACTAATCTTTGGGTGCAGCTTTCGACCAATCTCCAAACCATCTAACTGTACTATTGTCAGGCAGAGGGATCAAATTCTCAGCCAGCAGGCTGCAAATTGTCAGCGTTCCCCCTCTTCCCATTAAAATGTAATCAGGAAAGGTTTATTGTTTAACAAAATAAATAAAATGGTAATTTTCTAGTTTTCTAGATCCACATAAAGCCTGCAAAGATCCATTTTTATTTGAATCTGAAACCTCTACATAGTCTATATATCTCTCTCTATTTTCTGCAAATAATATTAAAAGTAGTCAAGTATAATGGAAATAGCTTTGAATTTGGGGTCAAAGGATCTGAGTTCAAATCACAGTGATGACTTGCTACCTGAGCAAATGGACTTCATTGTCCTTATCTGAAAAATGGGATAGTACTCTCACTAACCCTAAAGATCCTTTTAGCTTGAAATCCATAATTCTATTATCACCTAAGTAGCACAATGGGTAGAATACTGGCCTTACTTTCAGGAAAACCTGAGCTCAAACCCATCTTTCCACTCTAGAGTAGGATTTTAAACAAGTCCCTTAATCTATGCCAGTCTCAGTTTCATCATCTGAAAAATGGGATAATAATAGCACATTATCTTTCAGAGTAAGAATCAAATGAGATATTATTTGCAAATCTTAAGGAACAATAATATGGTATAATTCATATGGAATTATATATACTGACCTTATTTTTACTATCACAAAAGATTTTCCCAATTCTAGGTAGCCCACGTCTGTGGCATTCCTCTGAGATTTAGTAACCTTGTCAAAAAAATGGCGTGACTTGATCTTGTTGGAGCCACGTCAACTCTTGCGGTCCCCACAATATTTCCACTCCCTGCATCTTTACTAACATCTTCTAGACTATGTAATGTTAGTGACTAACTTTGATCCCGGAGAAGACTGAAGAAATGGGCCTCCTTCCCATCACTGAAGGTGGGAAGCAATGGCCATTGCATATTGCTATACTGACCATCAGACACTGACTGTTTTTTTTAATTTCCTTCCCCCCCCTTTAGTAATGGAGATATGGGTCTGCCCAGAGTGCTTCCCATGGTGTCTCCCACTGGATAATGCCAGGGACCAGCTTCCTGGAGAATTATGATGACTCTTTGAAGAGACAGTGGAGTATGAGGAGATCTTCTGGGACTGATTAAAAAAAAGAACAGGCTTTTTTGATTATTGTGGAGACATTTAAAAAGGCCTGTGACCTTTGTCTGCTGATTTTGCCTCATTTTTCTCTTGGGGATCTCAGTGACACCTTTGTTCCTGGTTTCTGATGAAGGGAGTGGAGTCTCGCTTTTGAAGAGAGCAAGCCACAGGAATCTGGGAGTCTGGACTGAGCCCAGGTTTCTCAGCCAGGACAGTATCGATGCCCCAGGGAGCAAAACGCGATTTTCAGGAGTTTCTTCAGTGTGACCACCTGGTGGGAGCTTATCTGAAGACTCATCTGGCAGAAATTCTGTCTTTGAAGATCAATTTGGTGGGACTACTTCTCTGTAGAAACTAGGGGACTGATAAGTATTCAAGCTGAGGACAATGGAGAAGAGAACCATCTCTACACCTCTGAAAAGATCTAATTGCCCTGAAGATGTATTTTGTCTCCAGCTTTGGGAAAATATGATCAGAGCATACACACTAACTGGGTTGCAAAGTCAGGTTCACAGGAGGAAGCTATGTGGGTACTATCATATTAAATTTAATAAATATTTTAGAAAATCCAAGTTATACAATATTCACTTTCATATACAATTCTATATTCATGTTCTTTGTATATAGGACTGTTCATGTTTGTTGACCTTTATAAATTCAAGAAACCAATTTTCAAAAATAACAGAAACTTATATAAAGAAAACAAGATTGATGGGAGGAGGTGGAGAAGAAGGAGAGGTGAGAAATAAGGAGGGATAAATCTGGAAGTTTTGTTTCGTTATTTCAGCCATGTCTGACTGTGATCCCATTTTGGGAAAGATACTTCTCCTCTTCCTCTTCCCCCTCCTCCTCCTCCTCCTCCTCTTCCTCCTCCTTCTCTTTCTTCTTCTTCTCCCCCTCCCCCTTCTCTTCCTTCTCCTTCTCCTTAACTTTTCCAATTATGCTTATTTATTCTGAAATTTAATCCTCCTGTGCTATTCTTATTAATTAATTTATTTCTTTGATATTTTCACCCAGTAAACTGAATGGATGCCCATCAGTTGGAGAATGGCTGAATAAATTGTGGTATATGAATATTATGGAATATTACTGTTCTGTAAGAAATGACCAACAGGATGATTTCAGAAAGGCCTGGAGAGACTGACACGAACTGATGCTGAGTGAAATGAGCAGGACCAGGAGATCATTATATACTTCAACAACAATACTATATGATGACCAGTTCTGATGGACCAGGCCATCCTCAGCAACGAGATCAACCAAATCATTTCTAATGGAGCAGTAATGAACTGAACTAGCTATGCCCAGAAAAAGAACTCTGGGAGATGACTAAAAACCATTACATTGAATTCCCAATCCCTATATTTATGCACACCTGCATTTTTGATTTCCTTCACAACTAATGGAGCAGTAATGAACTGAACTAGCTATGCCCAGAAAAAGAACTCTGGGAGATGACTAAAAACCATTACATTGAATTCCCAATCCCTATATTTATGCCCACCTGCATTTTTGATTTCCTTCACAAGCTAATTGTACAATATTTCAGAGTCTGATTCTTTTTGTACAGCAAAATGACGTTTTGGTCATGTATACTTATTGTGTATCTAATTTATATTTTAATATATTTAACATCTACTGGTCATCCTGCCATCTAGGGGAGGGGGTGGGGGGTAAAAGGTGAAAAATTGGAACAAGAGGTTTGGCAATTGTTAATGCTGTAAAGTTACCCATGCATATATCCTGTAAATAAAAGGCTATTAAATAAAAAAATTTAAAAAAAAAGATATTTTCACCCAGTTCCATTCAAAAAAGAATTTTTTTTTAACATTTGTTTTTTTAAATTTTGAGTTCTAGATTCTCTCCCTTATTCCTACCCACAATTAAAAAACTGCATGTAAAAAACCATTTCTATAAAAGTCAAGTTAGGAAAGAAAACCTAGATCTCCTGCCTTAAAACCTCTAGAAAAATTAAATTAAAAAAAAGAGAAAGAAAAAGAAAATATCTCAATCTGTATTCAAACACAATCAATTCCTTTTCTGAGTATGGATAGGCTTTTTCATCACTTAAGTCCTTAAGAGGCATGGATGATTGTATTACTAGGAATAGCAAAGTCATTTACAGGTGATAATCCCAGAACATTGCTATTCCTTTGTATACAGTATATTTCATTTTGCTTGAGTTCATGGAGGACTTTCCAGACTGTTGTTCTTTGTTTGTTTGTTTTCTGAGAGTATCCTGCTCATCATTTCCCACAGAACAATAATATTCTTTCACAAACATATACCACATTTTATTGAACCATTCTCTCCAACTGATGGACATTCCCTCAAATTCCAATTATTTTTTGTCCTGAAAAGAGAGCTGCTATCAATATTTCTTCTACATATAATTTAATAAATTTAATAAATTTTTTAGAAAATCCAAGTTATACACAATATTCACTTTCATATCCAATTCTATATTCATGTTCTTTTTTGTATATAGGACTGTTCGTGTTTGTTGACCTTTATAAATTCAAGAAACCAATTTTCAAAAATAACAGAAAATTATATAAAGAAAACAAGACTGATGGGAGGAGATGGAGAAGAAGGAGAGGTGATGCAGATTTTTTGTATCTCTTTTGGTATTCATGTCTAGTAATGCTGTTGTTAGGTCAAAGGATATGCATGAATTTATAGACCTTTGGGCAGATCATAACTTTTGATCATTTATCAATTGGTCATGGCTCTTATTTTTTTTTTTTTGACTCAGTTTCCTCTGTTTGAGAAATAAGGCCTTATCAAAGAAACTTGCTTCAAAATTCTTTTTACGTTTATTATTGCTAACTGTATTTCCCTCTTCATTCTCTCCTCTCTCTCATTTTACCCTGTCCCTCCTCAAAAGTGTTTTGGTACTGACCATTCCCTCCCCCAATATGCCCTCTCTTTTATCTCTCATTCTTATAGAAATTTTTTCCCTATGAGTTTGTCTGAGAAAGGGAGAAAAAAACAGAGCAATGGCTCAAAGGAATGGAGGAATCAAGTCAAAATTTATTTCAGGATGGGGAAGACTGAAAATAATATGGAAAGGGCAAGGAAAGGGAGAGATGGGAAGATAAAGGAGAAAATAGTGATTACTGAAGCAAGCCTCTAAAATAGATGGAGGGAATGACAATAAGTACCTGAATAGAGGAGTTGAGGTGAGTGGGATAAACAGGGTTAAGTGACTTGCTCAGGGTTACAGAGCTACAAGTATCTGAGGCCTTGATAAGGAGAATGGAGAAAGTAGAAAAGAGAGATTATATGCAATACTTTTGACCTATTGGGTAGAAGAGGAAGTTCATATAGAAGCTCTTACATATGTAGTATTTATAAAGTTATATATTTTCTCTCCTGTTAGAGTGTGAACTCCTCAAGAGAATGGATTTTGTTTTTCTTTATATTCCCACCACCTGACACACAGCGATTGCCTAACAAATTCTTCCTGATTAATTTTTAAAGTACTTTAGTACCTAGGATGTGATTGGTTTTTATTTTATTTTATATTATTTTATTTTTACTTTTTTTTAAAAAAGTAAAGCTTTTTATTTACAAAACATATGCATGGGTAATTTTTCAACACTGACCCTTGCAAAACCCTGTGTTCCAATTTTTCCCCTCCTTCCCCTCACCCCCTCCCCTAGATGCAGGTAATCCAATACATGTTAAATATGTTAAAATATATGTTAAATCCAATATATGTATACACATTTATAGTTATCTTGCTGCACAAGAAAAATCCGGTGATCAGTTTTTATAAATTTACTATCCATATTTGAATTTTAACAGGGTACTGAATATTCTCTCTGTCTCTGTCTCTGTGTGTGTGTATCTCTCTCTTTGTCTTTGTCTGTTTCTCTCACACACAGATCTGGATCTCAGAATATCTCAATCTTACCTTTTAGGGTTCTATGGGGTATTCCTGAGAGTTCAAGGATTTTTTTTCTAATGTTATTGGCTTAAATATTCATTCTATCATGTCTTTTCCAATTAAAGCACCCTGCTTTAATTAACATCACTTAGCTTTTGCAAAGTAATATTTACTGTGAAGGTAGAACAAGAAGAGAAGAACAAATATTTCTCTTCAGCACCATGGAGTATAATCTTCTCTATATCATTCTGGTTCTTGGGGAGAGTAAGTTCAAACTTAAAGTAGATTCTATATAGCATTTGTCCCATATGCATCATAGTTAATGGATCCCTCTAGACTACGCTTTATTGACATTGGGTAAAAAATGGCTCTCAGGATTTTGTTCCTTACCATCTGGGCTATCCACAACATTGACATGGTCTGTTTCCCAGACCTCTGACTTTTTGAAATATATAATGTTGTAGCTAGCCTCAATACTTTTTCAGTTAAATGCAAGGAAGAATAGCAATAAAACCAATCATGTGCTTACAGGTCCCATCTAGGTGACTTAGGTGTGGAGATAAATAAGCCGAGGCCTTTTTCCTTA
Source organism: Sarcophilus harrisii (assembly GCF_902635505.1). Taxonomy (NCBI): domain Eukaryota; kingdom Metazoa; phylum Chordata; class Mammalia; order Dasyuromorphia; family Dasyuridae; genus Sarcophilus; species Sarcophilus harrisii. The sequence goes on along the minus strand of NC_045426.1, from coordinate 8,746,357 downwards.
TTAGAGGTTTGCAGTATTCTTTGCCTCCAAATTTGAATACAATTATATAGAGAAATATGTTGACCAGAAGAAGTAATTAGGGGAATATTATTCCAAAAGAATTACAATATTTTGCTAGGATGGTAGCAGCTGCAGAAACGATAGAAAACAGCTGTTCTTGAATAAGTAGGTGAAACTCTTAAGCCAGGATCAGGCAGAAATTTGACTGGTTTCAGTAGTGATGAGTTTCTCTCGCCTTTCGTCCTACATCAATATTTAAAATCTGTAAGTTTTTTTCTGTTTTAGTCATGTTCCTTACATGTAACAAATCTGGGGCCATTGACATTTGACTTATCCAATAGCCATTTTCTTTTTATAGGTATATCGAGTTCATTAATGTTAAAAGTCAGCAATGCGAAATTTGATTTTTCCTTTGTCATGCTATGATTTGTTTTTTTGTTTGCTTTATCACTAGAATGTAAGAGGCAGCTCATTTCCTTTTAGTTAGTCCAACCCTAATCTTGTATACACAATTACTCCCCACAAATAACCCTAAGCACGATTTACAAACACGCCTAGTTCTTTACAAACACATCAGGCATTTGCCCAAATTTCTAAACCTAGTTTCCAGAGTAGTTTAATTACTACCTTGTTTTTTGTTTCTTTTAAATTTACATTTTTCCATTCCTCCCCTTTTTCTTTATACACTGAGACATCCCAAAATACACCCATAGCACCAACCCAGTTTCTAGTAAGGGTGTGGGACAAAACCCATTTGCAACTTTGTTTCAGACACTGAATCATCATTTTGAATGTCCTATTTACAGATTATAGAGGATACCATATTTGCTATGGTTTATTAAATGTTTATAAAGTATATTGAACCTTGAATGGCTCACTCATTCAGTGACCTATTCACAGCTTGTAAAAGGTGTGCTCCTTTCAGACTTGGACTGGCTAGTGTCAAGCTTGTGTGAATTGTTTTCATCTCTTTATTTCTCTGGGAAGTAGTTCTTTCACCAGTTGAATGGTTTTTAAGCTCAGTCATATCTTTCTTGGCCTTAGAAAACAAGGGCAGATTTAGAGATAGTAATCTCTGGAGTTTGAGGAGTCATTTCTGAAGAAAAACCCTCAAGCTTGAGAATCCCTATGTGATCTATGACATGAGGTTCATCACCAAATAATGGCAGCACCAAAAATTGGGGTTCAGTCATTCTCTTTGGCAAAAGGTAGATTTATTTAGGGAAATAGGTCACAGACAAAATGAAGGGACACAATAGGCACTGGGAATAGTAACTATGAAATAGAGCAGGAGAGCAGATGAAAGACAAGTTCCTCAGTGGAATGCATAATTACCCAGTAGAAAGGGAGCACCTGGCAGGCTAAATCCTGAAAGGGATTTAGCACCCTTAAAGAATTAGTTAGCTATAAGGAGAAGTGGGATTGAGAAGCATAATGGAGTGTGGGGAGATACCATGTGGCATGGAGGGGGGGGTAAGGCAAAAGACCCCATGAGAAGTGTCAAGCTGACCCAAAGGAAGGTAGCAGCAAAACCATGGGCCATAAATTGTTTTATAGGGAGTCTAGACATAACTTGTATATCTGACTGAAATATCTTAGAGGAGGAGGGAAGAATCAAGGAATTAAACTGATTTCCATTATCAGAGCCTCCTTCTTGCTTGCCTAATTCCTCTGCTAACCTCACCTAACATTGAAGACCTCATTGTTTCCCCACTTTTTTAACTTATTAAAGAAATCTTTTGAAAAGTGGGTTTGAGGGTCACTAGACAGAAGGGAATCTATCAGACCAATGTAGAAATTTTAGGGACCAAATCCTGGTAAGTAGTGTCCAGAAACACACAAAATACTATAAAATACAGTGATCTGTGAAGTTGGAGTGTTATAAACTGAAGCCAAAGTTGGTAATATCACAGGGTACAAAGTTAGTTACCAAGACACAATACCAAAGATATCAAGTATCTAAAAAGATATCACCCGAATGAAGGATTAGCCTTGTTCTATTTGGTCCCAGGAGCAGTGGGTGCAAGTTGAAAACCAGCTAACTTAGGTTTAAAGTCCAGAACACCTGCTCTAAAGGCAAAATAGGCTGCTCTTAAGGAATGAAGAGTGTGGTGAGTGGCTTCCCTTCCTTGCTGTTTTCCAAACAGAAGCTGGATGACCTCTTGTGGGGGGAATTAATTCTTAGGCCAGATGGTCATTGAGAATTCTTCCAATTCTAATACTGATATTAGACCCTACTTCACTATATCAGCTTCTCCTTCATTTTTCTTAAAATAGTTGTCTAATTAGATGTTTATTGAGACTTAATTGAAGTCACTTTATTATTTTTTCTTTCTTATGACTTCTCTTCAGATATTTTATTATATATATTTAATATATGTATATAATACATATATTTATTTTTTTTATTATTGCTGTTTTTCCTGTTGCTTGTTTGTTTTTATCTGATATGCTATTCTCTTTTAAGCTTTCATAGTTGTTTTCCTTTTCACCTTCTTTTTCTATATTACTTTGGGGACATATGGATCAGAGAAATGAAGATTCGGGACTTTCTCACTCTGCCATTATCCTGGACTTTTCAAACAAATTATGCCTCATACACTCATCATAAAATTAACAAAGTAAACCTCATGTTATTGCAAAAAAGAAATAACTGAAGACAACAATAGGAGGAGTTTTTACTACCATACTATCAGAATATAATAAATCCTAAACACGATAAATAAGAAGGAGACTATAGATCTGGAAAAGTTATTAAATGGAAGTGTGTTTTTAACAATGAAAAAGACAAAAAAAAATCTTTTTTTTCTCACTTTCCAATGAACAGGAAATTTACAGAAATTTTTTTCATGTTCTAGGTCATGAGAAACTATAATTAAATATGGAAAACATATTTTACAATCTACATTTACTAAATTGTAAAGGTTATAGAAAATAATGGAAGAACGAGTATAACATGTAGTTAGGTCTATGTGAAAAAAAAAGTAACACTATATAATGATTGGGCAAAATAGGAAATTATAAATGTCATAGCAAATTATGTTAAATATAAAGATAATATAAATACATATTCAGACTTATGGAATGTAGCTGAAGCAGAAGCCAGAAGAAACTTTACAGGATTAAGCATTTACATATAAGAAAGAATAGAATTATAGCAAATAAAAATTTAAAAGCATACACATATATGAGAGAACAGAATAGAAAATAAAATTTTAATGAATTGAGCCTGGAGTAGAAAAAGCAGAATAGCAATAAGGGAGCAAACTAGCTAAACATCAGAATTAGATAATACTAATATTACTACTATTAACTAACTAACTAACTATATATATATGTATGTATGCTTTGAAAAAGCAGTTTATAATTATTTTATTTGATCCTTGTGACAACGCTAGGGATAGGGGCTATTATTATCTCCATTTTATAGATGAGGGAACTGAGTCAAACTGAGATTAAAGTGATTTACCTAGCATCATACAGTTAATAAGTGTCTGAATTTGGAACTTAGTCAAATCTACCTTACTCAAGACCCAATGCTTTAACCATTGTGGTCTCCACTTGCACAAATGCTCAGATAACTGGCCATTATTGGAGCAAATATTGATACAAATGCAATAAAATAGTTGAAGTCATAAATAAACACAAGAATTGTTTTTTTGTTGTTGAAAGTCCTTCAAAAATGACAGCAAAGTCATCCCTAATGTAAGAGAACAAATCTAAGTTACACTAATTTGAAATAAGAAAAGGGAGCTCATATAGGGCAAAGGGAGCAAAATATTGTCAGAGACATGGTTCTCCACTAATCCATTTGGGAATCTAAAAATATCAGGTGGTCACCTAGAGAGGTATAAAATGCCCAAATTTTAGAGGATCCAACAAAGGATATAGAGAAAGATGTCAGTGAGGTAAGAAGAGAATCAGGAGAGAGTGGTATCCAAAAAACTTAGAAGAGAGGATCAAAAAGGAAAGAGGGACCAATATTAATTTTTATTTAAACTTTAACTATATTACCATATAAGTATATCCCCCTAATGTGATGAAAACTATGTCTTAGAATCATAAATTAACATTGGACCTGGGGGGGGGGGTATAGTAGAAGCATTCCCACAAAAAAAAGTAAAACAGATGTCTATTCTCACAGCTCCTATCTGACACCATATTTATAAATCATATTGATAGTAATAAGGCATGAAGAATAATTGAAAAGACTAAGTATTAGTGATAGAGAAATGAAATGTCTTTTTATATATAAGAAGACAATATTCCTAGAAATCCCACCAAGGTCAATAGAAATTAATTGAGCTGAGGAATAACTTTAGTGAAGTTAGTGAAGTGGAATTTAAATTTCATTAAGATTTTACATAGTTATATTCATACTTTACTATTTTTGAGTTTCATTAAATATATCAATATAAATAAAATTATCTTTTTTACTATATATATATCTCCAAATCATTGATGTCCATAGAATTTCTTCAAATTATTTAAGACTTTATTTCAGTCAATATTATTTTGACATTTTCAAGAATCTACATCATATGCATTTATAGATTAATATGTTTCCCAAATATTTAATGCTTTCTAATGTTACTTTAAAAGAATTTTATTTCTTATAAAGTTTTCTTGGTCTTTCTTTCTTTCTTTCTTTTTTTTTATTTAATAGCCTTTTATTTACAGGATATATGCATGGGTAACTTTACAGCATTAACCATTGCCAAACCTCTTGTTCCAATTTTTCACCTCTTACCCCCCCACCCCCTCCCCTAGATGGCAGGATGACCAGTAGATGTTAAATATATAAAAATATAAATTAGATACACAATAAGTATACATGTTGGTCTTTCTTTCTTTTGCAATTGGGGTTAAGTGACTTGCCCAAGATCACACAACTAGGAAGTGCTAAGTGTCTGAGACCAGATTTGAACTCAGATCCTTCTGACTTCAGGGCTGGTGCTCTATCCACTGTACCACCCAGCTGCCACATTTTCTTGGTATTTCATGATAGCATTTAAGAATGCAGATGATTCTTGTGGGTTTGTCTTGTGTCTTTCTTTTTATAGTATTTTTCCCTAATTATGTGAAAAGACAATTTTTTTTTAGCATTCATTTTAAATAAAATTTTGAGTCCCAAATTTTCTCCCTCCCTCTCCTTTTCTGTTCCTAAAACAGTAAGCAATTTGATATAGATTATATCTATCTATCTATGCAATCATGTAAAACATATTTCTATATTAGTCATATTTAAGAAAGAAGAAATACACCAAATGGAAGAAAAATGAAGACAACAAAATAAGTGAAAATATATGCTGTGTTCTGTGTGAGAATTCTCAGTTCTTTCTCTGGATGTTGGATAACATTTTTCATACTGAGTCTTTTATAACTTTTTTCCATCATTGTATTTCTGAGAAGAGCTAAGTTATTCATGGTTGATCATCACACAGTGTTGTGGTTACTATGTATAATATTCTCTTGGGTTCTGTTAGTTTCACTTTGCATCAGTTCATATACATTTTCCAGGCTTTTCTGAAATTCACCTGCTCATCATTTTTTATTGTACAATAATATGCCATTACATCCATATATCACAGCTTGTTCAACTATCCTCCAACTGAAGGACATTTTCAAAAAATTTCAATTTCTTTTTGTCACCCCCAAAAAGAGCTGCTAAAAATATTTTTATATAGGTAATTTTTCCTTTTGTATCATCTTTTTGGGGATGTAGACCTAGTAGTGGTATTGTTGGATGAAAGGGTATATACAATTTTCTTGACCTTTGGTCATAGTTCCAAATTGTTCTTTATAGGAGTTGGGTCAGTTCACAATTACACCAATAGTGCATTAGAGTCTCAGTTATCCCATATCCTCTCCAACATTTATCTTTTTTCCTTTTCTGCTATATTTGCTAACCCGATGTATGTTAGGTGGTACTACAGAGTTATTTAAATTTATATTTCTCTAATTAAAAGTAATTTAGAGCATTTCTTCAGGTGACAATAGATAGCTTGAATTTCTTCTTCTTAAAATGCCTGTTCATATCCTTTGACCATTTAACAATTGGGGAATGGCTTATATTCTTATAAATTTGATTCAGTTCTATATATAGTTAAGAAATGAGGCCTTTTAATGAGGCAATTACTGTTAAGGTTGTTTCACAGCTTTCTGTTTTCCTTCTGATCTTGGACACATTGGGTTTGTTTATGTAAAAATCTTTAAAATTTAATCTGATCAAAATTATCCATTTTACTTCTCTGTCTTGTTTGGTCATAAATTCTTGCCTTCTCCATAGATCTGACAGGTGGACTATTTGTAAATCTAATTTGTCCATCTTGTATTTTTCGACTCTGATGAACTCATTTATTGTTCTAATTCATGCTTTTATTTATTCAAAATGGTCTTTAGAAAGCACTCTCTAGACTTGCTATGTCTATTTATATTCCTGCTATCACTACTATAGAATGGGGAAGAATAATGATCTCCCCTTCTAAAGTTTCAATGGCAGTTATAGGATCATAGATATAGGTCTGGAAGGCCTCAGAAGTCATATCTCTATGCCCCTTTATTTTGCAGATGAAGATGAATGTCACAGGAGCCACCTGCTAGTGACTGCTGGGATCTAATTCTGACCAGCAGAATAGATCTTGTCATGTGAGAGGACGATAATGATACAAGGAGAGTGAGAGGCAATTGCAGTGAAAGTCTCTTGACCTCTTACCACAGATTTATTTCTTCTCTATACAGAATATATATTTTCTAAGCACAGCAAGGTTATTATTGTTTAAAGAAAAGCATACTTTTTTTTTTTTTTTTTTCACAAGCAACATTTGCGACAGTAAAAATGTCCAGACAGATGTCTCTGAATGCCAGTGTGGGTCAGAATGGTTCCTAAATTCAGCCAGTTCTGCTCAGTGAGTGAGGTAAGGATAACCAAAACATCTTTTAGTTTCTATGATTCACAGCTGTGTGTGTGGAGTGAGCTTTGGAGAAAGGAGTCATTTTCTTAAAAGTTCAGTTCCCTTGAACCTTTTTACAGGCTTTTCTGGGTTCCACATAAGTGTGGTTCTCAACAGATGAAGATGAAACTGAATCTCAGAGAGGCTGAGTAATATGGCCAGAATTATGTAGTTACTAATTGCTGGAGATGGCATTGATACTCAACTGTCTGACTAGTCCATTCATAACTAATACTTCAGTACAATGGGAAAGTTGCAGTTGCCAAATGGTGGTATTGATACTCAACTGTTTGACTTTTAAGTCCAGTGTTCTATCCAAAAAGTTACATTATCTTATAGTCCATTCATAACTAATAATTCAGTACAATGGAAAAGATGCAGTGCTCAATGGTAGTATTGATACTAATAATTCAGTACAATGGAAAAGTTGGAGTGTCAAATGGTGGTATTGATACTCAACTGTTTGACTTTCAAGTCCAGTATTCTGTCCAAAAAGTCATGTTATCTTATAGTCCATTCATAAATAATTATTCAATACAATGTAAAAGATGCAGTGCCGAATGGTGGTATTGATACTCAACTGTTTGAATTTCAAGTCCAGTATTCTGTCCAGAAAGTTACATTATCTTATAGTCCATTCATAACTAATAATTCAGTACAATGGAAGAGTGGCAGTGCAGAATGATGATCTACCATTTGGATAGCTTTCTAAAAACAAGATTTTAGGGCTGTCGGGGACTTTTACTTCAACCCATTTGAAGGTCTGGTAAAACTCATGGATTGCCCAGGAAAATGATTGAAATTCATAAAATAAAGTATATAGGATTACAAAAGATACCAATTACATTGAAATAGTTATTGAGGTATTTATTAAAAAAAAAAAAACACAACATCATATGTTCCACCTTAAGTCCCCTAAAATTCACTCCTTTATTTTACAGAAGAAGAAACTGCAACTAAATTCCCAGAGAATTCATGAAAATGGAATGCTTTGTTCAAGGTCTCACAGTTATTAAGTGGCAAAACCAGAATAAAAATGGAGGTATTCAAGTGAGAAATCCATTACCCATTCTCCATTACATCACACTCAAATCAAACAAGCAATGGATCAACAAGCATCTCTTAAGCACCTACTATGTACAAGGGGATGTGCAGGGAAGACTAATAGCTCTGTGTGAGGACTACTAAGCCTTTTGCAGAGCTGTTTTCCACCTGCAGCTGATTCACCTATCTCTCTCACCCATAATTCCAAGAAGCTGTAGCATGTGCAGTGACCACACTCTGGAAACTTTTGGTAGATGGGCTAAATCAGGTTGAAGGTAACAAATGGGTCAAAGCCTTTGGTGAATTGGTGGGGGGGTGGTCTACTCCAAGATTGTGAAGACTTCCTCTGGTAGAATGGACAGGCAAGAACACTTTGTTCCAATGACCATGAAGGCCCCGAAATACACGTTTAGAACTTAGTTAGACATCAAAGATGTCAAGGTCGAACACTGCATCCTGAACCATTGCCAATTGTCTTGACTTTGTCTTGACCCTGGACTTCAGTGACTCTGGAAGAGAGACTGAGCTCGACAATTTCCCACCACTCTGCCTCATTTAAACATGATTTTTATACAAATCAAAAGCCATCACCCACACCATTTTACCATTTTTACCCACTTCAAAATTGATGAAGCAGCAAGTGCAGATACCATTGGGAGCCATGGTCAGAACCCTGTACAAGTTGCCCCAAGCCATAGGGTTGGCTTCTCATTGGACTGAAGCAGCAGTCGGATTGTGCAGCCCCTGGGTGTCGGAGCAGCCTTTTTTGCAGGATGGCATTGCTCACCTCCTGGCACTAGGAAGGAGCCAGAAAAGGTACCTTAAATATTGTCTGCTTCATCCAACCTTAACCTACTTATCCATCCTCCCCTGCAGTTAAAATGCAAAGAAGTATAAAAACTCTTGCAAAGATGATTCCATTCACCACTATTCCATGGCATGTGCAATGCTTACAAACAACAGGAAATCAGATAGATCTGAAGATGAGAAGCTCTTACCAGGAGAGAACTCAGCAGGTTTCACATCCAAATAGCCGCCCTGTGTGAAATGTGGCTGACAAATGAAATGCTGAAGTGGGAACTACTTATGTGTTTGTTTTTGTTTTTTTGGAATGGGTACAGTGAAGGGGAATATGGTGAAGCTGGGGTAGGTTTTACAATCAAATTAATCTAGTCAACAAGCTTTTGTGTCTCCCCAAAGGAGGGAATGATGGGATCTTGACAACGTGATTGTACTGGCAGGAAAGTGGCACACTGACATCATCAGCGTATATGCATGCTCCCACTATGATGAATCCCGATGAGGTTAAAGGAAAATTTTATGATGATCCAGAGACCCTCATCTCTAATGTGCCGAAAGAAGACAAGTTTATAATTCTGGGTGACTTTAATGCAAAAGCAGGCACAGACTGCCAGATATGGCAGGAGATTCTTGGGAGGAATGGAGGTGGAAACGGCAATAGCAATGGTCATTTGCTACTGAAGACTTGTGCATCTCATGACCTCATCACCGATATTGTCTTCCACTTATCTTAATGCAACGATACTTTGTGTACGCACTCTCAGAGCAAACATTGCCATTTAGCAGACTCTGTTTTTGTTAAAAAGAGACAAATGGGATGGGAGAGTGACAAAAGCGACAAGAAGGACAGAGTGCTGAACTAATCTCAGATTTCTCCTCTTCACACTAAATATTTCCATTGAACCGAAGTGGTGGTTCCAAATTCAGAAGAATTAATGTCAACAGATTATAGTGCTTCACAAATCAGGAACAATTTCTTGCCAACTTGGAGGCAAAGCTGAGTCAATAGTGGACCTGAAAAGGCGTGACAATTTTCAGAGCTTTGGTGTACAGCACCATATTTACTCATCTGGGCCACTCGCAAACACTGGGATTGGTTTAACAAAAATGATGGGGAAATTCAGAAATTATTAAATGAAAAAATGAGAATTTTACAAAGTTTACCAGAAGAAAAGATCATTTGTCTCTAAGAAGCCAGTGTTTAACTCCATCCAAAGGAAAGTACAAGTGAAGCTTAGAGAGATGGATTCTTGACTCAGAAGGTAGCTGAAATTCAATTTCACATGATAATAATAATGCAAAGTACTTTTATATTACCCTAAGGATTATTCATGGGGCAAAGAACTATCTCAACTACTCAGTGCGATGGAACCACCTTGATTAGTGATAAGGACATGATCCAAGAAAGATGGGTTGAACATTTCTATAGCTATATAGATAACTTTCTGTTATCAATTAATGCTAAAGCCACTGTCCATATATCTCTAGCACAATTCCCAACTAAAGGAGTTTTGAATGTCACTTGGCTCTTCTTGCATGGCAAATTACCCGGTGCTGATTCAATTCCGGCTGAGATTTAGAAGCTAGGCCATTCTTTGCTCCTACAAAAGCTTTTTAAAATTTTATGGGTTATATGACAAGAAGAGATTATCTTTCAGGAGTTCAAGGATGTCCCCACTGTCAATTTCTGTAAATATAAAGGAAATAGATTGGTCTGTGACAATCCAGGATGGGGGGAGGAGGTGGGCAAGAATCTCTCTTCATCATTGCTGGCAAGATTCTTGCCAAAATCCTGCTTAATGGGCTAATCCTTCACCTGGAAGATGTTCATCTACCTGAGAGCCAGTGTGGCTTCAGAAAGGGCTGAGGAACAATTGATATGGAGTTTGCTGCCTGATAACTTCGGAGAAATGCCAAGAGCAGAGCAGAGGTCTGTTTACAACATCTGTCTATCTGAACAAAGCCTTTGATATTGTCACTCATGAAGGCTTGTGGAAAATTATGGCAAAATTTTCCCAGAAGGGTTCACCAGTAGTGTGTCACTTTCATGATGGTATACTTGCCTGGGTTCTGGATAATGGACAGTGCTCTTATGCTTTCCAAGTCACCAGTGGAGTAGAGCAAGGCTGTGTGCTTGCACCCAGCGTGATGTTTTCTGTTGTCAGATGTCTTCAACAAGGTCAACAACAGCACCAAGGTCAGCTACCCGATTTATAGTAAATTATTGTACTTGAAAAGACTGCATGCCAAGATTTAAGTGGAGGGACAGTTGGTGGATGATTCACAGATGATTGTGCACTCAATGCAGCCCCTGAGGCTGAGATGCAATAAAGTAAGGATCGACTTCTCTGTCGCTTGTGCTAATTTTGGCCTAACAATTAACATTAAGAAAACACAGGTTCTCTATTAGCCAATACCACATCGTCCATATACAGAAACATCAGTTACAACAAATGGACAAATTTTGAATACCGTGGATAAGTTTACTTATCTTGGCAATATATTTTCCAGGGATGTCCACATAGATGATGAGGTCGACACATTGCAGAACTAGCTCAGCGTTTAGGAAGCTCTGAAGGGAAGTATGTGAGAGAAGAGGTAGGAAACCTCCTTATAAAGTGAAGGTCTACAGAACGCTCATGCTGACCTCATTATTATGTGCCTTTGAAACCTGAACAGTATATCAGCACTGTGCCAGGAAACTGAATCCCTTCCATTTGAACTAATTTAGGAAGATTCTGAAGATCATCTGATAGAATAAGGTACTGGACACAGAGGTTCTTTCTCAAGCTAAACTCCCATGTATTCAAACTCTGTTATAGAGATTCCAACTCTGATGGGCTGGCCAATGAATGGAATTCATTGTTTGGATCCTATATGGATGCCTCAAAGTCTATTTTATGAAGCACTCAAAGTGCTCATGTACTTTTCAGAAGTAGCAGTACAAGAACACTCTGGGTAACTTTTTTTTTTCTGAGTCAATTGGGGTTAAGTGACTTGCCCAGAGTCACACAGCCAGGAAGTGTTAAGTGCCTGAAACCAGATTTGAATTCAGGTCCTCTTGACTTCAAGGCTGGTGCTCTATCCACTGCACTAACTAGCTGCCCCTGGTACAAGGACACTCTCAAAGGCTCTCTGAAAAATTTTGGAATTGATTACATGGCATGGAGACACTGGCAAATGAACACCTAACAAGGGGTACCTGCACCAAAGAAGGCACTGTGCTCTATGAGCAAAGCAGAATTGTAGTAGCTCAAAAGAAATAATGAGATGTGCAAATTCAGAGTCAGCTCCGCTCCAAATGGTCATATGGACTATTTGTGCCTGACTTGGAGTAGAGCCTTCCAAGCTCATATTGGTCTGCTCAGCCACAGTAGGACACGCTGTACCTAGACTCCAACATAATGTCATTTTGGTTCTCTTTGAGAATGAAGGACAACCCCCTAACCAATTATGTGTCAGGCACTATGCTGAGCTCTGAGATTATAGAGACAAAAACGAAACAGTCCCCGCTTCCCAAGGAACTTGCATTTTATTTGGAAGACTGCTTGTCTGCTTAGAAAATATACAAAATAAATAAGAAGTATTTGGGGGTGTGATAGGGTGGGGGAAGCATTAGCAGATAAGTGAAGCAACAGCTTCATGAAAACAGGTAGCTCTTGAGTTGAGCTTTGAGGGAAGTCAGGAATTGTCGTGGTGGGTGAGTTTAAGAAAATCAATTTAATAGCTGTGGAGGGTGGACTGAAGAAGAGAAAAATATAGCGATATTTAACTTCTCACTCTAAATAAACCAGAGGATAGGAGAAGGAAGGCACTTCTGAATGGATAACTGGTTTAGAGGGTCTAACTGACAAAGAAATGAAAGAGGAGTATTACTTTTATACATGGGATGAGAAGCATTTATTAAACACTTTTTATGTGCCAAGGGTGGTACTAAGTGTTGGGGTTACAAAGAAAGATAAAATTAGTTCTTGATTATAGAGGGCTGGAACTCTGAAAAGGTGTATTTGAATCTAAGACAGCAGAGCATTTAAGGCTAATTACCTACTCAATGTGAGATAATGGTTCTATATGATATGGTGATGTAATGGCTCTCCTCATGATTGGTGCTTGCTGAATGTGTTGGGCTGAGGTCATCGTAAACAAGGATTGGAGGGTGAGGGAAAGGGGCAGCCGCAACATGCTGAAGAGAGAAGACTTCAGGCTCCAGACTCCAGAGTCCAGGATTCATCTTTGGCAAGCTGTGTAGCTGCTTGCTTGCTTCCTTCACTTCTCCTAAAGACCAAGGACTTTGACTGAACCTAACTCTGACAGATCCTGAGGCCCTCCAGAGAGCTAGCTGGACATTATACTTGATCTCAAAGAGTTCACATCTAAATTACATGAGAAATTACATAAAGGAGATTTCATCTTCATTAAAGATAGAAAGGCTAACTGATATTAGACTTCTGGAAGTCATAGTCAGAGAGTACATGGTAAAACATGGAGAGCAATAGCAGGGCATAAAGTTCCAATTTAATGGAAAGGAGAGAGTGAGCTGAGAGCTGGAGTGAAAGGGAGCTCTCAATTACTGTAGACAGAAGTGGTATTGGGGAGATGGAGGTTCATCATCCAGCCAAGAATGGGCATCCATTCAGTGTGTAGTGGGAACTGGGTAATAATAGGTGCTCTGGTAGGTGGCAGGTCCCCCAAAGCCTATTCCTGCTGATCTGTCGGGTGCTTATTGGTAACGTGAGGGATGTAGAAGACCCTTACCCCAAATGATTACTCAGAGATCACTCAGTAGAAGGCAGAAAAGTTATTTATTAAAAACCTCCAGAGGACGAGCTGTCCCATTGTGAGATAAGAAAGAGAAAGCTCAGGGCAGGAAGGCTAAAGAAATAGTAAAGATACACAGCTTTTATACAAGAGATTACATCACAAGGAAGAGAGCATTGAGAAGGGGAGGGGGAGGCATCTAATTGGTTGTTGCTATTCAGAGAGATTGGAATGGAAGGTTTCTGTTTCCCTGAAATCTCCTGATTTCTAGGAAACAGAAAATCAGGCCTTCAGGCTTAATCAAGCAGATAGTGGTCAAGCTAATAGGCTAAATATCAATAAATGTCAAATACCAATAAATGTCATCAGCTCAGGTTAAGTAAATATATTTACAGCTGGCCAAGGCTGAAGTAAATATGGGCCTGCACATATTATACAGGTCACAGGGGAAACACAGAAATAATGAAAATAAAATATGAAAAAAGAATTCATACATTCCTGTAAGTTCTTCACCTTATCTCTCTCCCTCTATTCCATACAGTAGTTAGTAGTTGGGACGTTGGGAGGTAGGAGGAAGAAGGAAAGATCTCTGACTCAACACTTCTCATCCTATGGGATTCTCACACATGTTCTTTTCTGGATCTTCCTCAGAGGATACCCAATGTGTTAGTGCCTTCCTTTAAGAGGCTTTTTTAATTTAACAAGAGTGATCATTAGAACCCCTGATCTTTTGCTGAGTTAGGGATACATGCTTTTTCTCCTTGGAGATCCTTGGAGAAGGTTTTATGTTTTGTACCTTGAATAAGGGACAAATACAATCAACCTCTTCTGGATGATAGTCCACAGTCCAGGGGCTGTGTCAAAAAGAGTTGACAGCTGACCCAGAAAGAGTCTCCCATTCTTTGGGCTCTAAGCAATGAAAAGAAATAGCTTCTAGTTTCTTTTATGGGTGGCCTCTTTCTTGGGATATAGCTAATATCAGGACTCCTTTAGATGGTCACCAAAGTGGGAAAGGGTTATCTCTTGCCCTTCTCTATCTCTTCTACCATCACACTTCAGTGGCAACAGAATGTACATTCTAGGCTAAGAAAATATCCTTTTCTGGGATAGCTTGAGAATGGACCTCAAATGTGCTGGCTACTTTTTCAGCTCTGAACCCAGTTCACCAAACAGTGAGCCTTAAAAATGGACATTTCTTAGTCTGATGGCAATCTTGTGAAATCAAGAGGTGATAAACAAGTTGTCCAATAGGAAATGATTTTTGCATTACTACCCCCAATTAATCTGCAGATTTAATTCAATGAATTCAATGCTAGTTTTTAAATTAAATTACTTGTTGGTATAACTTAAATTCTGAATTGTTTCCCTCTCCCTTGCACTTGAGAAGGCCACCATTTGACACAGATATCTCTCTCTCTCTCTCTCTCTCTCTCTCTCTCTCTCTCTATATATATATATATATATATATAAAATTTATAGTTCTGTTTATCAGTCCTTTTCTGCAAATGAATAGCATTTTCTGTCATAGGTCTTTTGTAGTTGATTTGAATATTCATAATACTCAGTAGCTTAGTTATTTACAATTATTCTTTGAACAATATTGCCATTACTGTGTACACTGCTCACTTGGCTTTCCTCATTTCACTCTTCAATATTTTGTGTTTCTATGCTTTCTAAAATCAACCTGCTCACCAAATTTTTTTTATAGCACCATAGTATTTCATCACAATCATTTATTACAATTCATTTAGCCTTTCCCCAATTGATGGACATCCCCTAATGTCCAGTTCTTTGTCACCACAAAGAATCGCTATAAATATTTTAGAACATATAGGTTCTTTCCATTTTTCTCTAATCTGTTTCCTTGGGAAACAGACCCAATAATGAGATTGCTGGGTCAAAGGGTACAAGCAGTTTAATAGTCTTGGGGTATAATCCCAAATTGTTCTTTGATCCAAAATGATTGGATCGATTCACAGTTCCACCAACAATGTCAAAGAATTTTTATCAACAACAAACTATAAAAAAACATAGATTTGGAAAAATTAAGGGAAATAATAAAAAAAGGGGAAAATTAGGGAAATCAATCAATCCACATTTATTAGGATATCCTGTGCTAAGTGATGATGATAAAAGGAAAATTCAGGAACAGGTCCTACCCTCAAGGATTTATTTCCCTTTCTAAAGGAGAAGACAATATACACATACTTGTTGCATACAGGATAAATACATAATAGAAGTAAAGTGACCTTAGAAATAAAGGCTCAAGCTGCTTGTGTTAGGGACCCTACCAAGCTTCACATTGTAGTCAGTGCTTGAAATAAGTCTCACTGGATGTCCAATACATGTCTAAACTCAATATGTTCCCAAAGGAACTTTCCCTCAAGCTTTCTTCCTCCTACCTTTCCTATCACTGTAGAGGGCAATGCCATCCTCCTCATTTTTCAATCTTAAAATCAGTTATCATACTGCACTCCTAGGTCTCTCTCACTCTCCCCCTTTCCCAAGATCCTATTGCCCAAATCTGTAAATTCCCTCTTTTCACCATCTCTGTAATATAATCCCTTTTCTCCTCTGACACTGCCCCCACCTGTGCAGGTCTGTAGGTAGATCTGCCTGCTTCCAATCTCTCTCCACTTTAATCCATCTTCCCTTTGGTCGACAAAGTGATTTCCTAAAGCTTGAATCCCACTGTCACTCCCTTCTCTTCTCAATAAATTCCAGCTGCTGTGCCAGACCTAAGACTATATTAAAAAGCAACGGTATCAAAACCATTTGGTACTAACTAAGAAACAGAGTAATCGATCAATGGAATAGGTTAAGTTCACAGGACAAAATAGCTAATGAGTATGAAAATGTAGTATTTGACAAGCCCAAAGACCCCAGCTTTTGGGATGAGAAGTCACTATTTGACAAAAACTGCTGGGAAAACTGGAAACGAGTATGGCAGAAATTAGAATTGACCCACACCTAATACCATATATCAAGATAAGGTTGAAATGGGTTCATGATTTAGACATAAAGAGTGATATTACAAGCAAATTAGAAGAACACAGGGTAGTTTACCTTTCAGGTCTGTGGAAAAGGAAGAAATTTGTGGCCAAAAAAGTACTGAAGCTCATCATTGAATACAAAATAGAAAATTTTGATTATATTAAGTTAAAAAGTTCTTGTACAAACAAAATTAATGCAGACAAGATTGGAAAGGAAGCAATAAACTGGGAAAACATTTTTACATTTAAGGGTTCTGATAAGGGCCTCATTTCTTTCTTTTTTTTTTTTTGAACTTTTAGTAAACATTTTATTTTTTTATTTTTATTTTTTTTTTATTTAATAGCCTTTTATTTACAGGATATATGCATGGGTAACTTTACAGCATTAACAATTGCCAAACCTCTTGTTCCAATTTTTCACCTCTTACCCATCCCCTCCCCCAGATGGCAGGATGACCAGTAGATGTTAAGTACATTAAAATATAAATTAGATACACAATAAGTATACATGACCAAACCGTTATTTTGCTGTACAAAAAGAATCAGACTCTGAAATATTGTACAATTAGCTTGTGAAGGAAATCAAAAATGCAGGTGGGCATAAATATAGGGATTGGGAATTCAATGTAATGGTTTTTAGTCATCTCCCAGAGTTCTTTCTCTGGGCGTAGCTGGTTCAGTTCATGACTGCTCCATTGGAAATGATTTGGTTGATCTCGTTGCTGAGGATGGCCAGGTCCATCAGAACTGGTCATCATATAATATTGTTGTTGAAGTATATAAAGATCTCCTGGTCCTGCTCATTTTCCTCAGCATCAGTTCGTGTAAGTCTCTCCAGGCCTTTCTGAAATCCTCCTGTTGGTCATTTCTTACAGAACAGTAATATTCCATAATATTCATATACCACAATTTATTCAGCCATTCTCCAACTGATGGGCATCCACTCAGTTTCCAGTTTCTAGCCACTACAAAAAGGGCTGCCACAAACATTCGTGCACATACAGCTCCCTTTCCCTTCTTTATAATCTCTTTGGGATATAAGCCCAGTAGTAACACTGCTGGATCAAAGGGTATGCACAGTTTGATAACTTTCTGAGCATAGTTTCAAACTACTCTCCAAAATGGTTGGATTCGTTCACAACTCCACCAACAATGCATCAATGTCCCAGTTTTTCCACATCCCCTCCAACAATCATCATTATTTTTTCCTGTCATCTTAGAAGGGCCTCATTTCTAAGTATATAGAGAGTTTACTTAAATTTATAAGAATTCAAGACATTCTCTAATTGCTAAATGGTCAAAGGATAGACACAATTTTCAGAAGAAGAAATTGAAACCATTTCTAGTCACTTGAAAAGGGGCTCTAAATCACTATTGATCAGAGAAGTGCAAATTAAGACAACTCTGAGGTGCCATTACATACTTGTCAGATTGGCTAAGATGACAGAAAAAGATAATGATAAATGTTGGAGGGGATGTGGGAAAACGGGGACACTGATATATTATTGGTGGAATTGGGAATGAATCCAACCATTCTGGAGATCAATTTGAAACTATGCCAAAGTGCTAAAAAATTGTGCATATTCTTTGATCCAGTAGTGTTCCTACTGGGCTTATATCCCAGGAAGATCTTAAAGGAGGGAAAGGGACCCACATATGCAAAAAATATTTGTGGCAGCCCTTTTTGTAGTGTCAAGAAATTGGAAACTGAGTGGGTGCCCATCAACTGGAGAATGGCTGAAGAAATTGTAATATATGAATGTTATGGAATATTATTGTTCCATAAGAAATGACCAGCAAGGTGATTTCAGAGAGACCGGGAGAGCCTTACAAGAACTGATGCTAAGTGAAATGAGCAGAACCAGGAGATCATTGTACAAGGCAACAACAAGATTGTACAATGATCAATTCTGATAGGTGTGGTTCTTTTCAACAATGAGATGATTCAGACCAGTTCCAATGATCTTGTGATGAAAAGAGTCATCTACACTCAGAGAGAGACTGTGGGATCTGAGTGTGGAGCACAGCATAACATTCTCACTCTTTTTTGTTGTTGGCTTGCATTTTGTTTTCTTATCCAATTTTTCCCTTTTTGATCTGATTTTTCTTGTGCAGCAAGATAATTGCATAAATATTATACATATATTGGATTTAACATATATTTTTACCATGTTTAACATATAGTGGATTATTTGCTGTCTAGTGGAATGGATGGAGGGAAAGAGAGGAAAAATGGAGTACAAGGTTTTGCAAAGGTCAATGTTGAAAAATTATCCATGCATATGTTTTTTTTTTTAATTATAGCTTTTCATGGACAAAACATATGCAAGGGTAATTTTTCAACATTGACCCTTGCAAAAACTTCTGTTTCAACTTTTCCCCTCCTTCCCTTTACCTCCTCCCCTAGATGGCAGGCAGTCCCATACATGTTAAATATATTAAATATATGTTAAATCCAATATATGTATATATATTTATACAGTTATCTTGTTGCAAAAGAAGGTAAAAATAACCTAGGAAGAAAAACAAAAATGCAAACAAACAATAACAGAAAGAGTCTAAATGCTGTGTTGTGGTCCACACCCATTTCCCAGTGTTCTTTCTCCTGGTGTAGCTGGTTCTGTTCATCACTGATCCATTGAAATTGATTTGGATCCTCTCATTGTTGAAGAGAGCCACATCCATCAGAATTGATCATCATGTAGTATTGTTGTTGAAGTGTATAATGATCTCCTGGTCCTGCTCATTTCACTCAGCATCAGTTCATGTAAGTCTCTCCAAATTTTTCTGAAATCCTCCTGCTGGTCATTTCTTACAGAACAATAATATTCCATAACATTCATATACCGTAACTTATCTAGCCATTCTGACTGATGGGCATCCATTCAATTTCCAGCTTCTTAGCACTACAAAGAGGACTGCCACAAACATTTCTGCACATGTGGGTCCCTTGGCCTCCTTTAAGATCTCTTTGGGATATAGGCCCAGTAGATATAAGCTGGGTCAAAGGGTATTCACAATTTGAAACTTTTTGAGTATAGTTCCAAATTGCTCTCCAGAATGGTTGGATCTGTTCACAACTCCACCAACAACATGCATATGTTTTTAAAATAAAAAACTTAAAAAAAAAAACCTTTAAAATAAATAAATAAATTCCATCTGCCCCCTATCATCTTCAAGATCATATATAAAATACTCTATCTGGAATTCAAAGCCCTTCATAAGGAAGCCTCTTCCTACCTTCCCAGTTTTCTTACACCTTCCTCTCAGCCAGGTACTCTTTGATCCAGTAGCAACGACCTCCTTGTTTTATGAACAAGACTCTTTATGTCTTGGATCTGGCCATTTTTCACTGCTGGCTTCTCCATACCTGGAATGCTCTTCCTCCTCATCTCTGCCTCCTGGCTTTCTTTAAGTCCCTAAAATTCGACCTCCTCCAGGAAGTCTTTCCCAACCCCTCTTAATTCTGTCCCTTTCTTCTTTTACTTAATTCCCATTTATCCCATTTGTCTATATTTGTTTGAATGTTGTCTCTTATTAGATTCTAAGCTCATGGAGATCAGGGATTGTTTTATCTTTTTGTGTCCCTGGCACTTAAGTAGCACTATGTGCCTGACACATAGTAGGTACTTAATGATTTTAAGGAAGTCAGAGATTCTATAAGGGGAAGGTTATAGGGACATTTGAGGCAGGGAGGTGGTGTGAGATGAAGCAGCCCGAGTCAAGCCACAGAGAGATGGAGGGTCCAGGGTGAGAACTGGCAGCTGGGCCAGTTCAGCTGGGCTAGAGAATGCTGGGAAATGGAAGGACAGGCAAGCTAGAGAGCCGGCAGGTCGCAAATGCTCCCGACTGAACAATTACAGAAATGCTCCTCCCTTGGGGTCTAGGCCACTAAGTGGCGAATGATTTAACAAAGAATAAGGAAAAGTAAAGGAAGGTAATCGGGATGGTGGGCTGCGCTGGCCACATTTGCCCCCTGGCCTGCTTGGTCTAGAACGTTCCAGACAGACATGAGCTGCAGTGTCTCAGTCGCCCGAGGCTCCCACTCCAATAGGGCCGGCCAGGGACCAAGCGGAGGGAGACGTAGCTGCGCAACAGCGGCCCTCCGATGCCAGGCCGTCCGGTGCCAGATCCGCCAGTGCCAGGGGTGCCAGGCCAGCATGTTGGGGCCGCCGAGAGGGGCACCGATGGCGTGGGCAGGGCGTCGTGGGCTGCAGAGCGCTCGCACCCCGACCTCAGGTGAGGGTGGTTGGCCGCGCGCCGGGGGTTGGCCAGCGTCCCCGAGCCCTTATTCTGTGTCCCCTGAGGGCCCAGCGACTGTGGCAGCAGTGTCCATCTTGCTCTCAGTAAAGCCTCAGTTGCCGGTTCTACCCTATGTGCACCATCCCTTTTTCCCTTTGCCCATCTCGCCAGTACTTCTCCCCCTGCACTGCTGTGTGTCTCCTCAGGTATTCGGAAAGGGGAAAAAAGGAAAGAAAATGCACCTGCTGGGAGGGGGCGGGGGCCGGGAGGGGAGGAGAAGGCTGCTCGGTGGGGGTCAATTACATCGGGCCCCAAGACCACCCTAGCTCTAAGGACCGGAGATATTTGGGGCCAGTTCTTTGGGGCTCAGGGCGACGATCCATCTCAGGCTTAAAGGCTGAGTGGCGCTGATGGCCCAAAGGGCTCCGGGAGCTTTCTGATTTCCTGGACCCAGGGCTGGAGGGTTTCTGTCCTTTGGACAGCGTGATTCTGAGTCGCCTGACTCTGGTCCTGCTCCCTAATCCTTAAATCGAGGACTGTCTGGAAACAGAACGCTCGACTTTGCAAAGTGCTTTGCCTTCATTATCTCATCGGAGCCTCTGAGCTGCCCTTTGACGTACTCTTCTTCCCATTTTACTCGGGGAGAAGTCGAGGCTCAGAGTGGTTGGTCAGGCAGCCAGTATAGATCAAAGGCAGGACTCGATTCCTGGACTTCCTTACTCTTGAGACCAACCTTGGGTCTACTAAAGGAGGCTGCCTCACTTCCTACATGAGAAAAAATTGGGAACTGCTTCTTCTCCTAGCTCATTCTCGGTCCCCATCCAAACCCTTTACAACACCGGTTCTTGTGCATCATTATTTCTGTGACCTACACTATCACTTTGGGAGCCAGGTCCTACTCTATTATTTCTGTGACCTTCGTGATCACTTTGGGAGCCAGGTCCTGCTCTATTATTTCTGTGACTTCATGACCACTCTGGGAGCCAGGTCCTGCTCTATTATTTCTGTGACCTTTGTGATCACTTTGGGAGCCAGATCCTTCTCTATTATTTCTGTGACCTTCACAGATCACTTTGGGAGCCAGATCCTTTTCTATTATTTCTGTGACCTTCACAGATCACTTTGGGAGCCAGGTCCTGCTCTATTAAGAGATGTTTATTTCCTGTTTGAAAATATCAGTTTGTTAATTTTAGACCTGGAGTAGATCTGGTTTGGCCAGCTGGAGGAAATCAGTGAAATGTTCTTGAGGATCTTCACCATTTTCAAGCCACCACTGGACAGAGCCTGACTGTTTTGTGCAAACTTAATTGAGGATCAAGTCAGATTATATCACAGATGACAGAGAACATTTGAGAACTGTCTCTTCTCAGTAGTCTTCCAGGCTGCACGTGGTCCAGTTGCCATTGTTCCTGGCTAGATTGATCTTTTTATACAAAGAAAAAAAAAAAAAAGGAACCAACTCTACTAATGATGTCACTTAGGAGTAAATTCTCAGCTTTAAAAAAAATTGGCCTTTTTAAAATTGAAAGATCGAGGGGCTAAAAGACCCATAAATAAACAAAGATACACATGGTTGAGCATTTCTTCACTGATGACTGGTCCTTCAGCAGCAGCCTGTGGGTTTTATGGGGGTGGGAGGGGAAGGATGTATGATGGGTGCTTTTTCATAATTAACTTAAGAATGACACTCATTCAATTACCTCGGGTGTCTCTTGGCTACTCAGGGGGCAAGTCTGCCCCTCACGGAAGTCCAAAGGATCCTGGTCCAAATCTTATGTCTCTTATTTCCTATTTGTGTGATGGTGGGTCAGCCACACTCTCATGAACTCACAGTTTTCTCATCTGTAAAGTGATGAGGTTAGACAAGATAACCTGGAGCTCTCTTTCAGCTCCAGATCCCTGAGCCAATGAATCTGAGAAGCACATTGGACAAATCGAGCAATGTCTCAGAGGAGGGGAGCCAAAATCTTGCAAAGGAGGAGCTAGATCTGTTGAACTTCTTAGCATGAAAATTATGGGGTGAACAGCAGCTATACTTCAAATTCAAGTTGAATATTTTTATTGCACAAGCAAACACACATTACAATCAATGATTCTTTTTTTAATTTGGAGAATATTTATTTTGGTTTTCATATGTGATCTATATTTTGTAAATAGTACTTTATTTTTAAAAGTAGTCCTAAACACTCTTTTTTAAAAAAATTAGAATTTGAATTACAAATTTTTCTTTTTCTCTGCCCTTCCTCTTCCTCCAGATGGCAAGCAATCTCAGTCAATCAATGGTTCTTTTTGTTTTGTTGTGAGGTAATCAAGAGTTAAATGACTGGCTCAGGGTTACACAATCTAGTGTCAAATATCTGAAGTCAAATTTGAATTCGGCTCCTCCTGGTGCTCCAGGTGCTCTATCCACTGCAACACCACCCTAATCAATGATTTATTTATTTATTTATTTATTTATTTATTTATTTTTTTGCTGAGGCAACTGGGGTTAAGTGACTTGCCCAGGGTCACACAGGTAGGAAGTATTAAGTGTCTGAGACCAGAATTGAACTCAGGTCCTCCTGACTTCAGAGCTGGTTCTTTATCCAATGAGCCACCTAGCTGCCCCAATGATACTTAATGTAGACATCTTATTGATTTAGGGAAGAAGTGTCCTTAAATGGAAGTTACAATGGCAATTTTCATCTACAATAACAGATATCCGGCTGCTAAGAACAACAAAAGGGCTTTTTTGGGTTGTTGTAATGGGAGACAACTATCTCAAAAAACATTAGATTTTTGGAAAGATGGAATGGTGATTGATAACCAATGACAGTAGAGGTGGAGCTGCCCATTTCTCATTTTGTTTGTTTTCTCTACTAAAGAGAATGACTTTTGTATTGGGAGGGACAGAAAGTGACCCACAGGGAGTTAGTATCCAAGATAAATAAGGAAATAGTAAAAGAGAACCTAACTATCACTGACAGATTTAAAACTCTTGGCCCAGATAAACTATGTCCCTACTTTCTGAAAGTCAAAAGATCATGAAAAATAGAAGAGTGCTACACGATCAGAGAAGGGCAAAGGTTTTCATTCAAAAACAAAAGACTTTGTCTACTGTAGACCAGTGAATTGAACTCTGATTCCTAGGAAAATCTAACCCACTAAAAAGATGATTGGTGAACCATCCCCTGCAAAGGGAAATAGCGATTCTAAAGAGTCAGGCCGACTTCCTCCAAAACAAATGAAGTCAGACTAACCTCGCTTCCTTTGTGGACAGCATCTCTTAGCTAGTGGATAAGGGCAACAATTTTAGTAAAGCTTTTTACTAAAGTATCATCTTCTACTTGTGGAGAAAATTGTGAGATACACACTAGGTGATGTGGTAATAAATATATTCAGAGATATATTTGGTAATTAATATATTCAGGTTGGATAGCTAGATTCAGAGAACCATTGTGAATACTTCCATATTATTGGTAGGCTTTCTCCAGGAGAGGAGTTAGGGTTCTGGACATGGTTTGTCAAAGACCTGGATAAAGGCATAGATGGTCTGCTTGACAAATGGGCAGATGACACATAGCCAGGAAGGCTAGCTAACAAATTAGCTAATAGAATCAGGATCCCCAAAGCTAGAACATGGGGCTGAATGTACCAAGATGGAATTTAGTAAAGGTAAATGTGAAGTCTTGTCGTTTGGTACAAATTAACTGAAAGATGGGAAAGGGATGACATAGACAAGTTCAGGAAAGGATCTGGGCATTTGGGGGAGCTGAAAGCTGCACCTGGGTTAGTGACATGGCTGCCAAAACTCCAGTGCATGCTGGGGCACAGCTGCCAGGAATCAGGAATTGAGAAGCCCCTCTACTCTGCCTTTACCTGACTTCATTTGGAGTATTTTCTCCTATTCTGGGTACCATGGTTTAAGGACTCTGCTAAACCGGATAGCACAAACAGGATAGTGAAAACCACAGGAAAGAATTACACATTTAACTCTATAAAAAGGTATTAGAGAGCAGGTCCATAATAGTCATATCAAGGTATTTAAATGGCTGTCATGCCCTATTCTGTGTCATATTAATATAGCTAGTATTACAAAGCACCTACTATGTGCCATGGACTGTGCTAAGTGCTTTATCAAGTTCTCATTTGTGTGGCCCCAAAGAGCAGGATCAGAAATGAAGGGTAGAAGTTGCAAAGGGATCAATTTCTGATGTCAGGAAAAAACAATCCCAGACTTTGGGACATCTGAGCTGGACAAAATGGGGAGTCTTCTCACTGATGCTTGATGACTCCCACTTGGGTCCATTATGTTACTGATTCTTCCTTGTGAGGGTTTGACTGGGTTTCCTTCCAAATCTCAGGTTCAGTGATTCAGGCAGAGAATCTGGAGCTATAGAGGGTTCAGTCCATTCAGCAGCAATAGGCCCGAACACTCTCTGCCAAGCACAGAGTGGAGTGGTCCCCAGGTCTGCTGGATGTGTTAGAAACTTCTGTTCTTACTAGGTCTTCTCAGTCAAAAGGAGAAGAGGAAGAGAAAGCAAAGTTTAGCTCAGCTTTCTATGTACAGGCAGAGATACTGTGAATCATGGCATGAGTCAGAACTGTCACATTGGCCAAGAAAAAGGCCTCCTAGAGTAGCCTGAAAACCATGCTCCTGCTGCCTGCAGCGCCCTCTGGGTCACGTTGGGCTGGGTAGCAGTGAGCCCTTAAACATCTACAACTGCAATTCTCTTCATCCTACTTTTTCTTCAGTGTGTTCTTTTTTTTTTTTTTTTTTTTTTCTCTTTTTACCTATTCAGCAGGTAAATGGCAGGCAAGAAGAAAGAAATCCAATTACAGGTATGCACCGTGGTCCTGGGAGCTATTTGGTAGGTGGGGGCCATTTGTAGCTTAACTACTGGTAGTTACATAGTCCTTTCCTTGTTGTAGACAGTCATCAATAACGAAACTCTGTGGGAAGAAATGCTGCAGAACAAAGGCCTAACAGGTATTTCTGGAACTGCTGCCCCTTTAGTTGGCTAGAATTGGGTCCAATCATTCTCCCTGAGCCCTTGCTCAAGTTCAGAGACCCTCAGTTTCCCAGTAACAGGATGTTGGCCAGTCAGGAGTCACCCCTGTCCTTCAGCCCGGATTTGGAGGGGTGCCTCTGTAGATGTCACTGAGGTTGCCTGACTCTTCTTAAATATTTCTCTGTTTTAGTTATCGACGTCTATCAAGCTTGGTGTGGACCTTGCAAAGCAATACAGGCTTTGTTCCGGAAACTGAAAAATGAACTTTCATCGGAGGAGGAGCTTCTACATTTTGCTGTGGTAAGGACTTACACCCATAGGTCCCAGATATAGGATTGGAGGGGATCCTGAAGTCCTCTAAGCCTGTCCTCCAAATGGCTCTGAGAGCTGAGGTAGATTTACTGAAGTATATTTTTCATGGTGTCCAGTATCACCCTTCTTTCTCCTGCCCGGTATATGTGTACCATAGGGTGGCTACTTTAACTTGAGCGAATTATCAATCTTTTTGAGCACAAATTTCCTCATCTATAAAAGAAATAATCATATTTATAGTATTTCTACTGAAGTTCCATTTGGCTGTCTCCTCATGGTTTGGAGGTAGCAGCTAGTGATGAATGTTTTCATTCAGAAAAGGAGTCAGGGAAAAGTCAATAGATACAGGTGATGAGCTAGGATAGAGCTCAGTGGATAGAGCTTTGGGCCTAGAGTCCAAAAGGCCTGAGTAACATCATCTGTCAAGTGAACTGGAGAAGGAAATGGTAAATCCCTCCAGTATCTCTGCCAAGGGCAGTATCAGCATTATTGATAATATATTTAATTAGACATTATATGCTATATATGTTACTATATGTGCTAAAGTATTACATTGCAGAAAAATAGACATTAAAAAGGAGATATAGTTAAATAAACAATTTAAAATACTTTAGCTATTAA
Source organism: Sarcophilus harrisii (assembly GCF_902635505.1). Taxonomy (NCBI): domain Eukaryota; kingdom Metazoa; phylum Chordata; class Mammalia; order Dasyuromorphia; family Dasyuridae; genus Sarcophilus; species Sarcophilus harrisii. Next base: position 8,719,642 of record NC_045426.1, on the reverse strand, counting down.
TTGTACAAAACTTTTTTTGTTCTCATCAAAATATTAACTTTTTTATGAGAATAATGTGACTAGACATGTTTTATTATTTAAAAAGAAAAATCTTGTTTCTGTCCTGACAGCTTTTATGGTTTCTTTGGTGGAGTTACTTCATTTCATACCTAATTTGATATTGTATGTTGCTGCCGTGACATTTTGTTTGCATGACTCATTTTATACAGTAATGTTCCAGCCAGCCAAGACTAGAAGCTCTTCTCCAAACTCTCTCTGTTGTCTCTTGCCTTTGTGGATTTTTATGGTCTGTTCCCCAAACCTAGAATGAGTTTGGCTATTTGGGGCTCCCTATTTCCTGACCCTCAGCTCTTTTCCACTGATGTTTTCCTTGAGCTCTTTCTTTCTTGACTTTGTCCCTGTATCCTTCCCTGAGCCATAATGTTGATGATAACTCCTGTACTCTACAAGGGCAGGGACTATAATGTCAATGTCTAATCAAAAAGCTTGATCCAGTACCTGCCATGTCAAGTACTGTGCTAAATGCTGGAGACGCTGTACAAAAATGAGACAATCTCCATCCTCAGGGAGCTTATATTTTACTAGGGAAAGCAGCCTGTTCATGGATGAATAAATATATAGATTACCTACAAAATAAAGACATGGTGATTTGGAATGGAGATCTCACCAATCGGAATCGGGGAAGTAGATAGGGACCAGGCAGTCTAGGAAAAGACCTAGCAAAAGGAGATGGGATGCATCTGAAGCTGAAGAAGGCTAACTTTAAATACTGATGTTAGTTAGCAGCATTCTCTATGTTCTGTGCACTTCTGGCTTTTGATGTCCTGTATTTACTTCTTAGAAATGCACCAATTGCTTAAAAATTTGGGATGCTTTACCTACATTTTTAATGCCACTGTTCCTTGATTTATTAAAAAAAACACATTAATCATTCATGTTATGACTGTAACTACAAAATACTTAAATTGAAAAATTCTCCAGGTACAGATTGATTCAAGTTGCCACCAAAGTGCATGGATCCAGGCTCATGGTATTGTGTACAATATGTCTATAACAATTCAGTCTCTAATTTAGCTTCACAAAAACTGAATTGTTTCCATATACACTGGAATGATTTATTTTTAACTTTTATATCTGTTTATTTAAACTCCCATAATAATCGTGCAATCCTCTTCCAGACATAGTAGAATTTTTGATGAAAATATTGTTTAAAAATTCCTATAAACAATTGATTTCATTTTTAAAAATTATACTTTTCCTATATTTGCATGTTTAATAAAATCACTTTAATTAAAAAAAAACCCACACAGTTAATTATATCTGAGATTTCAAAAAAAAAAACAACCAAATTTTCTTTAAAATTCTCTTATTTCACAAAAATGAACATCATTTCATGTAAAATACACCCAAATAGAATTTTAATCTACAATAAAATTTTCACTCACTAAAGTTTTATTCTTTGACATTCACTATTAGAAAAAGAGCCACATTTTCAGTTTTTCTTGGAAGGTGTAAGTAAGCATTAGCTGGCTCTTCAATATATTCTAAGTTAATGAGTCTCTGCTATCACTGGGGTTGAAAAACATTTTTGAAAATGAAGCTATGGCTGTTTGTGGCATGTTGAAGCTTGCAGACAGGAGTGAGGTGAGACTTCACGGGATAAACCATTTTCTTGGACAATCTAAAAAAGGGTGTTAGGAATAGGCTGGAGGATGATGTATGTGTGTGGGGAGGAGTATCTCCTTTAGATGTCAGTAGTTATAAATGATCACAGATAGTCACTTGTGGTCTACAATAATCAGATTTAAATAATCATGTCTTGTATTGGTAACCTGCCATCTGGGGGAAAGGGTGAGGGGAAGGAGGGGAAAAGTTGGAACAAAAGGTCTTGCAATTGTCAATGCATAAAAATGACCATTTTGTAAATAAAAAGCTATAATAAAAAAAGAATACTGATATTAAAAAATAATCATGTCTTCTCTGTACAGCTCATTATCCTGAAACATAATATTTCTTTTTTTTATTATAGTTTTTATTTACAAGATATATGTGTGGGTAATTTTTCAGCATTGACTCTTGCAAAATCTTCTGTTCCAACTTTTCTCCTCCTTCCCCCCATCCCCTCCCCTAGATGGCAGATAGTCCCATACATGTTAAATAATCATAATATTTCTAATAAAAAGATGAGTGTTGTAAGCTAATTATTCTAAATCTTCACTGATAAGTCAGTATGTCTCCTGTGGACCCATGGATATTATAACACATTTAAAAAGTATTGTTTACATATTTTAAAAAACACATTAGCCATTCATGTTATGACTGTAACTGCAAAATACTTAAATCAAAAAATTCTCCAGGTGCAGATCAATTCAGTTTGCCACCAGAGTGTGCATGGCTCCAAGGTTCATTGTATTGAGCACAATATGTCTATATACATACAATATACAACATACAATATACAATATATACAATATATATATTTGTTGGGCCCTTACAAAAATTAATTTGTTGGGGACTACACAAGCTAGCTTGGTCCTGCTGATATATATCCATGAATCCATAATTCAAAAGAAATTGTATTTTAACAATCATTCAAAAAAAGTTCTGAATTGGCTGTCCAACACAGGAGCTAAATAACTAAGGACTTTGAAAGTTTTTTCCCAACCTGGAAAGAGAGAGAATCCTGGGACCATCTAGAACTTGAGTTTTGCCTTTTGGGGAGAATTTACATATGCAACCTCATTTTCTCCAGGTTAGAGCAAGTTTGGGAATCCAGTGGATGGCAGTGAGCATGTGCGTGTCTTCTGTATCTCACCTGCTGATTGGATGGTTTCATTTGTTTGTATTTTGTTCAAGAAGTGCTATCATCAGTTGCACTCAGCATGAGACTTGGTCTTTGTTCCAACCATGAAATTCTTGGGTTCTCAAAAAATAATGCCCATAGAACTTCGAATTTGTCGAGCTCTACCATTGGGAGGGAAAGAGATAGCTGACATCTGTTACCCAAGGACCAGCCTGGTTAGATCTAGGGAGGTTTCTCGCCATCAGCGTGGCCACAACTCTTCGACACCATTTGTGTATAAAAACCTTTGCTTTTACTACCTAATAAATCTGGAGTTAGTGTGGAAGGGATTGTTGATGCATATTATATATACTAGCTAGCTAGAAAAACCCATAACCACCTCATTTTATCCAGCAAGTATCTGCTACATGCAAAGGAAGAGGCTGCATGTTGTGACCAAGATGGCTTTGGAATCAAGAAGGGTTGGGATGCAGCAGCTAGGTGGCAAAGTGGATAGAGCACCAGCCCTGAAGTCAGGAGGATCTGAGTTCAAATTTGACCTCAGACACTCAACACTTCCTAGCTATGTGACCCTGGGCAAATTACTTAACCCCAATTGCCTCAGCAAGGAAGAGGAAGAGGAAGAGAAGGAGGAGGAGAAGGAGGGGGAGGAAGAGGAGACTCCAGCCTATATCACTTACTAGTTGTATGACAAAGGACAAATCACCCAACTCTCTGAGATGTGGGAAACACACAAGGTGCTGACCCTTATTGGAGGAGGGAATTTCCACACCAAGAATTATCCCCATCCATGAAACAATAGGTCAGAGGCTTTAAGAGCTGAAACTAGAAACAATCCTGAAGACCAATTATATATCTTTTTATGCCTATATATCTGTATTGGATTTTTTTCTCAGCCTACATGACACCCAACTCCAGTACACACACACACACACACACACACACACACACACACACAAACTATAGTATATGTGTATGTACATATATGTATATATTCACTTGTGTTTGGTCAGCTAATCTCTTATCTATCTCCTGTCTCTATTTATGGAATTAAATGCATATAATTATTCCCTTAAGGAAATTCATTCTTTGCTATATTTCATATATATATGTATACATATATATAGATATATAATTATTATATATAATACAAATTAGATATAATTAGATGTATACTTATAAACACATATATAATTAGATATAACATTGTTTCAGTAGATAAACATATATGAAAGGCTGTCAAAAAAAAATATATATATCTATATGTCCCTTTATGTTTGCAAAGTGATAGAGATATGTTATCTCCATATATCTATATTTATATGCTCTTATATTTGCTCCATAAGATAGAGCTCTCTCATTTTGCAGGTAAGGAAACTGAGGCCCAGAGAGATTAGTGCTTAGAGTCATACAGATGATAAGTGTCTGAGGTAGGATTGGAATCCATATCTTCCTGTCCAGTCTCTTTTCCATCATACCAAGATGCCTCGGCAGATGAATGTGACTTTAGGATTTATAATAGGAAGGGACCTAAAAAAGTGACCATCTAATCTAATCCTTTTCATTATGCACATGAGGAAGCTGAAGCCCAGAGATGCTCATTGATTTTCCCAGAATTGTAAAGTTCACTAGTGGAAAGTTGAGCACTTTTTAAACTAGTTTAAATGAAAACAGAAACTGCTTTTATGCAGTTTTGAACCTGATGTGTATACACTAGCCTGTAAATGCATACAATGTTTGCTTTTTTTTTTTCAGGCAGAGGCAGACAGTCTGATTACCCTGCAGCCTTTTAGAGATAAATGTGAGCCACTTTTCCTCTTTAGTCTTGTAAGTATCACACCTTTGCAGGCCATTATGTTGTCTAGTTCACACTCCCAGTAAAATTTGAACGGTAGCCCCCAAAATAGTGGCCAGATTCACTGATGGTGAGGGCTGTCCCTGTGTTAGTACAATATCTACTAGACCGTAAGCTTCTTGAGACCAGAGAACATGTGTGTTTTTGCCCAGCAAGCGGTGCCCAACCAGTAGCTGGTTGTTCAATACACATTTCAAAGAATCGTAAAATCTTAGAATAGTTGGCCAAGTAGTTGAATGGAAATCCCTTTTAAAACATCCCTAGCAAGTAGCCAGCTTCTGTTATCCATGCTTACTGTCTGCCATGTTGGGGAACTCACTTTGAGTAGCCATTATGCTTTTGGAAATCTCATTGGGATTCCCTCCCACGATGAGTTGTCACCAATTTCCCTGTAATTTCTCTGGTGTTGTGTAGGACCGTGGAGTCAGTTGCAATGGAATTGATTTGTCTAGAAATTAGGGTAAATTACTGGAAAATTGCAGAGGGGAAAATGTGGATGGCTCTGGTATTGCCAGGTTATAGAAGACCTTAAAAATAGGCAATAGACTTTAAATTTGAGAAGCAAGGGACTAAATGTTTCCAGAATGCTTCATTAAAAAAAAAAGTCATTATGGAGGCAGCTAGAAGGTATCATGGATAGAGTGTTGGCCCTGAAATCAGGAGGACCTGAGTTCAAATTTGACCTCAGACACTTAATACTTCCTAGCTGTGTGACTCTGGGCAAGTCATATAACCCCAATTGCCTCAGAAAAAAAGTCTTTATTGCTATATTGTTTTCATATCACTTTCACTGTGGATATATCCCATTTCCATTACTATCCAGTGAACCATCCCATGTAGCTAAGAATTAAGGCATGGGGATGGAGGTGGAGGAAGCAGTTCAGCAAAGCTTACCAATATATCACTTGACTTTGATGGTATATATACAATGCTTCCAACTTGCCCCCTTCCACTTGCCCTGCCCACCCCTGCACAGGAATAGTTCTGCATCTCTTCTCTGAGCCAAGATTTTTCCATCCAAACCCAGAATGCTTATTTGATTTGACAGAGACTCAGGCAGTCTCTGTTCAGTGTCAGTCAACCAGATGTGCTTGCTCTGGGCCAAGCACCGGGAATGCAAACACACAGAATGAAATAATCTTTGTTCTCAAGGAGCTGACGTTTGCCTGAGGAGTTGGGGGGATGAAGGGGACGATGGGGGAGACAAGTACATACAGAATCAATAGAAAATAAATAAATGGAAATAAACACAGACTAATTAAACATAAGGTGGTTTGAAAAGGAAGGAACTAATTGGAGCTGGATCAGGGAAGGTTTCATGTAGAAGTGGTGCTTAAATTGAATCTTAAAGGGAGAGAAATTGTATGAGTTTGAATGAAGTAAAAAAAAAAATTATTAAGCTCTTGACTATGTACTGTGATACGCAAGCTAGTCAGGCCCTGCCCTCAAAGAGCTTCCCTTCTGATGGAGGTTGGGGGGGGGAGGAAGAGGAGACAACATATAAGAGAAACTAGAAAAAAGGGAACCAAAGTGCAGGTGCTAAGGTTGGAAATGGCAGGAAGTGGTGAGTTAGCCTATTCCTAGGGAGTAGAATGTACAGTCTCATCTCTCAATGTCCCAGAGACAGGGTCTCCTTTTTGACAGCAGAGGGATGAGAAATATGGCCAATGTGTATGGACGTGGTTTGGAAATAGGGTCCTGTGAGCCAGAGATGAAGAGGGGAGGGCATTCTAAGTCTGGGAGATGGCCAAAGCAAGGACATGGAGGATGGAGTGCTGTTTGGGGGTAAAAGGGAAAAGAAGATGGGAAGGGAAGTCATATATAATGAGCTTGATAAGATAGATCAGGGCCAGGTTAAGGAGACTTTAAAAGCAAAACAGAGACTTTCTATTTTTATCCTAGAAGTCATAGGAAGCTACTGGAGTTTATTGAATAAGGGAGTGGTGTGATCACAAGTTGGCTGCTGTGTGGAGGATGGACTGGAACCAAGGGGCTTAAGGCAGGGAGACCAAGGCTTTTTGCAATAATCTAGATGAGAGGGGAATGAGAACGTAAACTAAGATAATATGGTTGTATAAGTGGACAGCTGCGGGAGGATAAAAGAAAGAGGAATAGAAATGGCAAGATCTGGCAACTGACTGGATATGTGGGGTGAGGCAGAGTAAAAAAATTTAGGATAAGGGTAAAGTTGGGAAGGTGGAACCTGTAAGTATGGGGGTATCTTCCCTAGGAATAGGGAATTGGGAATAGTGGAAGGTTTTGATGGAAGGAAATTATTAGTTTGGGGCATGTTGAGTTTGGGATGACTTTGGAACATGTAGTTTGAAATATCTAATAGACAGCTGCTATTGCAGCTTACAGGAGAAATTGAGGATGAATACACAAATCTTTAAGTAATCTGGATAAGGATGATTATCAAAAATGTGGGGACCAATGAGGTAAGAGAGAAAGAAAGACGGGGACCTAAGACAGCCTTGGGGAACACTCTCAGTTCTAAGGACAAGCCTATCAAGGACAGAAAAACTGTAATGATTGATCAGATAAACTTTCTTGAAAACTCAGAGGAGACCGTGTCACACTCAGAAATAAAGAAAGCCAAGGACCCAAAACAAGACCATCAGCCTTTGCAATAAAAAGGTGGCTGTTAACCATGGAGAGAGGTTTTAGTTCAACAGTGAGAACAGAAGTCCGAGGATGATGAAGCAAGAGAAGAGAGGAACTGGTGGCAATTTATGTAGAAAGTTGTTTCTAGGAGTTGGGCTGAGAAGGAAAAAGAAAGATGGGATGATTGTTTTAGGAGATGATAGGATTTAGTGAAGGTTTCTTGTTTTGTTAATTTTTAAGGTTAGGGAAGAGTTGGGCCTTTTTGAAGATAGAAGACAGTCAATAAATAGACTATTTGAAGATTGGGGGAAGGGAGTAACAATTGGGGGAGGGATTTGGTAGAAAAGATGAGATGGAAGGAGGCACAGAAGCACATGTTGGCCTTAAGGATTTTTTATTTTATTAGAAACTGTGTGAAAGAAGAGAAGATCGTGTCAAAGAGTTTTGAGATGAAGAGAAGGGAGAAGAAAGAGGGGTCTCATGGGGGGGGGAATCTTATTTTCTCAAGGAAATTCAAGATGTTTCCTGATGAAATTCTGCTGCTGGATATATCTAGGCCATGTAAAATATACCAATGTAGAATGTACAAACCTAGCCAGATAATACAGCCCACATCCCTAATCCAGCATTATTTGAGATTCTTCTGAATTTCCTATTTTAATTGAGGGCACTGCCACCCTCTCAGGAACCTGGGTTCAAAACCTCAACTTTATGCTCGACTTTTCCCTTTGTGTCCCCCTCCACGCCCATATCTGTGACTTATTGAGATGGTAAAAAAAAGTTAAAAAGTTTTAGGATATTAGCAACCAATACATAAACATAGTTGAGATAATTCATATAGTGAATACAGCTGCTGGGAGTCATCCCTCTCTCTTATGCTGGTTTGGTATTACAAAGGTCTGTGAATGTCTACTGACCAGGCCGAAATCCCCTTAATATTCCCCTTCCGACCCCTGAGGAGTTTGCTATGATTGATCTGTTGGATTTTAATGAGCTACTAGGACACTAAGGGAAGGTTAAATGAGAATACCCAAGACTGGTGAGGAGAAGCTGCTTAAAGCAAGAGATAGAAGCAGCTGCCATGAGTTTGAGAGTCTTGATCTTCACTGGCTCCCACCTACTACTCCCTTTGAATTTGGTCCATCTCTTCCTAAACTGCACCACTAGACTACAAGGGGTTGCCTGAACTTGAATTGAAGGAGGGTATTCCTGTAGAAGGTCACAGTCAGTGGGGAAATTCTGGGTGAGGTTTAAGACCAGCCCAGAGGGAACCTGCTGACAATGTCTGGTTCCGCTCTCCATTCTCCCAAGGGCTTTTGGCCTTCTCGAGGAGTCAGGGGGCGGTAACAACCTGTGTTGAGATTGAAGCAGAGTGATAGCAGGTGGAAGAGTGATACCAGGTGGCAAACTACTACAATAGCAAGTTGTTTATGTGGTCCCACGTGAGCAGTGTTGTTTTTTGCTAAATTATATAAAGGGGAAAGCCCTTAAAATAAAGAGACTCCATTTTCCCACCATCCTCGGGAGTCCCACCTCATCATTTCTCCACTAGGAAGGTATATTTAAATCACTCCAGCTTGGGAGCTCTAGAAAGCAGGATACAACATTCCCACCTCAATTTGACTTCTCAGTCCTGTTTTCTTTGAAATCTCAATTTAGATGCCATCTTCAAGACTCATTTAGATTCTATCTCCTTGGTGAAGCTTTTTCTCCCCCTCAGCCCCACCTCAGGAGTTAGCCTATAATCTGAGATTATAACCTTGTGTCTAACTGTCTCTGTACTTGTAATTGTCTACCCCCACCCCAATCGTTTATATCCATTATGGTAGGAACGACTCTGTCTTTTACATTCTACTTCCAACACCTAGCTCAGTGTCTTGCTTATAGTCAAAATTTTATTGATATTGTTTGAATCAGAGGAAAGATTCATCCAGTATTCCAAAGTGGACCAAAAGTGGGAGCCATGGTATACAGAAGGGCATTTGCACAGGGTGGATGGGGAGATAAAGGAGGCACGGTTTCATGACATTGGGGTCTGCTTTATGAAATATTGACAACCAGCTTTGTTTTTGTCAAAGTGGATCTCATGAACACCTTTTGATTTCCCACCACTTTTCGTTTGGAAAATGCTCTCCTCTTTCTATTCTTCTGATCTGAAGGCTCTCTTGTTAACAATGAGAGATGTATACGGAAGAATGGCATCACACAGTGATGAGATCCGAGAATATTTTGCTCTAGTGATCTACTATGTTTCTATGGAGATGAGGGAGATACATTTAGTGATCATCATCTAATAGTTTATTTTAAAGCAACTCATTGTAATAATGAAAAAGAAAACTTTGAACAAAGATCGAAAAAACAATTGAAAAACTGGCTGTGAAATTGCACCGAGAATGAGATTTTTCTTTTTCCTCTTTTCTTCCAGAATGGCAGAATTGTATCAATGGTTAAAGGTGCCAACGCGCCACTATTAAATGCTAAAGTGATTCAACTAGTAGAAGATGAAAGGAAAATTTTAGCAGGGGAAATGGACCGCCCAGTGGTAATTTATAAAAACATCTTGCTTTCTACTTGTGACATTATGAGACTATGAAATGCTGAGAAAATTCTCAATTCACCAATGCCCTTTCTGCCAACACAGTTCATCAATCAATGCTCAATTAATAGGTATCCTTTGTATGCCAGATACTGAGGATACACAGATAAGAATTAAACAGGATTTCCTCCCTTATAAAGAAGGACATTCTAGTAGGGGAGATTGTGTGCACATATGGAGGGATAAACAAGATATACAAAAAAGGGACTAAGGTAACCTCAATGGGGAAGAGGCTAGCAGCTGAGGGACTCAGGAAATGAAGCTGGCAGGGCATCCTGTGTCACTCTTGGCCAAGTTTCCCACAAAGATCTCCTTAAAGAACCTCTTCAATGCCCTGAAGCCTTCATTTTGGTTTTCTCATGGAACAGAGGTAGCAAAGGAGTGCAAGAGCTCACAGCTCTGCCTACCAATATTTGCATTGAAGTACTCCAAAGCATTTTGGGGCCAAGTGACATGCTTTCAATGGTGGCAGATGGGAGATGGAGACCATCTTAGTGAAGGGAAAGAAGCAAAATCATGTAGAGAAGTAACTCACTCCATCTGGCAGCTTCCTCTTTTAACTAATTATTCTCCCCAACTCAGTCCTCATTTTGTTGTTTCAATGGTGCTGAAAGACTATAAGCACTGTTGTTACCCTTTCCCTAACTTGTCAGCTGATACTCTCCAAACTTGCCAGTTGGAGGCAAAGCTCTGGCCACTCTACCCTAGTTATAGCCATGCTGGCTGCCTATTTCTTACACTGAATATGTGCCCTTTCCCAAAGTCTTTCCTACAATTTCTTTGTGTCCACAATTCCCGATGAGTAACATTTACTTATCATGTAGGCTATAGTTAAACAAAACCACCATTGTATCAATGAATAAATAATTTGTTACTTGAGGGGAGGAGGAGACTACTTGGCTGAAGGAATAATAAGTAAAAACTTGCTTTCGATTATGCTCATGGTAGGAAACAAAACAGATTGGTTCAGATTAAAAGTATTTTTCATCCTCAAGTTCCAACCGTTGGTTGTTACTTATCCTTAAAATCTATTGCACCCCTTAGCTCTTCCATCAATGAAAGCATCTCTGAGTCACAGCCCTTGGTGATAAAAGGCCAGGAAGTGCTTCCATGCCCTGGGTACCATGTGGTCCCATGGAAAATGTACTGAATTTGGCATTTGGATCTTACTTCTACCACTCCCTGCCTATGTGACCTTGGGCAAGTCAATCCTTAAATCCTCTTGGCCTCACCTGTAAAAATTGGAAGGCTCATCCAAGGTCCTTTCCAGCTTTATATCTATCTCTGATTGTATAGTATCAGTTTTATTTGATAAGCTCGATCCATTCCTAGGACATTTTTGAAAAAAAAAAAACTAATTGGATATCAGTTTTATTTTGTCACTTGTGGCTCAAAAAGTGATTTATTTGAAAACCAAACTTCCCTAACACCAATTTATTCTCTGAGAGAGAACACATTTCTAAAGAACTAAAGTTGAACATTACTAAGAGGGAGATGGAAAAGAGAAGGGGAATATTGGGTACAAGCAAGTTATGTCTAATCACAAACAAGGAACTGAGCAGGAAAAGCTGTATCTTGTAGGTCATGGAGAAATATGTCACGGAAAACAAGTTGGATTGGTCACAAAACAAGAGTGAGACATAATGGTTAGCTCACGTGCTCCATCAGTGGCCATGACATGTTGAGAGAACATGTCTCTCCATGTACAAGACTTACTTGTCACAGCTCTTTGCTACTGGTTCATTTAAGACTGATTTAAGAAAGCTTAACTGGGTTAGGAAGTGATTTTGGGGGATGTAACCATATTTCTCAGTTTGTTGTAGATCATATACCTATGACTTGTTTTTATCGTGCTCAGAAAGAGGAAGGTCTTTGGACCCTTTATGCTTGATATATAGAAGATCATAGTCCTTTCCTCTGCCTGCTAGGAGATCTTTCCTATTTTCCTCAACTGTTGGTGCCTTGACCCCTAAGGTTACCTTACATCTAATCTGCAGAAATGTATATGTAGCTATTTAAATGCTGGTTATCTCCCCTATTAGCATGGAAGGCAGGGATTATGTTTCCTTTTCTTGTATCCCCAGCACTTAGCAGTGCCCTGGCTCAGAGTAAATACTGAATAAATGTTTATTAACTGACTGAAGATTCACGTAGGCTATACAGACATGGATAGAGGATAATTTATATCTTAGGAACACAAGCTGACATTGATGAGATGACAAACCCATTTGAAATAAAAAGCACTGTCACAGAGTGGTTTGAAATAGTTTTTTCCTGATGATGTGAATTTGAACAATTTTTGGATCATTTGTATTTTTTCTTTCAATTATTCCTGTTCAGATTACTTGTTTACTTATTCTATGAGGGTGGAGTGAGGTAAAATAGACTAAACACTGACAAATTTGTGCCAATTATTTATTAGTTTGGATGTCTGATCTATATGAGTTTGCACAGGAACAAGAAAATCTTCTCCCAGCACCACACATTGTGTGGAGGGGAGGCAGGATTCTCTGCCCAAACAGAACAAACTCAGGTTATCCCAAGCTGAAAAAGCTTTGAGGATGTTCCCAAGGACAGACTATTAACTGTGCTTCAAGGGCTTGTAGAGCTGGGTTCCAAGAACCCCATTACCAGAATTCTGGCCACTCAATGCTGAATTTTTATGTCATAGAGATCCATGAATTACATAGAATGCTCCCGCTTCTGTCTGACCCTCTTCTGCTCCTGGAGGGTGGGATAAGTCAGGATGGTAGAAAAGAACTGGGACAAAGAATAATAGTTTATAGACTTTATAACAGTTTATAGACTTCATATACTAAATATGGAATCAAGGAGTCAGATCTAGGGCTAGCAGGCATTTTAGAAATAATTTTACAGATATGAAAACTAAGGTTCTATAGGGAATTAGGAGGAAGAGCCAATATTTGACCCCAACTTCTCTCAATCCAAAGCCAAATTTCTTCTCCAAAATGATAATGGTAACTAATATTTATAGAATTCTTACTATGTACCAGGCCCTGTGCTAAGTTCTTTGTAATTACTATCTTATTTGATGCTCACAATAACCCTAGGAGGGAGGTCCTCAGATTTGCCTAGGATCCCATGGTTAGTGTCTAAGTCTGGATTTGAATTTAGGCTTTCCTGACTTTCAGGCTGCTGCTGTATTCAGTATACCACCTGGCTGCCCCTATTTTCCATAGCAACCAGTATGATTGGAGGAACAGAATCCTCTTTGAATTTCAAAGTTGGAAGGGACCTCAGAAATGGGTGGTCTGGACCAACAGAGTAATGAGCGACATCTGGCCCGTGTTCTGTGCCTAGCTACGGTATCAGGGAGCTCTGAGGTTAGTTCACCCTCGGAGGCTGGGTAGATTTTATATGTTTTCATATGTAAGCCAGGTAATTCTGGCTTAGCATCCACATTGAAATGTTGCAGATAGAGACAGAATTTGTATGTGAAGGAAGCAAGTTTAAAGACCTTTTGTAACATAAATAAGATAAGAATGAATGAATGAAAAACACTTATTAAGTTTGGACTTAATAAGTCTGTGCCAGGCACAGAACATCCAGTCACAAGGATCGTTTTTACCAGTTGTAAAAATTTCTAGAGAAATAGCCTTTGTGTCTCAGGACATACAGCTGATGTTTCTCCCTTGTCTTGTGTCTTTCTACTAGCATGCAACGGTGGTGCTTCAGCTATTCTTCTGAAACCTTAACCTAACAACAATCTAAAATCTGTTTTCTGAGTGTTTAAGTGAGAGGGATCTCCCTTCTCTTGAGGTGATCCATTTCATTTGTGCCCGATCACAGGCCTTCTTAGGAAGGCTTTCTTCACCTTGAGCCAACAAGGACATCTTTACAGTTTGTTTTATCCTTTACTTCTGTTCTTTCCCATCAAGACAGGCAGAACAAAACGAATTTGTGCCTCTTGTTATACGTGAACCTAAGAGACAAAAGGATGTTGTAGCTCAGAGGAAGGATGCTTTACCATTTCCCCTTGGAGAGGTGAATAAAGGAATTGACAGAGCTGGATTTATCATGCTTCCAAAGATAATCCCCAATGCCATTTCATAGGATATTTGATCTTTTGTTGTTGTTGTTTTTTGCTGAGACAATTGGGGTTAAGTGATTTGCCCAGGGTTCCACAGCTAGGAAGTGTTACGGGTCTAAGGTCACATTTGAACTCGGGTTCACCTGACTTCAGGGCTGGTGCTCTATCCACTGCACCACTTAGCTGCCCCTTGATCATCTTTTATTGCAATTCATATGATAAATATTGTCAAAAAGACTAGCCAAAAATCACTGCAGCTTGTGCACTGTTTTGTTGTTGTTGTTGAGAATGAGGAAGTAGAGAAATCATTTGAAGACTTTATAAGAAGCTCCACATTAAACCAACATATACTTTTATATATGGTGGCAAATATAAAAAAGTAGGAAGAGGAAAAGATGGCAAAGATACGTGGCAAGACATGGTTCAGGAGTAAGAGTCAAGACAGGTAAAAGGCTTGTGGACATCACCTTTCAAGAGCATTTTCTTCATAGAGTTGAAAGATGTTGGACATGATGAGAACCCAGTAATATCACAGGAAATAAAAAGAAATTTATTACATTTGAATAGACAGAAAATAATTGATTCCTTGTGAGATGTTTCCAAATTAGCCATTTGTGTCTGGTTTGACCAGAAACATAATAGTGGAAGGGTAAAAAGTATAACAATTTAGAAGAATGAATAAGAATGAAAAGATTTGGTACACAATTGAAGCGTCTCTCACTGGTACTATCCAAACGACATATTGGCAATGAAAAATGGAAAGTGGATAAAAGTTAATGAAATAGACTTTTAACAACTGCTTTTGACAACAAGCAATTTTAACAACTATAGATCAATTGTTGCTCCCTTCCTCCTAAGTAATTGGTAAATCTCCTGGTGTCCCCAGACTTTCTTCCTTTGGATCATTCCATAGATAACTCTGCTGCTCTCTCCAAGATATACAAGATTTACTTGTCACAGCTCTTTGCTACTGGTTCATTCAAGACTGATTTAAGAAAACTTAACTGGGCTAGGAAGTGATTTGGGGGGATGTAACTATATATCTCAGTTTGTCATAGGTCATATTCCCACTCCTTTTTAATCGTGTTCAGAAAAAATCTTGTGTAACTAGAATTTTGGCTCCCCCTTGGAAAAGATTACCTTTATGTCATCACCATGTAGGTGCTGCATCTGGTTTTTTGAATTTGGCTTTATCAAATTCATCTCTGCTTGGTATCTTACAAATTCTGGTGATTTGAAATATGTCCCTTGTTTCTGAGAATTATTATGATATAATTTATATATAGTTTATATAATTTATATGTAGCCACATATAGTTTCTTTTACAATCCAGATGATCTTTTTACTTAACAAATTTCATTTTATACTATAATTTGGTCACTGTCAATCTTCCATGTCTTTTTCTAGTTGATAAATTCTCTGTCCATTTTCTTGCTTTTATTGCTTCAGAAGTTCTAGCGTTTGGAAATAGGATTTCGTTTTCCATTGAAAGCATTATTTTCACCCAGCTAGAACTGAAAAGGACAAGGAAAACAAGAGCACTACCCTAAATCCATTTCTCAGGCCCATAGGGCCTAAGGGGAAGGAAAGATGGTAGCTCTTCCCCGACTCAGCTTAGTGCATGGTAACCCTGGTGTGAATGACTGAGTCCATCCTGGAATATCCCACGATATCACCTGAAGGAAGAAATTGTGCTTTAAGTAGATCTCAAGCTGCAGCCCATGAGAAGAGGCTTTTCTCACTCATGTGGTAGCCAATGCTGAATATTCCTATTTGTACCAGTTATTCTTGAAGCAGGTCCCTTGTGATGGGTGCCTCAATATTATGTGATCTGGGCACATACCGGAGTCCTGTCATGTTTGTATCCCCAGTACTTAGCCCAGTGCCTGGCACGTAGTAAGTTCTTTATAAATGCTGATTAACTTGACATTCATTCCATACTCACATTTGTACATCCCTTATCCTTCCTTTACCCAGTACATTGTTTCTTGTAAGGAAACTTTAAAAAGGAAGGAAAAAAAACTCAATAGTCAAGCTGTGTCTGATAGTGCATGCAATGTCTCCCTGTAGTCACCACCTCTGCAATGAAATGGAATGAGGTTCATTTTCTCAAATTTTGTCTTAGAACATAAGCCATGGGAATCTGAGTTTAAAATTTATTTGTTTTTTATTAAATTGCTATAGACATAATATATATTATTTTTGTTATTCTAGTAGCCAATTTAAAAAAAATTATTAATCAGGATATCAGTCATTATCCTCTTCTTGTATTTTCTCCCTTCTTCTGTAGCTTCCTGAAATAATGCTTATTGATTCTGATGAAGATGAAGATGTGGGTGAAATTCTAGAAGTACCCGTGGGCAAGTATTATCTTTAAATTAAATGGGAAACACTAAACCAAAGTTACATGGCTCTTGAGTGTAATCATGTGGGGCCCCCAAACACAAGTCCTCCTCATGGCATGGAAGTTAATCTTGTTTGGCATACCGGCAGAACCCAAATTTTGGCAGGTCTAATCCATTTGAAGAGGCTTCCGGTATGGTAAGGCAGCTGGAATCTTTGGTCTGAGTCCTCTCTCTTTATGGATGAGGCTATTGGCCATCAGTAGGTTATTCACTCAACCAGATGATGAAATCTTTGGTTGTGGTGACCCACAAAAAACAGTATCTCATCAGCTTAAAGAAACCTGCTTGTGATGCTGACAGATAATGGCTTATGGAGGAAACTGTAAAAAAAAAAAAAAAAAAAAATTCAAGAGTCTAGAGTCAAGAGCTTGAGGGCATCTTTGAGCTTTTGAGGAATCATACCTTATTATATTATCCTTTAGTCATCTGATTTTTTAGTGATTTAAAAAGAGAGGCAACATAAAAGGTCTTTTCCTATGGTTGCTTGAATAATTTAGTTACATTTAAACAACCCAAATGAGAAATCCATCCTCCCCTTTACTTAATTTTAGGGTAATGTGCAGTATCCGGCACATAGTAGGTATAATGTGAATACTTATTTCCCTTCTCTTTTTGGGTCTGTGGAACTGAATTTGATAGGAATTGACTGTTGGGTTAAAAAATACCATGGAACTTTTTGCTTTTCAAAGGTCTTTTACAATCCTGTGAGTGAATATTATCTGTATCTAGTCTTTGACCAATTTATGTTCTTCGAGGCATGAGCTCTCTTCAATGATCCTGGCTGTAACTCACAGATGATTCCCAATCCCACTCTTGTCCATAATCTTCCTAAGATCTTCCACAAAGGCTCTGTGAAAGGTGTCTGGGACCATCCTTTCATTCTTTCTGGTGGCATTCTTCACCAGGGTAAAGGACTCATTCTTCACAGATGGGTCACTAGATAGTAAAGTGGGTAGGAAAGGGCCACTTTCTCTATGGGTTCTGGTCCCCATGAAGGGCAGTTAAGACTTCTGTCTGGTTTTACTTGTCTTTTTCCATTCTAGGATAGGGAATGGAGTCCCCCATCCAGATGCTCCACTCATGGAGACTTGCAAACCCAAGATCCTACCTCCTGTTCTGGGTTATTTACAACCCAGGAGTTGGAGCCCTCTTAAGTTCTCAGTTTGGGAGATTCCATTCTCCTAACCTAGAACTGAAACAAACAAACAAAATTGAGATCCTAAGTCCTCTCAGGTCTTAGGTCCTGAGACCTGAGGTCCTAAAGGAAGAGATGACATTCCATACTCAATTTATAAAAGTGCCCCCATAGTGAATGAATGAGTCCTTCACTCCTGGATGCTACCAGAAAGAGAGAGTGACTGCCTCAATCAGACAGATTTAGAGATGAACTCAATCCTGACTAGATACTGATGGAAAGAGGCTACTCCCACCCATGCAACAGGACAATTAGGAAAGGCTTTCCCACAATCAGAACCCCAGCATCTCTCATATGACTGCCTCCATTTTAGATGCTCTGGGCACGAGCCAAAGCCCTGTGATATTTAATAATGTAGCATTTTCAAACTAGTGTGTGTCTATCTTCTCTGGGTGTGGAGAGCCAGCTGTAAGTCCTCCAAGTGACTTCGCCTTGCTTAAGTCTTCCAAAGAATTCACAGCTGGCTCCCCACATTTGCAGTGACTAAGGATTGCTCATATATTATCATGGTATTAAAATGATCAAAGTAGAGGATCTTTAGATATAAAAATAATTTTATATCACTATTCTAACCTGGCTCTGTTTTAATTAAAAGTTTTTCTAAATGATTTCCTGGGAAGAGGGAGGCTCAGTCCTTTTAAAACTAGAGACAGAGGGATCTGAACTTGTTTTGGGTCGTTTTTAATGGAGCAGAATTAATGCAGAGGTAAATCACTCGGTCAGCTTCACACATAAAGTTCAGAGATGTTCTTTAATAGGTTTAAAGTTTTTTTTTTTTGAAATGAAGATGTTTGCAGAAATTCAGTGCTCCTGTGCAAAAGCAGGGTGGCCATCAGCTTTTCCTGCTTCTGGATGATTCCAAGCTGTGTGGATGGACAAGGAAAACCCCTGAAGAGAAGGGAGTTAAAATCTTTGAGGACTTTTTTAGTAACTAAATGGAAAAATATTTGGAAATGTATATAGCCGCACCTCTGAAGAAATAGAACTCAAAGAATGTTGGAAAGTGAGTAAAAGTTAGAAGGGGATTAAGTACTGAATCATGTGAAAATGAAGAAGCTAGAGAAAAATGATCTTTTTAGATCTTTTTAATTGAAAGGTGAATTTAAAGACTGAAAGATTGTGCAAGTTGGACAAACCTCATAAGAGATTCCGGAACTGTGGACAAATCACAGGCAATTTGGGGGATGAGTTAAATAGGGATGAATAGTTATGTTTTACTTAAGCCAACCATAGGACCAGCATCAGACTCAGCAATGATGAAATTAAAGAAAAATGGAAAAGGATCCTAGTTGTATCTATTTTGTATTTCTTTAAATCTTGCTCCAATTACCTATCACCCTTTAAAATATAGTTTCTATTTTTCTATTTTTGTAGTAAAATCATAATTGAGTGGAAGAATTGTTATGATCTCTAACTCGGTTAAAAATACATAAGGCAAATCTAGTTGTTCAAACCGTGAAGCTCTAACAAAGACCCCATTGTTTACCTGAGGATGTCAGCTTGCCACACATGCAAAGTGCTCCCCTTCCTAAAAAAAAAAACCTATAACTTGACCTCAAAATTTTCCTAGTGCTATTTCCTCATAGATTCTCATCTATAAAGTGATGAAAAAAGCCAACAACATACAAATGTAGGACCCAGATATAAATAAATACATAATTTTTTTTCATTCCTCATAGATTCTCATCTATAAAGTGATGAAAAAAGCCAACAACATACAAATGTAGGACCCAGATATAAATAAATACATAATTTTTTTTCATTTTTTCATTTCATAATTTTTTCATTGGTTGAAGGAGAGACTATTTTATATCATTGACCAAAATCATGGACTTGTATACAATTGATGAATGGTAAATACATAAGAAATTATGGAAGGGAATTTAGGAGTGTTTAGGGCATATGACTCATTTTTGAGGAGGATGACATTGACCATTACTCCTGGGTCTCCCATTAGCATATTCATCTTTAGTACCTCTAAAGAGAGTAGCATGATGGATAGTATGTGGAGTACTGGGATTGGATTCAAGAAGACTCGAGTCTGAATTCCACCTTCTACATTTAATTAGCTTTGTTACTAAGGGCAAGTCACCGAATCCCTCATAGTCTCAATTTCTTCATCCATAAAATATCTGTGAAAAGGTTGTCATATAGTTCAAGTGAAATAATGTATGCTGAGCACTTTGCAAATATTAAAAAGCTTTGTAATTGCTCTGACTCTCACGCTTAAAGACCTATAATCACTTCTTTGAGGGCCATTCCATTTACTGACTCAGATAACAATCCTTCTGGGTCTAAGGAGATGGTCTTTTGAAACTTCTGGGAAATGCAAGACAACTATTAAGAAGCATTTAATCATCTCAGGGCCAGCATTCTGGGTGGCTGGGGTCAGGAAGAGAACAGGGGAGAGACTCTATACTTGTCTCGGATGCTATCTGGATCTCGTTGCCCATTCTCACCATCCTAGCAGAATCTGCCAAAGCACATCTTCCTCTGAAGGGTCACCTCCTAGCATTGGAAAGAGTTTTAGAATTGCAGTTCAACACTTCAACACAACACTCTTGGTTCTTACTACATGCAAGGCCACATGGAGGCCTTATCTATCCACGATGGTTGTAAGGTTTCCTGACACATGCAAAGTCAATGATGTCTCTTTGAAGTTGGCCAGAAAACCTTTTGAGGAGTTGGAATGGGTTATTGAGCCTACCGGAAGAGGAGACATTGAGGAATACATTGCTAGTATCCTGTGCTACTGTTTTCTTGCCTGTTTGCACAATATATCTGTTGGGATTTTCTAGGCATTTGGAAATGGAGGACCTGGATATAAATAAATTTATATACTTTTTTCATTGTGGGCTGAAGGAGAAACTATTTTATATCATTGACCAAAAATCAAAGCAAGTAAGCAATGACCACCAAAATATTTTGCTAAATACAGATGATATTAGGGGATATATCTAAAGGCAGAACCAATGTGCAAATATATCACAAATGACCTTTATACAATGAAAATTGAATCTTTAATGAAGAATTCTAAAGATCTAACACATACAATTATTTCTAGAATCACACAAATTTATAATATCTAGAAAGAGAATTATGAGAGATTAATACTTTCCTTGGACACAAGGCCATGAGAATTAACCAACTGCTGTGTGTGTGTGTGTGTGTGTGTGTGTGAGAGAGAGAGAGAGAGAGAGAGAGAGAGAGAGAGAGAGAGAGAGAGAAAGAGAAAGATAAGCACAGACAGAGACTGAAACAACTTTGAGCTGTGAAAATGAACGGAGAAGATGGGAGGATAAGGAGACTAATGTCTTACAGCTAATCAGAAAGGAAACAGGTCAAAAATCAAGAATTCAGCAAGCTAAAATTAAGTGCTGTCTACCATTTTCAGAGTAAACAAACTTTTGATGTCCTAGTTATATGTCTCACCACTTACTACCTGTGTGACCAAGTCAATCAACTTCTCGAGACCTCAGTTTCCTTATAGGTAAAATGAGGTTGGACTAGATTCCTTTTAAGGTGACTTCTAGCTCTAAAGAAATTATTCTGTTTCTCTAAGATTTAAGCTTGCTCTTCAGTTTCTGCTCCAAAATTGAGAAACTATCTGGCTCTGCCCACAAAAGAGTTAAGAATAAAAAAAAAAAAAATAAACATTTCTATAGTGCTTCAAAGTTTGCAGAGTAATATTCACACACACACACACACACACACACACACACACACACGCTTGTTTGATCCCCAGTTGACTGGTGACGTGACTTGCCCAGAGTGTCACAGCTAGTAAAGTGTCC